>NC_086449.1:246743530-247057697 GCF_028390025.1 Pseudophryne corroboree
CCTCCCCATGTGTGGTGAGCTCCGGCGTGGACCCGGCCTTCAGACGCCCACAGATGACGTCATCCTGCCGCCCCTCCTACCTAAACATACATCTGTGTCCCTACTAAAATTTCCTCAAGGGAAGACAACCCTGTCAGACATGCTACATACATGTGCAAACACCCCACAGACACTCCGGGGCTTATAGGGGACAGATCCTTTAATCAGAGGAATAATGTGTCGAGTCGTAACACAGGGACTGCACATGTCACACAGCCGTGTGAACTCTCATTAATCAGGTTTACGAACCACAAGGATCGTAAAATCTGTCAAGGGACACAGAGGATTTTGTCAGCTCACAACCTAGCGTTAGTAGCAGAGAACTGTACAACAAAGTATGCCCACAGACCTGCAGCTCTTTTATTCATATAACAGTATATACTTACTTATACCCAGCACTAATTTAACCTCGCCCCCCTTGCTCTTTTTGCACCCTGATACAGCGGTGAAGGAAGAATCAGCATCCTAGGAGGGAAAAATGGCGCCAAGTAATGTGCTGGCTGACTGAGGAAGAAGTCCCGCCCCCGCAATGGCACGCTTCTCCTCAGTGTGGATTACTAGATTTTTATACTGGCGGGGGTTAGGACAGTGCCACCGCACTATATGCCCTTATGTGCCAGTTTTACAAAGAGGATTTTGAACAAAAACGCTCACGCCTACACACTATATATAAAACAGGCCGATCAACGGATTATTGGCAAATTGGTCCAATAATTGTATAGTGTGTACCTAGCTTATTTCTGCTCCCTTTATAAAACACCCAAATTAACACTAGCACATACATTCTTCTAGGGAAAGTGCATGACAATATGAGGATACTGCACACCACATCTACAGGAGAGGCAGCAATGTAAGGCAGGCACAGTCACTGGAAGCAGTCTGGGACACCACTACATTCCTCCCAATTACAAACATATAAAATATAGTTTCATTGACTATTCATCTCCATGATGCCAAGGAAAATGCCTCATCCAATATGTATCACATTAAACTGATGCTGCTGAAGAGAAGCTTCAAAATTAAGTATGAAAAACGTAAGTGACGCAACAAATATTTGCACAACACTGATGAGTGACATCATAACAGCCCTGAACTCACGTTTGCAATAAGCTGCTTCATCTCGTTGTTACTTAGCTTAGTGTCTTCGTCTACACCTGTCAAATGATTCACCAGTGTCTCCAAGTCTGTTTCATTCAGGGCACCGTCCCCATCAAAATCTGTAAAGGAGGTTTACGAGTCACTATAGCGCTTTATCTTAGCTACTAGGTAAAAGTTACTATTGCATGTTACGTAGTTGGGTGTCTTGGTGTACTCTGATAATGAAAGTATTGAACAAATAAACAACTGGAGAAAAATAAGATTTTAAACCTACCGGTAAATCTTTTTCTCCTAGTCCGTAGAGGATGCTGGGGACTCTGTAAGGACCATGGGGAATAGACAGGCTCTGCAGGAGACATGGGCACTAAAAAGAACTTTAGATATGGGTGTGCACTGGCTCCTCCCTCTATTCCCCTCCTCCAGACCTCAGTTAGAGAAACTTTGCCCAGAGGAGACGGACAGTACGAGGAAAGGATTTTTGTAATCTAAGGGCAAGATTCATACCAGCCCACACCATCCACACCGTATAACATGGAATATACGAACCAGTTAACAGCATGAAACAAAACCGTATCAGTCTGAGACTGATCAAACTGTAACATAACCCTTAAGGAAGCAAAAACTGTATACAAGTCTTGCAGATGTAGTCCGCACTGGGACGGGCGCCCAGCAGCCTCTACGGACTAGGAGAAAAAGATTTACCGGTAGGTTTAAAATCTTATTTTCTCTTACGTCCTAGAGGATGCTGGGGACTCCGTAAGGACCATGGGGATTATACCGAAGCTCCAAAACAGGCGGGAGAGTGCGGATGACTCTGCAGCACCGACTGAGCAAACATGAGGTCCTCACCAGCCAGGGTATCAAACTTGTATAACTTTGCAAAGGTGTTTGAACCCGACCAAGTAGCAGCTCGGCACAGCTGTAAAGCCGAGACACCTCGGGCAGCCGCCCAAGAAGAGCCCACATTCCTAGTGGAATGGGCCTTTACAGAATTTGGTAACGGCAATCCAGCCGTAGAATTTAATTCCACCGTTGTAAGTGGTTCAAACCAGTGAGACTTGAGGAACCGCAACAACACGTTAAGGTCCCAGGGTGCCACTGGAGGTACAAAAGGAGGCTGGATATGCAGCACTCCCTTCACAAAAGTCTGGACTTCTGGGAGAGAAGCCAATTCCTTCTGAAAGAAAATGGATAGGGCCGAAATCTGAACCTTAATGGAGCCTAATTTTAGGCCCAAATTCACTCCCGTCTGTAGAAAGTGAAGAAAACGGCCCAGATGGAATTCTTCCGGAGGAGCATTCCTGGACTCACACCAAGATACATACTTTCGCCATATACGGTGATAATATTTTGCAGTCCCGTCCTTCCTAGCTTTTATCAGAGTAGGAATGACCTCATCCGGAATGCCCTTTTCCGCTAGGATCTGGCGTTCAACCGTCATGCTGTCAAACGCAGCCGCGGTAAGTCTTGGAACAGACAGGGCCCCTGTTGTAACAGGTCCTCTCTGAGAGGAAGAGGCCACAGATCTTCTGTGAGCATTTCCTGCAGATCCGGATACCAGGCCCTTCGCGGCCAATCTGGAACAATGAGAATGGTCTGTACTCCTCTTCGTCTTATGATTCTTAATATCTTTGAGATGAGCGGAAGAGGAGGGAACACATAGACCGACTGAAACACCCATGGTGTCACCAGGGCGTCCAACGCCACTGCCTGAGGGTCCCTTGACCTGGCGCAATACTTCGGTAGTTTCTTGTTGAGGTGTGACGCCATCATGTCTATCTGAGGCAGTACCCACTGACTTGCAACCTCTGCGAAGACTTCCTGATGAAGTCCCCACTCCCCTGGATGTAGATCGTGTCTGTTGAGGAAATCTGCTTCCCAGTTGTCCACTCCCGGAATGAAGACTGCTGTCAGAGCGCTTACATGATTTTCCGCCCAGCGAAGAATCCTGGTGGCTTCTGCCATTGCCAGTCTGCTCTTTGTTCCGCCTTGGCGGTTTACATGCGCCACTGCGGTGATGTTGTCTGACTGAATCAGAACCGGTAGGTCGCAAAGCAAATTCTCCGCTTGACGAAGGCCGTTGTATATTGCCCTCAACTCCAGTACGTTGATGTAAAAGACAAGCCTCCTGGCTTGACCAGAGACCTTGGAAGTTTTTTCCGTGTGTGACTGCTCCCCAACCCCGGAGGCTCGCGTCCGTGGTTACCAGAACCCAGTCCTGAATGCCGAACCTGCGACCCTCCAGAAGGTGAGCACTCTGCAGCCACCACAGGAGAGATACCCAGGGGGACAGGGTGATCATCCGATGAATCTGTAGATGTGACCCGGACCACTTGACCAGAAGGTCCCATTGAAAAGGTCTCGCATGGAACCTGCCGAATGGAATGGCCTCGTAAGATGCCACCATCTTTCCCAGAACTCGTGTGCAGTGATGCACTGACACCCTTTTTGGCTTCAATAGGTCCCTGACTAAATTCATGAGTTCCTGGGCCTTTTCCATCGGAAGATAAACCCTCTTCTGGTCTGTATCCAGAATCATGCCTAAGAAAGGCAAACAAGTCGTTGGAACAAACTGTGACTTCGGGATATTGAGAATCCAGCCGTGCTGTTGCAACACCCTCAGGGAGAGTGATACGCTATTCAGCAACTGTTCTCTCGATCTCGCTTTTATTAGGAGATCGTCCAAGTACGGGATAATTGTGACACCCTGCTTGCGCAGGAGCACCATCATTTCCGCCATTACCTTGGTGAAAATCCTCGGGGCTGTGGAAAGCCCAAACGGCAACGTCTGAAATTGGTAATGACAATCCTGTACAGCAAATCTCAGGAACGCCTGATGAGGCGGATATATGGGGACATGAAGGTACGCACCCTTTATGTCCAGGGACACCATATAATCCCCCTCTTCCAGGCTGGCAATGACCGCTCTGAGCGATTCCATCTTGAACTTGAACCTTTTTAAGTATAGGTTTAAGGATTTTAAATTCAAAATGGGTCTGACCGAACCGTCCGGTTTCGGGACTACAAACAGGGTTGAGTAATACCCCATCCCCTGCTGAAGCAGGGGGACTTTGACCACCACTTGTTGAAGACACAATTTTTGAATTGCATTTAAAACTATCTCCCTCTTTGGAGGAGAAGCCGGTAGGGCAGATTTGAAAAACCGGCGAGGCGGCACCTCTTCGAATTCCAGCTTGTAACCCTGGGAAACAATTTCTATTGCCCAGGGATCCACCTGTGAATGAACCCAGACGTGGCTGAAAAGTCGAAGACGTGCCCCCACTGGGGCGGACTCCCTCAGCGGAGCCCCAGCGTCATGCGGTGGATTTTGTAGAGGCCGGGGAGGACTTCTGCTCCTGGGAACTAGCTGTGGTTGGCAGCTTTTTCCCCTTGCCCTTACCTCTACCAAGAAAGGAAGATCCCCGCACTCTTGGTTTTATGCGACCGAAAGGACTGCATCTGATAATGTGGCGTTTTCTTAGGCTGTGAGGAAACATAAGGCAAAAAAGTTGATTTACCTGCCGTAGCTGTGGAAACTAGGTCCGTGAGACCTTCCCCAAACAATTCCTCACCCTTGTAAGGTAAAACCTCCATATGCCTCTTCGAGTCGGCATCACCAGTCCATTGTCTGGTCCATAGGGCTCGTCTAGCAGAAATCGCCATAGCGTTGGCTCTGGAACCCAGTAAGCCAACGTCTCTCTGAGCATCTCTCATATATAAGACAGCATCTTTAATATGACCCAGGGTCAATAAAATGGTTTCCTTATCCAGCGTATCTAAATCAGCAGATAAGGTATCTATCCACGCTGCTACAGTGCTACAAACCCAAGCCGATGCTATCGCCGGTCTGAGTAAGGTAACAGTATGTGTGTAAATAGACTTCAAGGTAGTCTCCTGACTGCGATCAGCAGGATCCTTGAGGGTTGCCGTATCTTGAGATGACACGCTTATCCAAAAAGGTAGCGCTGCCAACGCTTTGACCACCCTTGGCGAGTATTCCCACCGTATCCTGTCCTTAGTCGGGAAAGGATATGCCATAAGAATCCTTTTGGGAATCTGCAGTTTTTTGTCTGGAGATTCCCATTTCTTTTCCTTATACATGCGCACCCTCGAGTCAGGGACAGAGGGTTCATCCGTGATATGTAACACCTCCTTTATTGCAATAATCATATAATGAATACTTTTAGCCAACTGTGGCTGCAACTTTGCATCATCGTAGTCGACACTGGAGTCAGAATCCGTGTCGGTATCAGCGTCTACTATTTGGGATAGTGGGCGCTTTTGAGACCCCGAAGGCCCCTGCGACATAGTGAAAGGCAGGGATTGACTCCCTGTACATTCCCTGGACTCAGCTTTGTCCAACCTTTTGTGCAATAAATTTACTTTTGCATTTAAAACATTCCACATATCCAACCAGTCAGGTGTCGGCGTTGCCGACGGAGACACCACACTCATTTGCTCCACCTCCTCCCTAGAAGAGCCTTCCGCTTCAGACATGCCGACACACACGTACAGACACCCCACACACTCAGGGAATTCTCTAACTGGAGACAGTTCCCCCACAAGGCCCTTTGGGGGGGGGGGGGAAGAGAGAGAGAGAGAGAGAGAGAGAGAGAGAGAGAGAGAGAGAGAGAGAGAGAGAGAGAGAGAGAGAGAGAGAGGAGAGAGAGAGAGAGAGAATGCCAGCACACACCCAGCGCCAATGACCCTGGACAAAAATATACCCAGATAGCGCTTTTATTTCATATAAATATATCACTGCGCCAAATTATGTGCCCCCCCCCCCCTTCTTTAAAACCCTCTGTCACCGTGTTCAGCAGGGGAGAGTCCGGGGAGCCAGCTTCTTAGCGGTGTGCTGTGGAGAAAATGGCGCTGGTGAGTGCTGAGGATCAAGCTCCGCCCCTTCAGCGGCGGGCTTCGGTCCCGCTTGATTTCGTTTAAAAACTGGCGGGGGATCTCAAATATACAGTGCAGAGCCTATATATGTACTGTTTTTGCCAGACCAGAGGTTCTAAATTGCTGCCCAGGGCGCCCCCCCTGCTACCTGCACCCTTACAGTGCCTGCCGTGTGTGTGTTATGTGGGAGCAATGGCGCGCAGCGTTACCACATTGAAGATCTGAAGTCTTCTGCCGCCTCTGATGTCTTCTATTTTCTCATACTCACCCGGCTTCTATCTTCCGGCTCTGTGAGGAGGACGGCGGCGCGGCTCCGGGACAAACTGCTAGGAGAGACCTGCGTTCCGACTCCCTCTGGAGCTAATGGTGTCCAGTAGCCTAAGAAGCAGAGCCTAGCATTGAAGTAGGTCTGCTTCTCTCCCCTCAGTCCCTCGATACAGGGAGCCTGTTGCCAGCAGGCTCCCTGAAAATAAAAAACCTAACAAAATACTCTTTCAGGGAAACTCAGGAGAGCTCCCTGTAATGCACCCAGTCTCCTCTGGGCACAGTATCAAACTGAGGTCTGGAGGAGGGGCATAGAGGGAGGAGCCAGTGCACACCCATATCTAAAGTTTTTTAGTGCCCATGTCTCCTGCGGAGCCCGTCTATTCCCCATGGTCCTTACGGAGTCCCCAGCATCCTCTAGGACGTAAGAGAAATAATAAATAGAATTTTATGTGACAACATTTAATCTAACATTTTTGAGTTCTCAAACGTAGCCACCTTTTGTAGGTACAACCGCCCAACTCACCAGCATTAGGCCTACCATACACCAACACTTTCTCTAGGAATCTACGCTATTTGGGTATGTACCACCTCCAATCTGAAATTGCGCTGACTTCCTTTAAACAACTCTGTCAGTGCGCACCACTGGATTTATCAATCTGCAATTTGGTTGCTAATCCCAGGACACCATGAGAATTCAAAGGGGACACATTGAACCTTGCTGCATTGTGCAGCTGATAACTATAGTACCAATCTTTGCAGTACTCATCTGGTAATCATTTTTCAGTTTACTAAATATATGCGACTTACATACCCCTAAAGTCATCTCTCTTTGTATTGTGCACTTTACATTATTTTTCAGTTTTTGCTAAACTAAAATGTTTTCTTTTAACGTCTAGCAGTTTACCACTTTCATTTACACCATTTCAGGTTACATTCACCAGACATTTATTGCTTAAATCTCCCCCCAGTAAAAAGTTAAAATAGAGAGGTGATGTAAAACGTTTGACTGGTAGTGATTAAACACAGCTTAGCACAATAAATAATAATACATTTAAAAAATGTTAATAGTATGCAAGTAAGGGAGACTAGAAGCAACAGCATTCCTCTGTCATAGCTTTGGATCATTTCTATCAAATCTTGTACATGAAACTTAATGTGCAAACCAGATTCAAATAGGAATTTTTATAGTTTATTTCTTCCTAAAAATTAGTTACATTTAATGATAAACGATGCCCCAACTTTTGTAGATGAGCTGCAGGGGTCTGTTTATGCCGAGCAAGCTGGTAGATGACATGACTAACTGCTGTCTCTAAAGGTGGGTACACACTATTAGATATATCTGCAGATCAATTGATCTGCAGATATATCTATGTACGGATCGGGCAGTGTGCTGTGCATACACACAGCCCGATCCGTCGGGGGACTGACGCCATGAACTGGGCGGGCGGGCGTGCGCCCGCCCAGTTCACCTGTCAATCACCGCCGGCCGCCGCAGCATGTGTACGGGCGGTCGGACGACCGCCCCGTACACACACAGCGACGGGCCAATATATCGTTAGATATATTGGCTGTCGGCTGTGCTGCGCGGCCGACGCGATACGTCTGTGAACGACGGAGTTCACAGACGTATCGCCCGTACACACTGGCCGACGGTCCCGCGATGTGTCGGCCGTTCAAGAGAACGGCCGATACATCGACCAGTGTGTACGGGCCTTTAGGTAAATCACAGCATGTAGCCACTTACAGTATATAGGTTACACACCCTGCAGCGCTTCTCTCAGCTCCGGTCCTCACCAACAGGTGACGTTTTTAAAACTTCCTAAACACACACAAGCGCTGAATGGATCCCCCTCATTTTTCCACTACCAGCCTACATTTCATCTATATATAGATGTTATATACACACACACACACACACACACACACACACACACACACACACACACACGTGCTCCTGATAGAAACAGCTCCTCTTTTGCTCCTCTGCAGTTTAGTAAATCTGGTGGTTTGAATACTTGCAAATAGATGGGGGGTGGGGGAAAGAGGACTTTTTTGTCTAAAGTGTGCAGCAGGATGAAGTGATCAGCTGGGCTGAAGAATGAGAACATGTACTTAATTAGGAACTTACCAAAAATCCGGAAGGCATAGTGAGATTTAATTTCAAGAGTAGCAGATTCGCTAAAAGCACTCAGCATGTCAAGGAAGTCTTCAAAGGACATGCTGTCATCATCATGCTCTGACGTAGAGAAGACATGGCAGATCCGATGCTTAAAGGGATTTGCCTATGAGAAAGCGTGCACAACTTAAAATGGTATTTCTGGCAATTCAACTGCACTACTTTAAACCAAGAGTCAAGAATGTACTTCTTAAAAAAAAAAAAAAGGGAACTATGCTCATCAAAACATGTAAAGTGTTCAAACACTCAAACAGAGTGCAAGTAACTGAAAACCACTACTTTATGGGCATGAGAGCGTTGAATAGCGCTGGGAATTCTCTCCCGGGGCTATTCAATACAGTGCAGTGGTAAATCGGAGAATGCCCGTTCCCCTGGATTAAACAGGATGTTTTGTCGGGTGATCCGGCATTCCCCGACTTAACACTTAGCATACCAAGTTTGGGGGGGGGGGGGGGGGGGGGGTTACTGAGAACCCCAGAATGTTATTTTTTGTGATCCTGCCGTCTCTATAACAACTATTTTACTCCTGATTTTTCTATGTGTCCAGCATCAGATTAAGATAAATACTGTGTAATTAAACTTATAAAATGTTCTCTTTCAAAAAACGTAAAAAAAAAAAAAAACCACACAATAGGGGTCCCACCGGGACCCCGCTTGGTATACTACGTTACAAATGCAGAACGTTTTATATGTATGAAACACCGGAAAACCACCACCACTGCGACATGTGCTAAGGACTATAGCGATGGCAACACAGGAATAGTGATGTATTGTTACTGTAGTAAATGATATAACCTTTTTACAAGAATATACAGTATCCAATCGGATGTAAAAATGTACACACTAATGAAGAAGAATATATGGCTTTTATTGGCTAACTACTCAGGAAATTTTAGGCAGAGAAGACCGTTTAATGGGGCTAATTCAGACCTGATTGCTGCTGTGTGTTTTTGCACATCTGGCGATCAGGTCTGAACTGCGCATGCGCCGCAGTGCGCTGGCGCATGCCAAAGATCTCAGCCCAACGATCGCCTTTGCCCGATTGACAGGCAGAGGCGTTCGCTGGGGGTGCGGTCCGAGCAACACAGGCTTGCCCGGACCGTACAGGGGGCGGCTGAGTGACGCGACACGCAGCCGCTGCAATCCGGAGAGCGATGGGTAGCTCCCTGCCAGTGCACAGGAGGTGCGCTGGTAGGGAGCTACTCTTCAGGTACAAAAGCATCACCGCCGTGCAATGCGTTTGTACCTGTGCGGGGGGATGGGGGGGCAGAGCCAAACATGCGGGACGGACTAGCCCTGTGCTGGGCGTCCCTCCGCATGCCAGTGAAAGTGATCGTAGATGTGCTAAATTTAGCACATCAACGATCAAGTCTGAATTACCCCCAATGTCAGTCCGATTTTGTGATTTAGTGTCGACTCATGAAGTAATCATGAGTAATTGTTGAAGATTATGGAAGGGATATAACATCAAACTTCAGTTTTACACCGTTCCTAAAGTACAGAGGGGTTAATGATTCCAATAACTAGAGCGAGAGGGCACATCTGCCTTGTTTGTAACATAAAGAGGGTGTTGGACTGAGGACTTTTGCAAAATAGTTACACTGTACAGCTACAATTGCTGTAGACAGAATCAGAGGTTCAATCTTCAAGAGGACCTCTGTGTCTACTACTCCCAGATTTGTATAGAGTGCACTGGGAGTGAGCCAGGCTCAGCAGTATCATTTAATACATCGGTCAATTAGCTGCAGAGATGTTATAGTACATGTTTATGCAGTCACCAGGCCCCCACTTTCCTGAAGGAACTGTATAGCCTGGAACATACTTTGGAGAGAAGCGCTTGTTCCCTTTTTTGGGGGATCCAGAAAGTACTGTCTTGTAATGTTAGCAGTCTTTATTTTATGAATGCCTTGTGAGCACATCAAAGGGTGGGGTGGCTAGTTACAGAGTAACAGAGGAAGAGTTCTGTATTTTAATATCCAATATACACTCATGTGCTAGAAAAACTGAGACACCTGTCTAGTAACGTGTAGGGTTCTCATTTCAACCTGATTACAGCAGCAATACTATAGGACATGGACTCTATAAAATCACTTGAAGTACTGTGTAGTGTACACCATGCCCCCTGAAAAATGGTCCACAAATCCCTGATATTTCTTTATTATAGCTGTAGACTTACCTTCAACCTACTCTGGCCATAGCCAATATATACAGTGCATCCGGAAAATATTCACAGCGCTTCACTTTTTCCATATTTTGTTGTTATGTTACAGCCTTATTCCAAAATTGAATACATTTTTCCCTCAAAATTCTACACACAATACTCCATAATGACAACGTGAAAAAAAAGTTTGAGATTTTTGCTAATTTATTAAAAATAAAAATCACATTTACATAAGTATTCACAGCCTTTGCCACTGATCATTCTTGAGATGTTCCTACAGCTTAATTGGAGTCCATCTGTGGTAAATTCCATTGATTGGACATGATTTAGAAAAGGTACACACCTGTCTATATAAAGGTCCCACACTTGATAGTGCATGTCTGAGCACAAACCAAGCATGAAGTCAAAGGAATTGTCTGTAGACCTTCGAGACAGGACTGTCTCGAGGCACAAATCTGGCGAAGGGTAGAGAAAAATATATGATGCTTTGAAGGTCCCAATGAGCACAGTGGCCTCCATCATCCGTAAATGGAAGAAGTTCGGAACCACCAGGACTCTTCCTAGAGCTGGCCGGCCGTCTAAACTAAGCGATCGGGAAGAAGGGCCCTAGTTAGGGAGGTGGCCAAGAACCAAATGGTCACTCTGTCAGAGCTACAGCACTCCTCTGTGGAGAGAGGAGAACCTTCCAGAAGGACAACCATCTCTGCAGCAATCCACCTGTATGATAGAGTGGCCAGACAGAAGCCACTCCTTAGTAAAAAGCACATGGCAGCCCGCCTGGAGTTTGCCAAAATGCACCTGAAGGACTCTCAGACCATGAGAAACAATATTCTCTGCTCTGAGACAAAGATTGAACTCTTTGGCATGAATGCCAGGCGTCATGTTTGGAGGAAACCAGCCACCACTCATCACCAGGCCAATACCATCCCCACAGTGAAGCATGGTGGTGACAGCATCATGCTGTGGGGATGTTTTTCAGCGGCAGGAACTGGGAGACTAGTCAGGATAGAGGGAAAGATGAATGCAGCAATGTACAGAGACACCCTGGATGAAAACCTGCACCAGAGCACTCTTGAGCTCAGACTGGGGCGACTGTTCATCTTTCAGCAGGACAACGACCCTAAGCACACAGCCAAGATATCAAAGGAGTGGCTTCAGGACAACTGTGAATGTCCTTGAGTGGCACAGCCAGAGCCCAGACTTGAATCAGATTGAACATCTCTGGAGAGAGATGAAAATGGCTGTGCACCGACGCTTCCCATCCAACCTGATGGAGATTGAGAGGTGCTGCAAAGAGGAATGGGCGAAACTGCCCAAAGATAAGTGTGCCAAGCTTGTGGCATCATATTCAAAAAGACTTGAGGCTGTAATTACTGCCAAAGGTGCATACACACAGTATTGAGCAAAGGCTGTGTATACTTATGTACACATTGTCATTATGGGGTATTGGGTGTAGACTTTTGAGGGAAACAATGAACTAATTCCATTTTTGGAATAAGGCTGTAACATAAATTGCTGTGTTTATTGTAATCCAATCTGCAATATATTTTATAGCAGTTTTTGCTGCATCAGCAGTCATAATACCCAAAGGTTTGATGGCCGTTGTAGGCAGTAGGTAGTGGATGATGCTATAAGAGAAGGAAAAGCACATGAGGAAGGAGGGCCCTGCTCAGGAGAACTTACAATATAATCTTTACATAGGATGAAAGCTTTTTACTTTTATGCAGAGTTGGGATAGAGATAATATGGGATAAATACTGACGACTACGTCCTGACCCACCTAAATCCCGACAGTCAGCATGCTGACTAACACGGACTATTCCCACTTGTGGGTGTCCACAACAACCATAGTGGGAATAGAACAGGTGTCAGTAGATAAAATATTTCAAAAATGTATTAAAACATAGATTTCATATAATCAAAAATCTCTTTATATGGCACACCATGTTCTAGCACATCAACAAGAATAATACAAAAAAAAAAAAAAAAAATCTATAAAAAAGATATTGGATATAAAGGAGCTCTGTGCCACAAGTCTCTATTAGATGTTAATTAGGACATTAGAGTTCAGATTCTAGCTTACGGTGGGTAATATTGCCAGATATTTGCAGGGACTTATGTCCAAAAATAACCAGTCCTGTGGCTCTGTTATGGGTCTCCTGTTAGTGGTGGTCCAATGGGCAATGGATTCCAACACACAGTGTAGGGTCCCCTGGAGCGTGCCTCCACCGGCGATATGTTCCTGGATTGGTTATAAAAGTCCCAAAATAGTTTGGCAGAGTCCTCACCTAGGTATCTGTAGTACTGGGTATGTCCTGAGTCTAGAGCTGGGTGGTGCTGACATGTTTATTATAGGTTTTAATACATTTCTGAAATATTTTTATCTATTGACACCTGTCTGCAGTATTAACTTTTATGTGCTCTCTTTTCATATCGTCCAGGGAATGATTCCCATTCTCCATTGTGGGGTAATAATAAGAATTTACTCACCGGTAATTCTATTTCTCGTAGTCCGTAGTGGATGTTGGGAACTCCGAAAAGACCATGGGGAATAGACAGGCTCCGCAGGAGACTGGGCACTCTAAAGAAAAGATTAGGTACTATCTGGTGTGCACTGGCTCCTCCCTCTATGCCCCTCCTCCAGACCTCAGTTAGGGAAACTGTGCCCGGAAGAGCTGACATTACAAGGAAAGGATTTTGGAATCCAGGGTAAGACTCATACCAGCCACACCGTACAACTTGTGATAACCTTACCCAGTTAACAGTATGAACAACAACTGAGCCTCACTCAACGGATGGCTCATAACAATAACCCTTATTTAAGCAATAACTATATACACGTATTGCAGAAAGTCCGCACTTGGGACGGGCGCCCAGCATCCACTACGGACTACGAGAAATAAAATTACCGGTGAGTAAATTCTTATTTTCTCTGACGTCCTAGTGGATGCTGGGAACTCCGTAAGGACCATGGGGATTATACCAAAGCTCCCAAACGGGCGGGAGAGTGCGGATGACTCTGCAGCACCGAATGAGCAAACACAAGGTCCTCCTCAGCCAGGGTATCAAACTTGTAGAACTTTGCAAAGGTGTTTGAACCCGACCAAGTAGCCGCTTGGCAAAGCTGTAAAGCCGCGACCCCTCGGGCAGCCGCCCAAGAAGAGCCCACCTTCCTTGTGGAATGGGCTTTTACGGATTTTGGATGCGGCAATCCAGCCGCAGAATGAGCCAGCTGAATCGTGCTACAGATCCAGCGAGCAATAGTTTGCTTTGAAGCAGGAGCACCCAGCTTGTTGGGTGCATGCAGGATAAACAGCGAGTCAGTCTTCCTGACTCCAGCCGTTCTGGAAACATATATTTTCAAAGCCCTGACTACGTCCAGCAACTTGGAGTCCTCCAAGTCCCGAGTAGCCGCAGGCACCACAATAGGTTGGTTCAAATGAAACGATGATACCACCTTTGGGAGAAATTGGGGACGAGTCCTCAATTCTGCCCTGTCCATATGGAAGATCAGATATGGGCTTTTACATGACAAAGACGCCAATTCCAACACACGCCTAGCCGATGCTAAGGCCAACAGCATGACCACTTTCCACGTGAGATACTTTAGTTCCACGGTCTTAAGTGGCTCAAACCAGTGGGATTTCAGGAAATCCAACACAACGTTAAGATCCCAGGGTGCCACTGGTGGCACAAAAGGGGGCTGAATATGCAGCACTCCCTTAACAAACGTCTGAACCTCAGGCAGTGAAGCCAGTTCTTTTTGAAAGAAAATGGATAGGGCCGAAATCTGGACCTTTATGGACCCCAATTTTAGGCCCATAGTCACCCCTGACTGTAGGAAGCGCAGGAATCGACCCAGCTGGAATTCCTCTGTAGGGGCCGTCCTGGCCTCACACCAAGCAACATATTTTCGCCATATACGGTGATAATGCTTTGCTGTCACGTCCTTCCTAGCCTTTATCAGCGTAGGAATAACTTCATCCGGAATGCCTTTTTCCGCTAGGATCCGGCGTTCAACCGCCATGCCGTCAAACGCAGCCGCGGTAAGTCTTGGAACAGACAGGGCCCTTGTTGCAGCAGGTCCTGTCTGAGAGGCAGAGGCCATGGGTCCTCTGTGCGCATTTCTTGCAGTTCCGGGTACCAAGTCCTTCTTGGCCAATCCGGAACAATGAGTATTGTTCTTATTCCTCTCTTTCTTACTATTCTCAGTACCTTGGGTATGAGAGGAAGAGGAGGAAACACATATACCGACTGGTACACCCACGGTGTCACTAGGGCGTCCACAGCTATCGCCTGAGGGTCCCTTGACCTGGCGCAATATCTTTTTAGCTTTTTGTTGAGGCGGGACGCCCTCATGTCCACCTGTGGCAGTTCCCATCGCTTTGCAATCTGTGAAGACTTCTTGATGAAGTCCCCACTCTCCCGGGTGGAGGTCGTGTCTGCTGAGGAAGTCTGCTTCCCAGTTGTCCACTCCCGGAATGAACACTGCTGACAGTGCTTGCACGTGATTCTCCGCCCACCGAAGAATCTTTGCGGCTTCCGCCATTGCCATCCTGCTTCTTGTGCCGCCCTGGCGGTTTACATGGGCTACCGCCGTGATGTTGTCTGACTGAATCAGCACTGGCCGGTTTCGAAGCAGGGGCTCTGCTTGACTCAGGGCGTTGTAAATGGCCCTTAGTTCCAATATATTTATGTGTAGAGAAGTCTCCAGACTTGACCACAGCCCTTGGAAGTTTCTTCCCTGAGTGACTGCCCCCCATCCTCGGAGGCTTGCATCCGTGGTCACCAGGACCCAGTCCTGTATGCCGAACCTGCGGCCCTCGAGAAGGTGAGCACTCTGCAGCCACCACAGAAGAGACACCCTGGCCCTCGGGGACAGGGTGATCAGCCGATGCATCTGGAGATGCGATCCGGACCACTTGTCCAACAGATCCCACTGAAAGATCCTTGCATGGAACCTGCTGAAGGGAATGGCTTCGTATGAAGCCACCATCTTTCCCAGGACTCGCGTGCAGTGATGCACCAATACCTGTTTTGGTTTCAGGAGGTCCCTGACCAGAGATGCTAATTCCTGGGCCTTCTCCACCGGGAGAAACACCTTCTTCTGTTCTTTGTCCAGAATCATGCCCAGGAAAAGCAGACGCGTCGTAGGAATCAGCTGCGACTTTGGAATATTCAGAATCCAGCTGTGCTGTTGCAACACTTCCTGAGAGAGTGCTACGCTGATCAACAACTGCTCTCTGGACCTCGCCTTTATGAGGAGATCGTCCAAGTACGGGATAACTATAACTCCCTTCTTCCGAAGGAGTATCATCATTTCGGCCATTACCTTGGTAAATATCCTCGGTGCCGTGGACAGGCCAAACGGCAACGTCTGGAACTGGTAATGACAGTCCTGTAACACAAACCTGAGGTACTCCTGGTGAAGTGGGTAAATGGGGACATGCAAGTAAGCATCCTTGATGTCCAGCGACACCATAAAATCCCCCTCTTCCAGGCTTGCAATAACCGCTCTGAGCGATTCCATTTTGAACTTGAATTTCTTCAAGTGTTCAAGGATTTTAAATTCAGAATGGGTCTCACTGAACCGTCCGGTTTCGGTACCACAAACATTGTGGAATAGTAACCCCTTCCCTGTTGAAGGAGGGGGACCCTGATAATCACTTGCTGGAGGTACAGCTTGTGAATTGCCGCCAGTACTACCTCCCTTTCCATGGGGGAAGCTGGCAAGGCTGATTTGAGGTAACGGCGGGGGGGGAGTCGCTTCGAATTCCAGCTTGTATCCCTGAGATACAATTTGTACAGCCCAGAGATCCACCTGTGAGCGAACCCACTGGTTGCTGAAGTTTCGGAGACGCGCCCCCACCGCACCTGGCTCCGCCTGTGGAGCCCCAACGTCATGCGGTGGACTTAGTGGAAGCAGGGGAGGACTTTTGTTCCTGGGAACTGGCTGCATGGTGCAGCTTCTTACCTCTACCCCTGCCTCTGGCAAGAAAGGATGCGCCCCTGACCCCCTTGCCTTTCTGAGAACGAAAGGACTGCATTTGATAATACGGTGCTTTCTTAGGCTGTGAGGAAACCTGAGGCAAGAAAGTCGACTTTCCAGCTGTCGCTGTGGACACGAGGTCCGATAGACCGTCCCCAAACAATTCCTCACCCTTATAAGGCAAAACCTCCATGTGTTTTTTATAATCAGCATCTCCTGTCCATTGCCGAGTCCATAAGACCCTCCTGGCAGAAATGGACATACCATTAATTCTAGAGCCCAGCAGGCAAATGTCCCTCTGAGCATCCCGCATATATAAGACGACGTCTTTTATATGGCCCAGGGTTAGCAAAACAGTATCCCTGTCGAGGGAATCTATGTCGTCTGACAGAGTAACTGTCCATGCTGCTACAGCACTACACATCCAGGCTGAAGCAATAGCAGGTCTCAGTAGAGTACCAGAGTGTGTATACACTGACATCAGGATAGCTTCCTGCTTTCTATCCGCAGGCTCCTTTAGGGCGGCCGTATCCTGAGACGGCAGGGCCACCTTTTTAGATAAGCGTGTCAGCGCCTTGTCCACCCTAGGGGATGTTTCCCAACGTAACCTGTCCGTTGGCGGGAAAGGGTACGCCATCAGTAACCTCTTAGAAATCACTAGTTTCTTATCAGGGGAACTCTTCATTTAATTCATCAGATGGGGGAAAAGTCACTGGCTGCTTTTTCTCCCCAAACATATAAACCCTCTTGGTATTAACAGGGTTAATCTCAGAAAATAAGAATTTACTCACCGGTAATTCTATTTCTCGTAGTCCGTAGTGGATGCTGGGCACTCCGTAAGGACCATGGGGAATAGCGGCTCCGCAGGAGTCTGGGCACTCTTAAAAGAAAGATTTTAGGTCACCTGGTGTGCACTGGCTCCTCCCACTATGACCCTCCTCCAAGCCTCAGTTAGGATACTGTGCCCGGAAGAGCTGACACAATAAGGAAGGATTTTGAATCCCGGGTAAGACTCATACCAGCCACACCAATCACACCGTATAACTCGTGATACCATATCCAGTTAACAGTATGAAACATAACTGAACCTCTCAAAAGATGGCTCATAACAATAACCCTTTAGTGAACAATAACTATGTACAAGTATTGCAGACAATCCGCACTTGGGACGGGCGCCCAGCATCCACTACGGACTACGAGAAATAGAATTACCGGTGAGTAAATTCTTATTTTCTCTGACGTCCTAGTGGATGCTGGGAACTCAGTAAGGACCATGGGGATTATACCAAAGCTCCCAAACGGGCGGGAGAGTGCGGATGACTCTGCAGCACCGAATGAGAGAACTCAAGGTCCTCCTCAGCCAGGGTATCAAATTTGTAGAATTTTGCAAACGTGTTTGCCCCTGACCAAGTAGCAGCTCGGCAAAGTTGTAAAGCCGAGACCCCTCGGGCAGCCGCCCAAGATGAGCCCACCTTCCTTGTAGAATGGGCTTTAACTGATTTAGGATGCGGCAGTCCAGCCGCAGAATGCGCCAGCTGAATTGTGCTACAAATCCAGCGAGCAATAGTCTGCTTAGAAGCAGGAGCACCCAGTTTGTTGGGTGCATACAGGATAAATAGCGAGTCAGTTTTCCTGACTCCAGCCGTCCTGGAAACATAAATTTTCAAGGCCCTGACTACGTCCAGTAACTTGGAATCCTCCAAGTCGCTAGTAGCCGCAGGCACTACAATAGGTTGGTTCAAGTGAAAAGCAGATACCACCTTAGGGAGAAACTGGGGACGAGTCCTCAATTCTGCCCTATCCATATGGAAAATCAGATAAGGGCTTTTAAATGACAAAGCCGCCAATTCTGATACACTCCTGGCCGAAGCCAAGGCCAATAACATGACCACTTTCCACGTGAGATATTTTAGATCCACGGTCTTTAGTGGCTCAAACCAATGTGACTTTAGGAAATTCAACACCACGTTGAGATCCCAGGGTGCCACTGGAGGCACAAAAGGGGGCTGAATATGCAGCACTCCTTTTACAAATGTCTGAACTTCAGGTAGTGAAGCTAGTTCTTTTTGGAAGAAAATCGACAGAGCCGATATCTGTACCTTAATGGAGCCTAATTTTAGGCCCATAGTCACTCCTGCCTGTACGAAGTGCAGAAATCGACCCAGCTGAAATTCCTCTGTTGGGGCCTTATTGGCCTCACACCAAGCAACATATTTCCGCCATATGCGGTGATAATGTTTTACCGTTACATCTTTCCTGGCTTTAATCAGCGTAGGAATGACATCCTCCGGAATGCCCTTTTCCTTTAGGATCCGGCGTTCAACCGCCATGCCGTCAAACGCAGCCGCGGTAAGTCTTGGAACAGACAGGGCCCCTGCTGCAGCAGGTCCTGTCTGAGCGGCAGAGGCCATGGGTCCTCTGAGATCATCTCTTGAAGTTCCGGGTACCAAGCTCTTCTTGGATCCGGAACCACGAGTATTGTCCTTACTCGTTTTCTTATTATTCTCAGTACCTTTGGTATGAGAGGCAGAGGAGGGAACACATAAACTGACTGGTACACCCACGGTGTCACTAGAGCGTCCACCGCTATCGCCTGAGGGTCCCTTGACCTGGCGCAATATCTCTCCAGTTTTTTGTTTAGGCGGGACGCCATCATGTCCACCTGTGGCCGTTCCCAACGATTTACAATCAGTGTGAAGACTTCTGGATGAAGTCCCCACTCTACCGGGTGGAGGTCGTGCCTGCTGAGGAAGTCTGCTTCCCAGTTGTCCACTCCCGGAATGAACACTGCTGACAGTGCTAGCACGTGATTTTCCGCCCATCGGAGAATCCTTGTGGCTTCTGCCATTGCCGTCCTGCTTCTTGTGCCGCCCTGTCGGTTTACATGGGCGACCGCCGTGATGTTGTCTGACTGGATCAGTACCGGCTGGTGTAGAAGCAGGGGTTTTGCCTGACTTAGGGCATTGTAAATGGCCCTTAGTTCTAGAATATTTATGTGTAGGGAAGTCTCCTGACTCGACCATAGTCCTTGGAAGTTTCTTCCCTGTGGGACTGCCCCCCAGCCTCGAAGGCTGGCATCCGTGGTCACCAGGACCCAGTCCTGTATGCCGAATCTGCGGCCCTCTAGGAGATGAGCACTCTGCAGCCACCACAGCAGAGACACCCTGGTTCTTGGAGACAGG
The DNA here is from genome assembly GCF_028390025.1 of Pseudophryne corroboree. Lineage (NCBI taxonomy): Eukaryota > Metazoa > Chordata > Amphibia > Anura > Myobatrachidae > Pseudophryne > Pseudophryne corroboree. The sequence continues at coordinate 246,763,339 of NC_086449.1, forward strand.
GTTATTAGCCGATGCATCTGAAGATGCGATCCGGACCATTGGTCCAACAGGTCCCACTGAAAGATTCTGGCATGGAACCTGCCGAAAGGAATTGCTTCGTAAGAAGCCACCATCTTTCCCAGGACTCGCGTGCAGTGATGTACCGACACCTGTTTTGGTTTCAGGAGGTCTCTGACTAGAGATGACAGCTCCTTGGCTTTCTCCTCCGGGAGAAACACTTTTTTCTGGACTGTGTCCAGAATCGTTCCCAGGAACAGTAGACGTGTCGTCGGAACCAGCTGTGACTTTGGAATATTCAGAATCCAACCGTGCTGGTGTAGCACCTCCTGAGATAGTGCTACTCCTACCAACAACTGCTCCCTGGATCTCGCCTTTATTAGGAGATCGTCCAAGTACGGGATAATTAAAACTCCCTTTTTTTGAAGGAGTATCATCATTTCCGCCATTACCTTGGTAAACACCCTCGGTGCCGTGGACAGTCCAAACGGCAGCGTCTGGAATTGGTAATGGCAATTTTGTACCGCAAATCTGAGGTACTCCTGGTGAGGATGATAAATGGGGACATGCAGGTAAGCATCCTTGATGTCCAGGGATACCATGTAATCCCCCTCGTCCAGGCTTGCAATAACCGCCCTGAGCGATTCCATCTTGAACTTGAATTTTTTTATGTATGTGTTCAAGGATTTCAAATTTAAAATGGGTCTCACCGAACCGTCCGGTTTCGGTACCACAAACAGTGTGGAATAGTAACCCCGTCCTTGTTGAAGTAGGGGCACCTTGACTATCACCTGCTGGGAATACAGCTTGTGAATTGCCTCTAGCACAGCCTCCCTGCCTGAGGGAGTTGTTGGCAAGGCAGATTTGAGGAAACGGCGGGGGGGGGGGGGGGGGGGGGGGGGGGGAAGACGCCTCGAATTCCAGATTGTACCCCTGAGATACTACTTGCAAGATGCAGGGATCCACCTGTGAGCGAGCCCACTGATCGCTGAAATTTTTGAGCCGGCCCCCCACCGTACCTGGCTCCGCCTGTGGAGCCCCACCGTCATGCAGTGGACTTGGAAGAAGCGGGGGAGGACTTTTGCTCCTGGGAACCTGCAGTTTGTTGCAGCCTTTTGCCCCTACCTCTGCCTCTGGACAGAAAGGACCCGCCTTTTCCTCGCCTGTTTCTCTGGGTCCGAAAGGACTGTACCTGATAAAACGGCGCTTTTTTAGGCTGTGAGGGAACATGGGGTAAAAATGCTGACTTCCCAGCTGTCGCTGTGGAAACTAGGTCCGAGAGACCATCCCCGAATAACTCCTCACCCTTATAAGGCAAAACTTCCATGTGCCTTTTGGAATCTGCATCCCCTGTCCACTGCCGAGTCCATAAGCCTCTCCTAGCAGAAATGGACAATGCACTTATTTTAGATGCCAGCCGGCAGATCTCCCTCTGTGCATCTCTCATGTATAAGACTGAGTCTTTTATATGCTCTATGGTTAGGAGAATAGTGTCCCTGTCTAGGGTGTCAATATTATCTGACAGGGAATCTGACCATGCAGCGGCAGCACTGCACATCCATGCTGACGCAATAGCTGGTCTAAGTATAATGCCTGAGTGTGTATATACAGACTTCAGGATCGCCTCCTGCTTTCTATCCGCAGGCTCCTTTAGGGCGGCCGTATCCGGAGACGGAAGTGCCACCTTTTTAGACAAACGTGTGTGCGCTTTATCCACCCTAGGAGGTGTTTCCCAACGTGCCCTATCCTCTGGCGGGAAAGGGAACGCCATTAGTAATTTTTTTAGAGATTACCAATCTTTTATCGGGGAAAGCCCACGCTTCTTCACACACTTCATTTAATTCTTCAGATGGGGGAAAAACTACGGGTAGTTTTTTCTCCCCAAACATAATACCCTTTTTAGTGGTACCTGGGTTTATATCCGAAATGTGTAATACCTCTTTCATTGCCTCAATCATGCAACGAATGGCCCTAGTGGACATAAGATTAGACTCATCGTCGTCGACACTGGTATCAGTATCTGTGTCGACATCTGCGTCTGCCATCTGAGGTAGCGGCCGTTTTAGAGCCCCTGATGGCCTTTGAGACACCTGGGCAGGCACGAGCTGAGAAGCCGGCTGTCCCGCATTTGGCATGTCGTCAAATTTTTTGTGTAAGGAGTCGACACTTGCACGTAATTCCTTCCATAAAACCATCCACTCAGGTGTCTGCCCCGCAGGGGGTGACATCACTTCTATAGGCATCTGCTCCGCCTCCACATAATTTTCCTCATCAAACATGTCGACACAGCCGTACCGACACACCGCACACACACCGGGAATGCTCTAACAGAGGACAGGACCCCACAGAAGCCCTTTGGGGAGACCGAGAGAGAGTATGCCAGCACACACCAGAGCGCTATATAATGCAGGGACTAACTGAATTATGTCCCCTATAGCTGCTATAATATTTACTGCGCCTAAATTTAGTGCCCCCCCTCTCTTTTTTACCCTTTTCTGTAGTGTAGACTGCAGGGGAGAGCCAGGGAGCTTCCTTCCAGCGGAGCTGTGAGGGAGAAATGGCGCTAGTGCGCTGAGGGAGATAGCTCCGCCCCTTTTTCGCGGACTTTTCTCCCGCTTTTTTAAGGATTCTGGCAGGGGTAATTATCACATATATAGCCTCTGGGGCTATATATTGTGATTGTTTTGCCAGCCAAGGTGTTTTTATTGCTGCTCAGGGCGCGCCCCCCCCCCAGCGCCCTGCACCCTCAGTGACCGGAGTGTGAAGTGTGTATGAGGAGCAATGGCGCACAGCTGCAGTGCTGTGCGCTACCTTGGTGAAGACAGAAGTCTTCATGCCGCCGATTTTCCGGACTTCTTCTTGCTTCTGGCTCTGTAAGGGGGACGGCGGCGCGGCTCCGGGACCGAACACCAAGGCCAGTTCCATGCGGTCGATCCCTCTGGAGCTAATGGTGTCCAGTAGCCTAAGAAGCCCAAGCTAGCTGCAAGCAGGTAGGTTCGCTTCTTCTCCCCTTAGTCCCTCGTTGCAGTGAGCCTGTTGCCAGCAGGTCTCACTGTAAAATAAAAAACCTAAAATACACTTTCTTTCTAAGAGCTCAGGAGAGCCCCTAGTGTGCATCCAGCTCGGCCGGGCACAAAAATCTAACTGAGGCTTGGAGGAGGGTCATAGTGGGAGGAGCCAGTGCACACCAGGTAGTCTAAAAGCTTTCTTTTAGTTGTGCCCAGACTCCTGCGGAGCCGCTATTCCCCATGGTCCTTACGGAGTGCCCAGCATCCACTAGCACGTCAGAGAAAATAAGATTTTACTTACCGATAAATCTATTTCTCGTAGTCCGTAGTGGATGCTGGGGACTCCGTCAGGACCATGGGGATTAGCGGCTCCGCAGGAGACAGGGCACAAAAATAAAGCTTTAGGATCAGGTGGTGTGCACTGGCTCCTCCCCCTATGACCCTCCTCCAAGCCTCAGTTAGGATACTGTGCCCGGACGAGCGTACACAATAAGGAAGGATTTTGAATCCCGGGTAAGACTCATACCAGCCACACCAATCACACCGTACAACTTGTGATCTGAACCCAGTTAACAGTATGACAACGTAGGAGCCTCTGAACAGACGGCTCACAACAAGAACAACCCGATTTTTTTGTAACAATAACTATGTACAAGTATTGCAGACAATCCGCACTTGGGATGGGCGCCCAGCATCCACTACGGACTACGAGAAATAGATTTATCGGTAAGTAAAATCTTATTTTCTCTAACGTCCTAGTGGATGCTGGGGACTCCGTCAGGACCATGGGGATTATACCAAAGCTCCCAAACGGGCGGGAGAGTGCGGATGACTCTGCAGCACCGAATGAGAGAACTCCAGGTCCTCTTTAGCCAGGGTATCAAATTTGTAGAATTTTACAAACGTGTTCTCCCCCGACCACGTAGCTGCTCGGCAGAGTTGTAATGCCGAGACCCCTCGGGCAGCCGCCCAGGATGAGCCCACCTTCCTTGTGGAATGGGCCTTGACAGATTTAGGCTGTGGCAGGCCTGCCACAGAATGTGCAAGTTGAATTGTGCTACAAATCCAACGAGCAATTGTCTGCTTAGAAGCAGGAGCACCCAGCTTGTTGGGTGCATACAGTATAAACAGCGAGTCAGATTTTCTGACTCCAGCCGTCCTTGAAATATATATTTTCAATGCCCTGACAACGTCCAGCAACTTGGAATCCTCCAAATCGCTAGTAGCCGCAGGCACCACAATAGGCTGGTTCAGGTGAAACGCTGACACCACCTTAGGCAGAAAATGAGGACGCGTCCGCAGTTCTGCCCTGTCCGAATGGAAAATCAGATATGGGCTTTTATACGATAAAGCCGCCAATTCTGACACTCTCCTGGCTGAAGCCAGGGCAGTAGCATGGTTACTTTCCATGTAAGATATTTCAAATCCGCCGATTTGAGTGGCTCAAACCAATGGGATTTGAGAAAATCCAAAACTACATTAAGGTCCCACGGAGCCACTGGGGGCACAACCGGTGGCTGTATATGTAGTACTCCTTTTACAAAAGTCTGGACTTCAGGAACTGAAGCCAATTCTTTCTGGAAGAAAATCGACAGGGCCGAAATTTGAACCTTAATGGACCCCAACTTGAGGCCCATAGACAATCCTGTTTGCAGGAAATGTAGGAATCGACCCAATTGAAATTCCTCCGTGGGGGCCTTCCAGGCCTCACACCACGCAACATATTTTCTCCAAATGCGGTGATAATGTTGTGCAGTCACCTCCTTCCTGGCTTTTACCAGTGTAGGAATGACCTCTTCCGGAATGCCTTTTTCCCTTAGAATTCGGCGTTCAACCGCCATGCCGTCAAACGCAGCCGCGGTAAGTCTTGGAATAGACACGGTCCCTGCTGAAGCAGGTCCCGTCTTAGAGGTAGAGGCCACGGATCTTCCGTGAGCATCTCCTGAAGTTCCGGGTACCAAGTTCTTCTTGGCCAATCCGGAGCCACGAGTATCGTTCTTACTCCCCTTTGCCGTATAATTCTCAGTACTTTTGGTATGAGAGGCAGAGGAGGAAACACATACACTGACTGGAACACCCACGGCGTTACCAGAGCGTCCACAGCTATTGCCTGAGGGTCTCTTGACCTGGCGCAATACCTGTCCAGTTTTTTGTTGAGGCGAGACGCCATCATGTCCACCTTTGGTTTTTCCCAACGGTTCACAATCATGTGGAAGACTTCTGGATGAAGTCCCCACTCTCCCGGGTGTAGATCGTGTCTGCTGAGGAAGTCTGCTTCCCAGTTGTCCACTCCCGGAATGAACACTGCTGACAGTGCTATCACATGATCTTCCGCCCAGCGAAGAATCCTTGCAGCTTCTGCCATTGCTCTCCTGCTTCTTGTGCCGCCCTGTCTGTTTACGTGGGCGACTGCCGTGATGTTGTCCGACTGGATCAACACCGGCTGACCCTGAAGCAGGGGTTTTGCCAGGCTTAGAGCATTGTAAATCGCTCTTGGCTCCAGTATATTTATGTGAAGAGATATCTCCAGGTTTGACCATACTCCCTGGAAGTTTCTTCCCTGTGTGACCGCTCCCCAGCCTCTCAGACTGGCATCCGTGGTCACCAGGACCCAGTCCTGTATGCCGAATCTGCGGCCCTCTAACAGATGAGCACTCTGCAACCACCACAGAAGAGACACCCTTGTCCGTGGAGATAAGGTTATCCGCTGATGCATCTGCAGATGCGATCCGGACCAATTGTTCAGCAGATCCCACTGAAAAGTTTGTGCGTGGAATCTGACGAATGGAATCGCTTCGTAAGAAGCCACCATCTTTCCCAGGACTCTTGTGCATTGATGCACAGACACTTTTCCTGGTTTTAGGAGGTTCCTGACAAGTTCGGATAACTCCTTGGCTTTCTCCTCCGGAAGAAACACCTTTTTCTGAACCGTGTCCAGAATCATTCCCAGGAACAGCAGACGTGTTGTCGGGGTCAACTGAGATTTTGGAAAATTCAGAATCCACCCGTGTTGTTGCAGCACTACTTGGGTTAGTGCTACTCCGTCCTCCAGCTGTTCTCTGGACCTTGCCCTTATCAGGAGATCGTCCAAGTAAGGGATAATTAATACGCCTCTTCTTCGCAGAAGAATCATCATTTCGGCCATTACCTTGGTAAAGACCCGAGGTGCCGTGGACAATCCAAACGGCAGCGTCTGAAACTGATAATGACAGTTTTGCACCACGAACCTGAGGTACCCTTGATGTGAAGGGCAAATTGGGACATGCAGGTAAGCATCTTTTATGTCCAGGGACACCATAAAGTCCCCTTCTTCCAGATTCGCTATCACTGCTCTGAGCGACTCCATCTTGAACTTTTGTATGTACAGGTTCAAAGATTTCAGATTTAGAATAAGTCTTACCGAGCCGTCCGGCTTCGGTACCACAAATAGTGTGGAGTAATACCCCTTTCCCTGTTGTAGGAGGGGTACCTTGACTATCACCTGCTGAGAAAACAGCTTGTGAATGGCTTCCAATACCGTCGCCCTGTCTGAGGGAGACGTTGGCAAAGCAGACTTTAGGAACCGGCGAGGGGGAGACTTCTCGAATTCCAACCTGTAACCCTGAGATACTACCTGCAGGATCCAGGGGTCCACCTGTGAGCAAGCCCACTGCGCGCTGAAATTCTTGAGTCGACCCCACACCGCTCCCGAGTCCGCTTGTAAAGCCCCAGCGTCATGCTGAGGGCTTTGCAGAACCCGGGGCGGGCTTCTGTTCCTGGGAAGGAGCTGCTTGCTGCCCTCTCTTACCCTTTCCTCTGCCTCGGGGCAGATATGACTGTCCTTTTGCCCGCTTGTTCTTATAGGACCGAAAGGACTGCGGCTGAAAAGACGGTGTCTTTTTCTGTTGGGAGGGGGTCTGAGGTAAAAAGGTGGATTTTCCGGCAGTTGCCGTGGCCACCAGATCCGATAGACCGACGCCAAATAATTCCTCCCCTTTATACGGCAATACTTCCATATGCCGTTTGGAATCCGCATCACCTGACCACTGTCGCGTCCATAAACTTCTTCTGGCAGATATGGACATCGCACTTACGCTCGATGCCAGAGTGCAAATATCCCTCTGAGCATCTCGCATATAAAGAAAAGCATCCTTTAATTGCTCTAAAGTCAATAAAATACTGTCCCTATCCAGGGTATCAATATTTTCAGTCAGGGAATCCGACCAGACCACCCCAGCACTGCACATCCAGGCTGAGGCGATGGCTGGTCGCAGTATAACACCAGTATGTGTGTATATACTTTTTAGGATATTTTCCAGCCTCCTATCAGCTGGATCCTTGAGGGCGGCCGTATCAGGAGACGGTAACGCCACTTGTTTTGATAAGCGTGTGAGCGCCTTATCCACCCTAGGGGGTGTTTCCCAGCGCGCCCTAACCTCTGGCGGGAAAGGGTATAATGCCAATAACTTTTTTGAAATTAGCACTTTTCTATCTGGGTTAACCCACGCTTCATCACATACATCATTCAATTCCTCTGATTCAGGAAAAACTACAGGTAGTTTTTTCACACCCCACATAATACCCCTTTTTGTGGTACTTGCAGTATCAGAGATATGTAAAGTCTCCTTCATTGCCGTGATCATATAACGTGTGGCCCTACTGGAAAATACGTTTGTTTCTTCACCGTCGACACTAGATTCAGTGTCCGTGTCTGGGTCTGTGTCGACCGACTGAGGTAAAGGGCGTTTTACAGCCCCTGACGGTGTCTGAGACGCCTGGGCAGGTACTAACTGGTTTGCCGGCCGTCTCATGTCGTCAACTGATTTTTGTAATGTGCTGACATTATCACCTAATTCCATAAACAAAGCCATCCATTCCGGTGTCGACTCCCTGGGGGGTGACATCACCATTACCGGCAATTGCTCTGCCTCCACACCAACATCGTCCTCATACATGTCGACACACACGTACCGACACACAGCAGACACACAGGGAATGCTCTATTGAAGACAGGACCCCACTAGCCCTTTGGGGAGACAGAGGGAGAGTTTGCCAGCACACACCCAAGCGCTATAATATATATATGGGAACAACCCTATATAAGTGTTGTATCCTTATAGCAGCTTAAATATAGTAATATCGCCAAAAAAGTGCCCCCCCTCTCTGTTTTACCCTGTTTCTGTAGTGCAGTGCAGGGGAGAGTCCTGGGAGCCTTCCTCACAGCGGAGCTGAGCAGGAAAATGGCGCTGTGTGCGGAGGAGAATAAGCCCCGCCCCCTATTTTGGCGGGCTCTTCTCCCGGAGTTTGTGAGATCTGGCAGGGGTTAAATACATCCATATAGCCTCAAGGGCTATATGTGATGTATTTTTAGCCATAAAAAAGGTATTATACATTGCTGCCCAGGGCGCCCCCCCCAGCGCCCTGCACCCTCAGTGACCGCTGTGTGAAGTGTGCTGACAACAATGGCGCACAGCTGCAGTGCTGTGCGCTACCTCATGAAGACTGAAAAGTCTTCTGCCGCCTGTTTCTGGACCTCTTCAATCTTCGGCATCTGCAAGGGGGGTCGGCGGCGCGGCTCCGGGACCGGACTCCATGGCTGGGCCTGTGTTCGATCCCTCTGGAGCTGATGGTGTCCTGCACGCAGGTGAGTTCACTTCTCTCCCCTAAGTCCCTCGATGCAGTGAGCCTGTTGCCAGCAGGACTCACTGAAAATAAAAAACCTAAAAACTTTTTCTAAGCAGCTCTTTAGGAGAGCCACCTAGATTGCACCCTGCTCGGACGGGCACAAAAACCTAACTGAGGCTTGGAGGAGGGTCATAGGGGGGAGGAGCCAGTGCACACCACCTGATCCTAAAGCTTTATTTTTGTGCCCTGTCTCCTGCGGAGCCGCTAATCCCCATGGTCCTGACGGAGTCCCCAGCATCCACTAGGACGTTAGAGAAATGTGTAATACATCTTTCATTGCAATAATCATGTATCGGATGGCCTTGGTCATTTTAGACTGTAAATGTGCCTCATCATCGTCGACACTTGAGTCGGACTCCGTGTCGACATCTGTGTCAACCATCTGAGATAGAGGGCGTTTATGAGCCCCTGACGGTTTCTGAGTCGCCTGGGCAGGCGCGGGCTGAGACCCCGGCTGTCCCAAGGCTGCAGCGTCATCAAACCTTTTATGTAAGGAGCTTACATTGTCGTTTAAGACCTTCCACATATCCATCTAATCAGGTGTCGACCCCGACGGGGGCGACACCACACTTATCTGCCCTTGCTCCGCCTCCACGTAACCCTCATCAAACATGTCGACACAGCCGTACCGACACACCGCACACACACAGGGAATGCTCAGACTGAGGACAGGACCCCACAAAGTCCTTTGGGGAGACAGAGAGAGAGTATGCCAGCACACACCACAGCGCTATATAACACAGGGATTTTCACTTATAATAAGTGATTACCCAATAGCTGCCTTATATGTTTTATTTGCGCCTAAATTTATGTGCCCCCCCCTCTCTTTTTTACCCTTCTTGTACCTGGATACTGCAGGGGAGAGCCTGAGGAGCTGCTTCCAGCGGAGCGGTGAAGAGAAAATGGCGCTGGTGTGCTGAGGAAGAAGGCCCCGCCCCCTCAGTGGCGGGCTTCTGTCCCGCTTTCTGTGTAAAAAAATGGCGGGTTTTTTTACATATATACAGTGCCAGACTGTATATATGTATATTTATTGCCAAAAGGTACTTCAATTGCTGCCCAGGGCGCCCATCCCCCCCCAGCGCCCTGCACCCTACAGTGACCGGAGTGTGTAAGTGTGATGGGAGCAAAAGCGCACAGCTGCGGTGCTGTGCGCTACCTTAAATGAAGACAGGAGTCTTCTGCCGCCGATTTCGTCGTCTTCCAGCTTCTGTTCTTCTGGCTCTGCAGGGGGGCGGCGGCGCGGCTCCGGGAACGGACGATCGAGGACAGGTGTCTGTGTTCGAACCCTCTGGAGCTAATGGTGTCCAGTAGCCTAAGAAGCACAAGCTAGCTGCAAGCAGGTAGGTTTGCTTCTCTCCCCTTAGTCCCACGTAGCAGTGAGTCTGTTGCCAGCAGAAGCTCACTGAAAATAAAAAACCTAATACAGTGGTTCCCAAACTTTTTTGAATCATTGTGCCCTAGAGTATCAGAATTTTTTTCACGGCACCCCCAGGCCAATAATTTCTTATTGAGAGATTTAATAAGAAATATTAAATTAAGTAGATTGTGTTTATATGTCATCCTTAGGCTCAATTTTGTGGTGAGGGACAAGATGTGCTTTTGTTTGTCCCCATATTTTATAACTGACAGCCACCAGCACTAGTTTTGCCTTTTATATTGACCATAAATAATTTGAATTGGTCCTGGACCACCAACCCAGGGCACCCCTGCAAGTGTCCCGAGGCACCCCAGGGAGCCACGGCACACAGTTTGGGAACCACTGACCTAATACATACTTTCTTTACTAGTAAGCTCAGGAGACCCCACTAGGAGCACCCAGCTCTGGCCGGGCACAGATTCTAACTGAGGTCTGGAGGAGGGGCATAGAGGGAGGAGCCAGTGCACACCAGATAGTACCTAATCTTTTCTTTAGAGTGCCCAGTCTCCTGCGGAGCCCGTCTATTCCCCATGGTCCTTACGGAGTTCCCAGCATCCACTAGGACGTCAGAGAAAACTATTTCCCATAGTTAAAATTGGTGGGTGGGGCATTTTGGCTAGCTCATGAGGTTGCACTATCAGCCAGGTATATCTAGATACCATTCTCAATTGCTTTGCGCAGCTTAGTTACAATTTAAACTATGTTTTATAGACATTTGCAGCGCCATCATGCGCACAGTGGAGGAGAAGTGCCCCCTGTATTTCTGAATCGCCTGTCAAAACTCTGGCATTTATTGTGGTCCTGCCCATGGTCTATGCTTTCTGGTCCCAGATGATACAATGCACAGGCAGGACTGGAATCCATACTCCTCTGCGTGACCCTGGGTTGTGCATATTTTGTCTCCATCTCAAGACCTCCTCGTACTGGCTAGAGTATGTGTTGCGAGGAGGCGAACGGCTTTACAAGCTCCTGCCTTCCAGATTTGGCCTGGCCTGGCCAATTCCACTGTTGCTCATGAAAGATTCATGTACGTTAAGCGGAAATGTCCGTTAAAATTTGACAATGTCTGATCCTTCTGGCAGGCCTCTTTTGCCCTGAAGCGAGAGCACTCTTCTGACTAGGCTGTATTTGTGTCCGGCAGAGGCTAATGCTTTCGTGGCCATCCCAGTTTTTTTATGCGATTGCTATATTGTTCTCCCATGTGCTATTTATTTGTTTGCAAGCATTGTATTTTTTTCTCTCTAATGTGTGTATTGCATTTCTTTGACATGAATGTTCTCTTGCCTGTTTTATTATTGGACATGCCTGATGGGTTATTATTTCTACCTATTCTCCCTTCTAAGTGCTTTATGCTGAACAGTTCATTCACCCTCTGAGCCTCCACGTTGGTACAAGCAGCAAGTCGTCAGAAATCACACAGTCTGTTCTGATTAGGGTTTCCTTTCTAAAACAAAAGCACAATTACCTTTAATTCCTGCAAAGTCAGAAACTTTTCCTTTGGGACCCTGATAGATTCAACGTTGCCTCTGAGTTCTTTCTGTAGAAGATCACCAAATCTTTTATGAGCACTGTAGAATGAAGAGGATAGAATTACCAGAAAACAAAGATTGATTCTCAGCGGTATACTGTACATCCATGTTTTCGATAAGCAGTATGTGGACTCCGGAATGTCAGCAAAGTTATTACAATAGCAACATGCCGGTACCATTAGGCTGACAAGTGCTACTTAAAGCATTTACGCTCTCTGACAGTACGACTATGGACATGATGCTGAATGATCACGGTACAGCTGTACTGCCGGCGCACATTAAATGCTGTAAGTAGCACTTGTTGACCGAACGGTACCGGCATTCCTGGGTCTGCATACTGCCTGTCGATACTGTGATTGTCAACAAGCAGACTACAGATGTGTCCTCACTTACTGGGTGTCCGTACACTATGTGGCGCAAGACGTCCACTGCGACTGAGAAACTCTGCAAGGAGTAGCGTACCAGATTTTTCTTTACATTTTGCCTCTTAAGCTGGGTACATACTGCACAACAGCACTATACAATGGCCAATCTTGCGATCTGCGATGGATCGCAACAACAATCGTACATGAATTGGTTTTCAAAAAGCAGATGAAGCACAACAGAACTTGGCTGTCATTAAAGCTGCAGCAATTCGAATCTAAGCCCTTTTTACACAAATTCAGACACAAATTTGACACGCCAAACTCATTAGTGCAAACTGGCAATGTAGTTCTGCCGCTTCTATGTGTTTTTATTACGCGAATAAGACATAGTTTAGCTAAAAAGATGCTCAGACGAATCGCACAGCGCCTGCCGCACAGTGGGGGGCTACTTGGCATGGGTATGGGTCGACAGGGACAATAGGTCGACATGGTCATTAGGTAGACATGGGTCTTTGGACTTTTTTTGGTGTCGTTTTCTTCACAAAGTGACAGGGAACCACAATTGGTGCACCGTGTCCCCTCGTATCGCTCGCGTTCGGGCAAGGTTACCGTTTCTAACTGTAGTCCACGTGGATTGTCATGCATGAAAAAGTCCAAAAAACGAAGGGGAAAAAAAAATGTGAAAAACTCATGTCGACCTTTTGACATGTCGACCTAACGACCATGTTGACCTTTGGCACGACAGAAGAAACACCAGTAAGAAAGGACACCTCTATACTCCCCATACTCAGCATTTGCTGGTAAAGATCGGGCTGATAGAAAGTTTCTCAGGTCTTTCTTTAAAAGCAAACTGAGAAGTAAAAATAAATAAATAAATAGCTACCAACACAGCAGATATAAAAGTTTTAATATTTATTAATATTTTATTAAAGCTTTCAAAAAGCATAAACTACGAAACACTTTAGTACGGGCAAAGTAGGAAATTGACCAGCAGAGATTAAATATAGGCAGAACTAAGTGCTATTAAATATTAAAGACATAAAAAGATTTTAAGTTCTCTTCGCTAATTTCCAGAACGTCTTAGTAAATGCTTTGATCACCCCCTAGTGTGCAGACGGCAGACTGGTCTGGACTTTGATCAAATAATTTTTGCACAATTAATTTCTGGCTAGGGCATTATAAATGCAGAGTGCACAGACTTGGCACAATGCATCCCTACTAGAAAACAAGGAAATTGGATAAGTATATTACAGTCGTTCAAACAAAACATATATGACTACACCTAGCACGCAGTACAATTATGAGCAAATCAAGGCTCATAGTCACTGGCCTGGTACTTTTATACAAATCACAAGTTACTGTTAACACTGTTAGTAATACGGGTTAATAAGTACCTCACACTGAAATTTATGATTTGTTTAAAAGAATGTAGCTCTCCCCATTAGCTTATATGGGCATATAATGTATCACTAGCTTCTAGTATACTATATTGCAGTATATGATGTAGATGCAACACAGTAGTTTGTATAATTTGTATTACACGAACAGTACCATAACACAGTGGTTCCCAAATTTTTTTGAAACACGGCACCCTAGAGTGTCAGAATTTTTTTCATGGCACCCCTAGGCCAAAAGGGTCTTAAAATTAAGTAAATTGTGTGTATATTTAATACTCATACTTAAGTTTAATTATGTGGTGAGGGACAGGATTCGCTTCTGTTTGTCCACATATCTTATGATTGGCAGACACCAGCACTGGTTTTGCCTATTGCATGGACCATAAATAATTTGAATTGATCCTCTGTCACCAACCCGGTGCACCCTGCAAGTGTCCCGATGCACCCCAGGGTGCCACGGCACACAGTTCGAGAACCACTGCCATGACAAAAGAAGAACTGGATTGTAAAATATCGTTCCAATAACAAGTAATATGGTACTCTGCCTTTTCTATTCAGTTTGACATGGAAAAATCTCCAAAAATATGAACTTGGTGTATCCAGAAAATGGCAAATAATAGATTTAACCTTGGCTTATGAGAGGTTACATGCATAAAGGTTTCTTCAAAGGAAGGTAGTACAATGCTCTTTTTCTGTTAAATAAGAATTAATGGAACAGCAGAAGAGATAACATGCTTAGTATATAATACGTACAGAAGGATCTCCTGTTTTGTGAGGTAAGTCAGCTCCTAAATAAAAACAGAAATTAAACAAGTCACTTAAACATTCTATAGATGCGAGATAAAAGAGCAGAGGGGAAAATATACCAAGAAACAAATAATATTAATTACTAAATTTATAAATCCTCTGTAGTAGATATAACATTAAAACAACTTCAGAATTAAAGGCATACTATGGGCACAATTCAATACTAAGAGTTGAATAGCCCCAGGAATTAGCTCCTGGGGCTATTTAATACAACGTAATGGTAAATCGGAGAACGCCCATTCTCCGGGACTAAACAGGGTGTTTTGTCAGGAGAACCAGCATTCTCTGACTTAAGTGCCCGACGCAATGCTGTTTCCGCCGAGCTAAGGGCAGAAATCAGCATCGCCTGCACATTTGTCGGATTTCTGCTCACACCCCTTCAGTAATAACTGCTTTCAATCTTCTGAAAACTGACGTTTTCGAAGGATTGATGCATCATTTACGGGTATATGCAATAGCGGTCGAATTCCCGAAATTGGCGAAAAACGGGACTTTTTCGCCAAAAAAAAAAAAAATCGGCAATGCAATTCAGTACTTTCCGTCAAAAAAACGGACTTTCAAAATTCGACTTTTGTCAAATTCGACTTTTCTGCAATGATACAAGTGCTGCAATTCGACCAAAGTATATTCAATTGAAGTTTGGAAATTCGACAACAGTGCTTTTAGACAGTAAATTCGTCATTTTCAATCCGCCACACTTTGGTGGGTGAAACTAATAAAAAAAATGTAAAACATGTTTTTTTTGGTGTTTTTTTTATTGGTAATAGCATATCTATTTATATTAGAAGGGATTAGGTACTTGGTTTGTCTTTTTTGGAGGCACAAGTATTTTTTAAAAAATTTTTAAAAATAATATGTTTTTTTTTAGATGGAATGGTAAAATCCCGGTAAAAAATGGCGTGGGGTCCCCCCTCCAAAGCATAACCAGCCTCGGGCTCTTCGAGCCGGTCCTGGTTCTAAAAATCCGGGGGGGGGGGGGGGGGGAATGACAGGGGATCCCACGTATTTTTAAAACCAGCACCGGGCTCTGCGCCTGGTGCAAAAAATACGGGGGACAAAAAGAGTAGGGGTCCCCCGTATTTTATACACCAGCATCGGGCTCCACTAGCTGGACAGATAATGCCACAGCCGGGGGTCACTTTTATACAGCGCCCTGCGGCCGTGGCATTAAATATCCAACTAGTCACCCCTTGCCGGGGTACCCTGGGGGAGTGGGGACCCCTTCAATCAAGGGGTCCCCCCCCCCCAGCCACCCAAGGGCCAGGGGTGAAGCCCGAGGCTGTCCCCCCTATCCAAGGGCTGCGGATGGGAGGCTGATAGCCTTGAGAAATTTGAAAGAATATTGTTTTTTCCAGTAGTACTACAAGTCCCAGCAAGCCTCCCCCGCAAGCTGGTACTTGGAGAACCACAAGTACCAGCATGCGGGAGAAAAACGGGCCCGCTGGTACCTGTAGTACTACTGGGGAAAAAATACCCAAATAAAAACAGGAGACACACACCTTGAGAGTAAAACTTTATTACACACCTGCCGACACACACATACTTACCTATGTTGACCTGCCGACTGCCTCTTTAGCGAGTGCTACAAATGCCGCCTTTATTTCTTATCAGCACACAATGATGCGATAATAAGGAGAATAGTTAATGGGGTCCCTGATAAATAGGCGGCTATAACCATATTATCAGTACCTATCCCATCAGCCGGGAATGCGGAAACACAGCAGCTGCACGCCTGGTATATAGATTTCACCCATGGTATATATGCCCCATAGTATTACATAGCAGCAGCACTATTATATTATTATCACTGTCAGCACCGCAGGGATCAGCCATGACGGGTAGCGCAGTACTGTACCTGGTACTCCTTCAGCAGCTGTTTGGATAGATGGCTGGAGGCTCCCCCCATGTTGGAGACGTCTCAGACCCGGACACCAACTTCTCTCCGGAACTCCAGCAACTTTCTCTTCTGTTCCGTCCCCGCGCAGCGGCCTCATCAACAGGCCCGCAGCTTCCGCAAACTACGTAACTAACCTCCCCCGGACACACCTGATTTACATACCGGCCGCCTCACACCTGTACGTAACACAGCTGGGAGACCCGTCGCCGCCCCCTCTCCCAGCTCCCTCCGCCCCGCTCTGATGTGGAGGTTACAACCATATCACCAGCAAAGAGGGGTCTTAGAAAACAGGAGAAAAAAATAAACCATAAAAGTATTGAAAAGTATTCTGCTGCAGAGGAACAAAGTGCTAGCAAAAGAGTTGCGACCGTTTGAAAGGCGGCTGGTAGTGCTGTAAATTGCTGGGTAACGACTTTGGTACACCCCTATTTGTGGTGAGCTGTTGGTATATCCCGGGCAGGAAGCTATTGCAAGCGCTGTGTGAGCTGGTCACTGCACTGATGCGGCGGTGCCGGCGGCTAGTAATGGCTGTGACAGTGAGTGCAGCAGTGAGTGAATGAGCTGGGGCAGGACCTGTGAGGGGTTCAGGGCTACATCCCTCGCACACTCAGGTAATCACATTGCACGGTCAGCTACTTTACATGAATGATGCTTCATCGGTGACTTGTTGCCTGTCATGGCTCTCTACCTATATAAAGTGCCCTGTATATTATGATCTGATTTTATTAAAGGTAAATCACACCCTATGGGTAAAAAAAATACCAAATGTTTACCTGACCTCCATGCTGCATCCGCCGCACGTGGTCCCGATCCATATTCTGTTATCATATCTGCATGAGCAACCTGGGAGAGGCATGGACATTTGACACCCACCCTGTTGGATGCAAGACAGGTTGAACAGTATGAGAAAAAGAAGGTATGGGACCATTAGACCAAAGGCAGTGCCAAAATAATATCCCAATGGGGTCCTAGATGACATACTGGCCTTGGCCCCCTTCTCACTCCTTTTGTAAAAAACCATAAGAATGGGTTGGGATAATCATAGACGTGCGCAGCTGCTTTTATTAGGGGGTGCACCGCAGGAGGGGCATGTCTAACACTATTTCTCTAGCATCCATAAGGGATATTGGGGGAATCTAGTACGATGGGGTATAGACGTGGTCCGAAGGAGCCAGTGCACTTTAAATTTCTTCAACTGGGTGTGCTGGCTCCTCCCCCTCCCACAGGCAGTTTAGAAAAAAGTGCCCTCAGAAGCGGATGCACACTATGGAGCTCCAGAGAGTTTTCTTCAGATTCTTTTAAATCTTTATTTTCGGTATGCTGTTTGGGCAACAGAATACCTGCACAGTGGGAGTTAGGGGGATACGGTCATTGGCCTTGCAAGGTGTCAGAGCTGCTAAAGATTTTCAGGTTCAAGATGGAATCTTTGCGAGCAGTGATCGCGGATCTGGAAGAACAAGAATTCATGGTCTACCTGGATATCAAGGATATCTCCATATCCCGATTTGGCCACCTCATCAGGCTTACCTGAGGTTTGCCCTACTGAACGATCACTACCAGTTCCAGGCGCTACCCTTTGGCCTGTCCACAGCTCCGAGAGTATTCACAAAAGTGATGGCGGAGATGATGTTCTTACTCCGGGTCCAGGGGGTCAATGTTGTTGTCCCTTATCTGGACGATCTCTTAATAAAAGCGAGATCCAGGGAGCTTTAATTGCTCCATATAGATCGCACTATTCAGCTTCTGTCACTCCATGGGTAGATCCTCAATTTACAGAAGTCCCACCTGGAGCCAACTCAACGGCTCCTGAACCTGGGAATGTTGCTGGATACTGTGGCCCAGAAAGTGTTCCTCCCAGAGGAAAAAGCGAGAACACTTTAGAAGATGGTCCGCATGGTTCTCCGGCCTGCTTGAATATCCATCCATCCATCTTTGCATAAGATTGTTGGGGAAGATGGTTGCCTCGTACAAGACGATCCAGTATGGAAGGTTCCATGCCAGAACATTTCAGTTAGATCTCATGAGCAAGTGGTCCGGATCACATCTTCAGATAATACAGCTGTCACCGCAGGACAGGATTTCCCTCCTGTGGTGGCTGCAGTCCTCCAACCTACTGGAAGGCCGAAGTTTGGGGATTCAGGATTGGATCCTCCTCACGACGGATGCGAGTCTGAGAGGATGGGGAGCTGTCACCCAGGGGGCTCAGTTCCAGGGCAGGTGGTCAGCCCACGAAGTCCTCCTTCCGATCAACATTTTGGAACTTTGGGCAATTTACAATGCTCTGATTCAGGCCTCTCATCTACTCATTGATCACGCGATACAGGTACAGTCAGACACGGCAATAGCGTACATCAATCGACAGGGAGGAACAAAAAGCAGGGCCTGCATGTGAGAGGTGTCAAAGATACTCCTCTGGGCAGAAAGAAATGCAAGAGCACTGTCCGCAATCTTCATTCCGGGAGTGGATAACTGGGAAGTGAACCTCCTGAGTCATCACGATCTCCACCCGGGAGAGTGGGGGTTTCACCATCAGGTGTTTCAGCAGATCATCGGCCGGTGGGGCTGCCCACAAATAGACATGATGGCTTCTCGTCTCAACAAAAAGTTTCCTTGGTATTGCTCACGAACCAGGGACCCTCATGGCCAAGGCTTCTGCTTGGGGTGTCTCAGAATTGGGGGCGTTATCGTGTAAAAGTCCTTACTTGGTCTTTTATGAGAACAGAGCGGAGCTCAGGACTAGGCAGCAGTTCCTGCCAACGGTCGTCTCCACATTCCACTTGAATCAACCTATTGTGGTTCCGTCAAGTTATGGCACTTCTGCTCCTCTGGAGGCATTGGATGCTGTACGAGCCTTGAAGATCTATGTCAAGAGAACGGTTTGGATCAGAAAGACGGATTCCTTGTTTGCGCTTTATGATGAGCAGAAAAAGGGTTGCCCTGGTTCAAAGCAGTTTATTGCTCGTTGGCTTAGACTTACTATCCAACAGGCTTATGTGTCGGCAGCCTTACCTGTTCCACAGTCTCTGAAGGCCCACTCTACAAGATGTGAGGTCTTCCTGGGCGGCTGCCCGTGGAGTCTTGGCCTTGCAACTATGCCGAGCTGCTACCTGGTCGGGGAAGAACACCTTTGTGAAGTTCTACAGGTTTGATACCCTTGCCAAAGAGGATTCCCAGTTTGGGCAGGCAGTGCTGCAGATGTCTCCGCACATTCCCGCCCGTTCCGGAAGCTTTGGGACGTCCCCATCGTACTAGATTCACCCAATATCCCTTATGGATGCTAGAGAAAACAGGATTTTAATTACCTAGTGGTAAATCCTTTTCTTGTAGTCCATAAGGGATATTGGGCGCCCGCCTCGGTGCGTTGACTTTTCTGAAAGTTCTCTTTTATATGGTTACCTATTCAGCTGTTGCTGTTTTGTTACCAGCCATTGCTGGTCGTTTTTATGTTAGTGGTGTGCTGCTGTGTAAATCTCACCACTCATTGTTATGTTCCTTCTCTCAAGTATGTCCTTTCTCCTTCGGGCACGTTTTACCTATAACTGCCTGTAGGAGGGGGCATAGAGGGGAGGAGCCAGCACACCCAGATGAAGAAATTTAAAGTGCACCTGCTCCTTTGGACCCCGTCTATACCCCATCCTACTAGATTCCCCCAATATCCTTTATGGACTACGAGAAAAGGATTTACCGATAGGTAATTAAAATCTTATTTTTACATTCAGTAAAATCACATGGCTTAATCTAATTACTCTCTAGTTCCTAATGATAAAAATAGATATAATACACCCCAGAGAAATAAAATGAAACAATGGTGCGACCACCTGCCGGTACTGACTCTATGCCATGGCATAGCCCTGAGTCCTAGCTGCCGCTGCACCCTGTCGCTGCTTACACTTAGGAATGGCCATCGATTCTTAATGATGGTTTATGGCCGATGTCGAATAGTTTTGTCATCGATGTAAGAGAACCAGATGGTTTCTCTCCATCGATGGCTTAGCCTAAACGAATAGTATTTCTCTATCGTCCTAGTGGATGCTGGGGTTCCTGAAAGGACCATGGGGAATAGCGGCTCCGCAGGAGACAGGGCACAAAAAGTAAAGCTTTTCCAGATCAGGTGGTGTGCACTGGCTCCTCCCCCTATGACCCTCCTCCAGACTCCAGTTAGATTTTTGTGCCCGGCCGAGAAGGGTGCAATCTAGGTGGCTCTCCTAAAGAGCTGCTTAGAAAAAGTTTAGCTTAGGTTTTTTATTTTACAGTGAGTCCTGCTGGCAACAGGATCACTGCAACGAGGGACTGAGGGGAGAAGAAGTGAACTCACCTGCGTGCAGGATGGATTGGCTTCTTGGCTACTGGACATCAGCTCCAGAGGGACGATCACAGGTACAGCCTGGATGGTCACCGGAGCCGCGCCGCCGGCCCCCTTGCAGATGCTGAAGTCAGAAGAGGTCCAAAATCGGCGGCTGAAGACTCCTGCAGTCTTCTAAAGGTAGCGCACAGCACTGCAGCTGTGCGCCATTTTCCTCTCAGCACACTTCACACGCAGTCACTGAGGGTGCAGGGCGCTGGGGGGGGGGCGCCCTGGGAGGCAAATGTAACCTATATAAAGGCTAAAAATACCTCACATATAGCCCCCAGAGGCTATATGGAGATATTTAACCCCTGCCTGGATTCACTAAATAGCGGGAGACGAGCCCGCCGGAAAAGGGGCGGGGCCTATCTCCTCAGCACACGGCGCCATTTCCTCTCACAGCTCCGCTGGTCAGGACGGCTCCCAGGTCTCTCCCCTGCACTGCACTACAGAAACAGGGTAAAACAGAGAGGGGGGGCAAATTTATGGCGATATTTTTATATATATAAAGCAGCTATAAGGGAGCACTTATTATAAGGCTATCCCTGTTATATATAGCGCTTTTGGTGTGTGCTGGCAAACTCTCCCTCTGTCTCCCCAAAGGGCTAGTGGGTCCTGTCTTCGTTAGGAGCATTCCCTGTGTGTCTGCTGTGTGTCGGTACGTGTGTGTCGACATGTATGAGGACGATATTGGTGTGGAGGCGGAGCAATTGCCAAATATGAGGATGTCACCCCCTAGGGAGTCGACACCAGAATGGATGCCTTTATTTATGGAACTACGGGATAGTGTCAACACGCTAAAGCAGTCGTTTGACGACATGAGACGGCCGGACAATCAATTAGTGCCTGTCCAGGCGACTCAAACACCGTCAGGGGCTGTAAAACGCCCTTTGCCTCAGTCGGTCGACACAGACCCAGACACAGGCACTGACTCCAGTGGTGACGGTGACGAATCAACCGTATTTTCCAGTAGGGCCACACGTTATATGATTTTGGCAATGAAGGAGGCGTTACATTTAGCTGATACTACAAGTACCACTAAACAGGGTATTATGTGGGGTGTGAAAAAACTACCTATAGTTTTTCCTGAATCAGAAGAATTAAATGACGTGTGTAATGAAGCGTGGGTTGCTCCTGATAAAAAGCTGATAATTTCAAAGAAATTATTGGCATTATACCCTTTCCCGCCAGAGGTTAGGGAGCGCTGGGAAACATCTCCTAGGGTGGACAAGGCGCTAACACGCTTATCTAAACAAGTGGCGTTACCCTCTCCTGAGACGGCCGCACTTAAAGATCCATCAGATAGGAGGATGGAAAATATCCAAAAAAGTATATACACACATGCAGGTGTTATACTACGACCAGCTATAGCGACTGCCTGGATGTGCAGTGCTGGGGTAGTTTGGTCAGAGTCCCTGATTGAAAATATTGATACCCTGGACAGGGACAATATTTTACTGTCGTTAGAACAAATAAAGGATGCATTTCTTTATATGCGTGATGCACAGAGGGATATCTGCACACTGGCATCACGGGTAAGTGCTATGTCCATTTCGGCCAGAAGAGCTTTATGGACGCGACAGTGGACAGGCGATGCGGATTCAAAACGGCATATGGAAGTTTTGCCGTATAAAGGGGAGGAGTTATTTGGAGTCGGTCTATCAGATTTGGTGGCCACGGCTACAGCCGGGAAATCCACCTTTCTACCTCAAGTCACTCCCCAACAGAAAAAGGCACCGACTTTTCAACCGCAGCCCTTTCGTTCCTTTAAAAACAAGAGAGCAAAGGGCTATTCATATCTGCCACGAGGCAGAGGTCGAGGGAAGAGACAGCAACAGGCAGCTCCTTCCCAGGAACAGAAGCCCTCCCCGGCTTCTACAAAAGCCTCAGCATGACGCTGGGGCTTCTCAAGCGGACTCGGGGACGGTGGGCGGTCGTCTCAAAAATTACAGCGCGCAGTGGGCTCACTCGCAAGTAGATCCCTGGATCCTGCAGATAATATCTCAGGGGTACAGGTTGGAATTAGAGACAGATCCACCTCGCCGTTTCCTGAAGTCTGCTTTACCAACGTCCCCCTCCGAAAGGGAGACGGTTTTGGAAGCCATTCACAAGCTGTACTCTCAGCAGGTGATAGTCAAGGTACCTCTTCTACAACAAGGGAAGGGGTATTATTCCACTCTTTTTGTGGTACCGAAGCCGGATGGCTCGGTAAGGCCTATTCTAAATCTGAAGTCCTTGAACCTGTACATAAAGAAGTTCAAGTTCAAAATGGAGTCACTCAGAGCAGTGATAGCGAACCTGGAAGAGGGGGATTTTATGGTATCCTTGGACATCAAGGATGCGTATCTCCACGTTCCAATTTACCCCTCACACCAGGGGTACCTCAGGTTCGTTGTACAAAACTGTCACTATCAGTTTCAGACGCTGCCGTTCGGATTGTCCACGGCACCTCGGGTCTTTACAAAGGTAATGGCCGAGATGATGATTCTTCTTCGAAGAAAAGGCATATTAATTATCCCATACTTGGACGATCTCCTAATAAGAGCAAGGTCCAGAGAACAGCTAGAGATGGGATTAGCACTGTCTCAAGAAGTGCTAAAACAGCACGGGTGGATTCTGAATATTCCAAAATCCCAGTTAATGCCGACAACTCGTCTGCTGTTCCTAGGGATGATTCTGGACACGGTTCAGAAAAAGGTTTTTCTCCCGGAGGAAAAAGCCAAGGAGTTATCCGAGCTTGTCAGGAACCTCCTAAAACCAGGAAAGGTGTCTGTACATCAATGCACAAGAGTCCTGGGAAAAATGGTGGCTTCTTACGAAGCAATTCCATTCGGCAGATTCCACGCAAGAATTTTCCAAAGGGATCTGTTGGACAAATGGTCAGGGTCGCATCTTCAGATGCACCTGCGGATAACCCTGTCTCCAAGGACAAGGGTGTCTCTTCTGTGGTGGTTGCAGAGTGCTCATCTATTGGAGGGCCGCAGATTCGGCATACAGGATTGGATCCTGGTGACCACGGACGCCAGCCTGAGAGGCTGGGGAGCAGTCACACAAGGAAGAAACTTCCAGGGAGTATGGACGAGCCTGGAAACGTCTCTTCACATAAACATTCTGGAACTAAGAGCAATCTACAATGCTCTAAGCCAGGCAGAACCTCTGCTTCAGGGAAAACCGGTGTTGATCCAGTCGGACAACATCACGGCAGTCGCCCATGTGAACAGACAGGGCGGCACAAGAAGCAGGAGTGCAATGGCAGAAGCTGCAAGGATTCTTCGCTGGGCAGAGAATCATGTGATAGCACTGTCAGCAGTGTTCATCCCGGGAGTGGACAACTGGGAAGCAGACTTCCTCAGCAGACACGATCTTCACCCGGGAGAGTGGGGACTTCATCCAGAAGTCTTCCACATGCTGGTAACCCGTTGGGAAAGACCAATGGTGGACATGATGGCGTCTCGCCTCAACAAAAAACTGGACAGGTATTGCGCCAGGTCAAGAGATCCGCAGGCAATAGCTGTGGACGCGCTGGTAACGCCTTGGGTGTACCAGTCGGTGTATGTGTTTCCTCCTCTGCCTCTCATACCAAAAGTATTGAGAATTATACGGCAAAGAGGCGTAAGAACGATACTAGTGGTTCCGGATTGGCCAAGAAGGACTTGGTACCCGGAACTTCAAGAGATGATCACGGAAGATCCGTGGCCTCTACCTCTAAGGAGGGACTTGCTTCAGCAGGGTCCCTGTCTGTTTCAAGACTTACCGCGGCTGCGTTTGACGGCATGGCGGTTGAACGCCGGATCCTAAAGGAAAAAGGCATGCCGGAAGAAGTCATTCCTACTTTGATTAAAGCAAGGAAGGAAGTAACCGTGCAACATTATCACCGAATTTGGCGAAAATATGTTGCGTGGTGCGAAGATCGGAGTGCTCCGACGGAGGAATTTCAACTGGGTCGATTCCTACATTTCCTGCAATCAGGATTGTCTATGGGTCTCAAATTGGGATCTATTAAGGTTCAAATTTCGGCCCTGTCGATTTTCTTTCAAAAAGAATTGGCTTCAGTCCCTGAAGTCCAGACTTTTGTTAAGGGAGTGCTGCATATACAGCCTCCTGTGGTGCCTCCAGTGGCACCGTGGGATCTCAATGTGGTTTTGGACTTTCTAAAATCTCATTGGTTTGAACCACTAAAAAAGGTGGATTTGAAATATCTCACATGGAAAGTGACCATGCTTCTAGCCCTGGCTTCGGCCAGGAGAGTGTCAGAACTGGCAGCTTTATCTTACAAAAGCCCATATCTGATTTTCCATTCGGACAGGGCAGAACTGCGGACTCGTCCGCATTTTCTCCCTAAGGTGGTGTCAGCATTTCATCTGAACCAGCCTATTGTAGTGCCTGCGGCTACAAGTGACTTGGAGGACTCCAAGTTACTGGACGTTGTCAGAGCATTAAAAATATATATTGCAAGGACAGCTGGAGTCAGAAAATCTGACTCGTTGTTTATATTGTATGCACCCAACAAGATGGGTGCTCCTGCGTCTAAGCAGACGATTGCTCGTTGGATCTGTAGCACAATCCAACTTGCACATTCTGTGGCAGGCCTGCCACAGCCTAAATCTGTAAAGGCCCACTCCACAAGGAAGGTGGGCTCATCTTGGGCGGCTGCCCGAGGGGTCTCGGCATTACAACTTTGCCGAGCAGCTACGTGGTCAGGGGAGAACACGTTTGTAAAATTTTACAAATTTGATACCCTGGCTAAGGAGGACCTGGAGTTCTCTCATTCGGTGCTGCAGAGTCATCCGCACTCTCCCGCCCGTTTGGGAGCTTTGGTATAATCCCCATGGTCCTTTCAGGAACCCCAGCATCCACTAGGACGATAGAGAAAATAAGATTTTACTTACCGATAAATCTATTTCTCGGAGTCCGTAGTGGATGCTGGGCGCCCATCCCAAGTGCGGATTATCTGCAATAATTGTACATAGTTATTGTTAACAAATTCGGGTTATTGTTGAAGGAAGCCATCTTTCAGAGGCTCCGCTGTTATCATACTGTTAACTGGGTTTAGATCACAAGTTGTACGGTGTGATTGGTGTGGCTGGTATGAGTCTTACCCGGGATTCAAAATCCTCCCTTATTGTGTACGCTCGTCCGGGCACAGTACCTAACTGGAGTCTGGAGGAGGGTCATAGGGGGAGGAGCCAGTGCACACCACCTGATCTGGAAAAGCTTTACTTTTTGTGCCCTGTCTCCTGCGGAGCCGCTATTCCCCATGGTCCTTTCAGGAACCCCAGCATCCACTACGGACTCCGAGAAATAGATTTATCGGTAAGTAAAATCTTATTTTATTTTTTTTCAATTTTTTTAAAGATGCTGGGACACAGAGCATAGCTCCGCCCCCAGCACACGTGAAGCCCCGCCCCAGTCTGTGATTGGCCGTGGGTCATTCACAGACATAACAGGGATGGCCATCGATGAGTGAAACCATTGATGGTCTCCCATAGCATAGTTAGTAACCAATGATGGCGAGCACACCGATGGCCATCCCTACTTACACTTCTCCAACCTATCCCCCGACCCAGTGGCGGAACATTCATTCCCCTCCCCACACACACCCCACCCCTTACACCCTGATTTTAAGTGGGCCACTCTGAAAAGTACATGAGGATTTAGGGTGCCGAATGTTTGAGTTTTAATATAACAGAAGTAAAATTTATACATGTGCCATCAGAGCCACATTTGCCTCTTTCTATGCCATCAGACCCCTTCTCCACAGGACACCAGCATTTGTCACACATGTCCCTATGCTCACCAGCTACTGACAGAAGTGCACCTTATTCACATTATGCCACACAGCGTGATCCGAAATTCACGTTACTCCACACGGTATGGGCCGAAATTCACGTTACCCCACACGGTATGGGCCGAAATTCACATTACCCCACACGGTATGGGCCGATATTCACATTATGCCACATAGGGCATAGTGTGAACTCCCGATGTTTCTTCGGGTTTTGCGTTCGGCCTATTTGATTTAATCGGCCGGGAAAAAGTGCATTTTCACCTGAAAACACACCGGTTCAGTGAAACCTGTCTATTTATGGGTGAAATAGCCATGTTTTCAGATGAAAACGGGGCTGTTATCTGGGATTTTGCTTCGCCTGCCGGAGGAAGGTGTAACAAAATCCCTGATAAGCCGCCGCGCACTCTGGCTTATCGGGGCAAATTACATAGCCCTCCCTCCAGCGATACATATACCCGACAGCAAGTCAGGGTAATTGAATATCCCGGTTATTATGAGCCGAAATTCACATTACTCCACACGGTATGAGCCGAACTTCACATTACCCCACACGGAATGAGCCGAAATTCACATTATGCCATATAGTATGAGCCAAAATTCAAATTACGCCACACAGTATGAGGTGAAAGTCACAGTATGCCACACCGTATGAGCCGAACTTCACATAATGCAATGCAGTATGAGCTGAAATTCACATTATGCTACACAGGTGCGAGTTCCACGTAATACTCCCAGCGGTGTCGTATACAGATAATCCCATCCCCAGAGGTGCCATATACATATGGCAGCGGCCATTTGAAACATGGCGCTGGCCGTCAGCCTGTCAAAGCTCACAGTCCAGCAGCCAGTCAAGAACCACCGCTGCCAGTCCACAAGTTCTGATTGGCTGGTGGCCGATATCAAATTTGAAATGGCCGGCCGCGGGAGTGGTGATAGGATCGATCGGCACATGAGGTGGGGGCCATAAATAAGGGGGTGCCTGTGCGCACCAGGAACCCACCGTGTGCACGCCTATGGGGATAATGTGGTCTGTGCAATGTCCGCTGGGCCCTAGGCACAATGGATGATCTGGAGATGCCAAAAGGTTATCCCAAGGAAGATAATGAATAGAGCATAGAGGCAGAGTTTTTTCTCCTTCATTTTATCTCGTCTAACTATACCCAAAACTATTTTTTTAGTCGGTAGATATCAAACAGAGATTCAGAGTATTGCAACATGTTAGTGGGAACAAATGAGTGTGACCCAAACATGTATGTGTAGTTTCAACACCTCCATTAAAACATCTTAATAATTGCTTACTAACAATTAGTTGGATGCACAGTCCTTTGGCTAATATATTTGTATGATCATACAGTATAGCATATATAAGAAGATGTACTAATTGACTTTTTTATATTATCAGGAAGGATATGTGAAATAACAGCAACCTATCAAGATGGATTTAAAAAACACGGCTAATCTCAACAGAACAGTCATAGAATATAAATATTCAGAGGCAGACTTCATCCTGCCGGGCATCACGTGGCGGAAGAGAAGACAATATGCAGAGGATAGACCTTTTCTATCTGACTTTGATACAGCACTGAGATCTGACTGGGAGGAGAAGATGAAGCAGGGTCTTTTTCGCTATCCACTGTGGAGCTTACAAACCAGGATCTTACCGGGCAATGTGAAATATGTAGCACAGCTTAACATCAAGAGGGGTATAGAGAGAAGGAAGCCTCAAGACACCAAAAGCATACAAGAAAAATTCAATCCAAAACAATTTAATTTTAATAAGATTATTTCTAAGGAAATCATGTTTAAGATGATCAGATCACCTAAGGAGAAAGCTGATAGCTCAGCGTGTATAGATGTAAACCCTGAGGGTAATAGAGAGGTTCCTGATAATGATGCTGCCTCCGCTCTGCTAAAACATAGGCAGGATCACATACTAGTAGTGATTAATGTCAGTCCGCTTGAGTTTGGGCATGTTCTTTTTATACCAGATCCATCTCTTTGCCTCACTCAAATTTTGACCCCAGATCTAATGTTGTTTGGATTGGAATCCATTCTTCTCAGCGGCCACCCAGGGTTTAGAGTGGGCTTTAACAGCCTTGGTGGCTTTGCTTCTGTAAACCACTTACACTTACACGGCTTCTACTTGGACGAAGAGCTTCTGATTGAGTCTGCATTGAGCAAACCTCTGTGCCCTGAACTTAACTTCCACCAATTGACTCATTTCCCTGCCCCTGGTTTCTTTTTCTACACAGATGGGAAGGACTTGGTGCCATTGTCTAGGAGAATATGCCAAGTCACAGATTATTTTGTCAACCAAAATATTGCACATAATGTGTTTGTAACTAGGGGTAGTGATCCTGGAAATCAGAATTATCCAGACGCCAGAAAAGGGATTAGAATAGTTATATGGGCAAGAAAGTCCTGTTTTGGGGCTAAGGAGGAATCTGCATTCAATGTGGCACTTTGTGAACTTGCTGGTCACCTGCCCTTCAAAAACGAAGACGAATTCTCCAGTATAACAGAAGAATCTGTTATCTGCATTATTAAAAAGTACCTCCTCTCTGATGAAGATTTCAGTCAATTATCGTTGGAACTTATAGATCATTTAACAATCTGAAAAATAATAAAGTTCAAATGCAGTACATACCTTCTGCAGTATTTGTGTTCTATATGTTGCCATACTCTCCTTAAGTGTAATTTGACCCTTACATTCATTAAAATATATTTATTGAAAATGTGAAAACTCTTTTCAGACCGGTGAAATACTAACTATTGTAAGTGCTGCAGTTTATGAGAATGCTATCCTTAGGAGTGACCACTCCTGTAAAGTACATTTCAGATTTGAATATTGTCATTGTGTAGGAGCTACACTATGTAGACATGTTTCCAGGGCGACGCTAGACTGGTATGCAGAAAATTACCCCATTGAGAACCTCTGGGACGAATTACAGCAACGGGTGTGTTCTACACGGACTCGACCTTAAGTGTTGTTGTTTGTCACTGTACTTAAGGTGGAATGGCTGTTATCCCGGAACTTGTGAACAGTGTGCCAAGAAGGGAAGAAGGGTGTCTGCAGTAATCACTGTACGTAATGGACCTACAAAGTACTGACATCAATAAAATCTCATTGATCTATTTGCTGTCAGTGTCCAATTGCTTTTTACTGCATAGTGTATCAATGTCCCTATAACTTTCTCTTGCGTCCTAGAGGATGCTGGGAATGCCGTAAGGACCATGGGGTATAGACGGGCTCCGCAGGAGACATGGGCACTCTAAAGACTTTAGATGGGCGTGCACTGGCTCCTCCCTCTATGCCCCTCCTACAGACCCCAGTTAGATCCTGTGCCCAGAGGAGACTGGATGCACTGCAGGGGAGCTCTACAGAGTTTCTCTGAAAAAGACTTTTGTTAGGTTTTTTATTTTCAGGGAGCACTGCTGGCAACAAGCTCCCTGCATCGTGGGACTGAGGGGAGAGAAGCAGACCTACTTAAATGATAGGCTCTGCTTCTTAGGCTACTGGACACCATTAGCTCCAGAGGGTTGGAACGCAGGTCTCATCCTCGCTGTTCGTCCCGGAGCGGCGCCGCCGTCCTCCTCACAGAGCCGGAAGATAGAAGCCGGGTGAGTATAAGAAGAAAGAAGACTTCAAAGGCGGCAGAAGACTTCAGATCTTCACTGAGGTACCGCGCAGCGGCAACGCTGCGCGCCATTGCTCCCACATTCACACACACTGACGGCACTGTATGGGTGCAGGGCACAAGGGGGGGCGCCCTGGGCAGCAATAATAAACCTCAAGGGACACTGGCTGACATATATATACTGCGGAGGCAGTATATTAAATAAACCCCCGCCAGTATAAAGAATTTTAGCGGGACCGAAGCCCGCCGTTGAGGGGGCGGAGCTTGATCCTCCAGTACTAACCAGCGCCATTTTCTCCACAGCACGCTGCAGAGAAGCTGCTCCCCGGACTCTCCCCTGCTGACCACAAGTACAGAAGGCAAAAAAGAGGAGGGGGGGGGGCATTTATTTGGCGCAGTGAGTGTATTATTGATATATAAAAGCGCTGTACAGACTGGGATTTTGTCTCGGTGTCCAGTGGCGCTGGGTGTGTGCTGGCATACTCTTTCTGTCTCTCCAAAGGGCCTTATTGGGGGATTGTCTATATATATATATATATATATATATATATATATATACACCAGTGCGTGTGGGGGTGTCGGTACGTGTGTGTCGGCATGTCTGAAGCGGAAGGCTCATCGAAGGAGGAGGAAGAGCAGATGATTGTGGTGTCTCCGTCGGCACAGCCGACACCTGATTGGATGGATATGTGGAATGTTTTAAATGCAAATGTGTCTTTATTACATAAAAGATTGGACAAAGCAGAGTCCAGAGAAAAAGCAGGGAGTCAATCCATGGCTTTGACTGTGTCACAAGGCCCTTCAGGGTCTCATAAACGTCCCCTGTCCCAGGTAGCAGACACTGATACCGACACGGATTCTGACTCCAGTGTCGACTACGATGATGCGAGGTTACACCCAAGGGTGGCCAAAAGTATTCATTATATGATTATTGCAATAAAAGATGTTTTGCATATCGCAGAGGACCCCTCTGTGCCTGACACGAGGGTATGCATGTTTAAGGAGAAGAAACCTGAGGTAACCATTCCCCAATCTCATGAGCTCAACGCTTTATTTGAAAAAGCTTGGGAAACTCCAGACAAGAAACTGCAGATTCCCAAGAGAATTCTTATGGCGTATCCTTCCCCACACAGGACAGGTTACGGTGGGAATCCTCGCCCAGGGTGGACAAGGCTTTGACGCGCTTGTCCAAAAAGGTGGCGCTACCGTCTCCAGACACGGCAG
This sequence comes from Pseudophryne corroboree, assembly GCF_028390025.1. NCBI lineage: Eukaryota > Metazoa > Chordata > Amphibia > Anura > Myobatrachidae > Pseudophryne > Pseudophryne corroboree. Next base: position 246,794,415 of record NC_086449.1, read on the forward strand.
CCCTCAAGGATCCTGCTGATCGCAGACAGGAGACTACCTTAAAATCAATTTATACACATACGGGGGCCTTGCTGAGACCGGCAGTAGCGTCGGCATGGGTATGTAGCGCAATAGCAGCATGGACAGATAACTTGTCATCTGACATTGACACCCTAGATAAGGATAGCATTTTATTGACCTTGGGTCATATAAAAGACGCAGCGTTATATATGAGAGACGCTGGGCTGTTGGGTTCAAGAGCCAATGCCATGGCAATTTCTGCTAGGCGAGCCCAGTGGACCCGCCAATGGACGGGTGATACCGATTCAAAGAGACATATGGAAACTTTTCCTTACAAGGGTGAGGTTTTATTTGGGGAGGGCCTTGCGGACCTGGTTTCCACAGCTACCGCTGTGTTCCCCCACAGCAAAAGAAAACACCTCCATATCAGATGCTGTCCTTTCGGTCGCATAAGTCCAGAAGGGGCCGGGGCTCTTCCTTCCTCGCTAGAGGTAAGGGTAGAGGGAAAAGAATGCCTGCTACGGCTAGTTCCCAGGAACAGAAGTCCTCCCCGGCTTCTACAAAATCCACCGCATGACGCTGGGGCTCCACTGCGGGAGTCCGCGCCGGTGGGAGCACGTCTTCGACTCTTCAGCCAGATCTGGGTTCTGTCAGATTTGGATCCTTGGGCGATAGAAATTGTATCCCAAGGCTACAAACTGGAATTCGAAGAAGTGCCTCCTTGCCGATTTTTCAAGTCGGCTTTGCCAGCCTCTCCCCCAGAGAGGGAAATAGTTTTAGCTGCGATACAAAAGCTGTGTCAACAGCAAGTGATTATCAAGGTTCCCCTAGTGCAACAGGGGAAGGGATACTATTCAACTCTATTTGTGGTCCCGAAACCGGATGGCTCGGTCAGACCCATTCTGAATCTAAAATCCCTAAACCTGTATCTAAAAAAAGTTCAAATTCAAGATGGAATCTCTCCGGGCAGTGATCTCCAGCCTGGAAGGGGGGGATTTTATGGTGTCACTAGACATAAAGGATGCATACCTTCATGTCCTCATTTATCCTCCTCATCAGGCGTACCTGAGATTCGCTGTACATGACTGTCATTACCAGTTTCAGACGTTGCCGTTTGGGCTGTCCACGGCCCCGAGGATTTTCACCAAGGTAATGGCGGAAATGATGGTGCTCCTACGCAGGCAAGGAGTCACAATTATCCCATACTTGGACGATCTCCTGATAAAAGCGAGATCGAGAGATCAGTTGCTGAAAAGCGTGTCACTCTCCCTGAGAGTGCTGCAGCAACACGGCTGGATCCTAAATCTGCCAAAATCGCAGTTGATTCCAATGACTCGGCTATCCTTTTTAGGCATGATTCTGGACACGGAAGAGAAGAGGGTTTTTCTCCCAACGGAAAAAGCCCAGGAACTCCAGAGCATGGTCAGAGACCTGTTAAAGCCAAAAAGAGTGTCAGTTCATCAATGCACTCGAGAACTGGGAAAAATGGTGGCGGCCTACGAGGCCATACCCTTCGGCAGGTTCCATGCGAGGACATTTCAGTGGGACCTTCTGGACAAATGGTCGGGGTCCCATCTACAAATACATCAGAAAATAAGCCTGTCCCCCAGGGCCAGGGTGTCTCTCCTGTGGTGGCTGCAGAGTGCTCACCTTCTAGAGGGTCGCAGGTTCGGCATTCAAGACTGGGTTCTGGTGACCACGGACGCGAGCCTCCGAGGATGGGGAGCAGTCATACAAGGAAGAAATTTTCAGGGACTGTGGTCGAGCCAGGAGGCTTGTCTACACATCAACGTGCTGGAATTAAGGGCCATATACAATGGCCTACGACAAGTGGAGACTCTTCTTCGCGACCTACCTGTTCTGATTCAATCAGACAACGTCACTGCAGTGGCTCATGTAAACCGCCAAGGCGGGACAAGGAGCAGAGTGGCAATGGCGCAAGCCACCAGGATTCTTCGCTGGGCGGAAAATCACGTAAGCGAGCTGTCAGCAGTCTTCATTCCGGGAGTGGACAACTGGGAAGCAGACTTCCTCAGCAGACACGACCTCCATCCAGGAGAGTGCGGTCTTCATCAAGAAGTTTTTGCAGAGATAACAAGTCGTTGGGGGCTTCCTCAAATAGACATGATGGCGTCACGCCTCAACAAGAAACTTCGGAGGTATTGTTCCAGGTCAAGGGACCCTCAGGCGGTAGCAGTAGACGCCCCGGTGACACCATGGCAGTTTCCGTCGGTCTATGTCTTCCCTCCTCTTCCACTCATCTCAAAAATACTGAGAATCATAAGACGAAATAGAGTCCAGACAATACTCATTGTTCCGGATTGGCCTCGGAGGGCCTGGTATTCAGATCTTCAGGAAATGCTCACAGAAGATCTGTGGCCTCTTCCTCCCAGGGAGGACCTGTTGCAGCAGGGGCCCTGCGTGTGCCAAGACTTACCGCGGTTACGTTTGACGGCATGGCGGTTGAACGCCAAATCCTAGCTAGGAAAGGTATTCCGGGGGAGGTCATCCCTACTCTGATAAAAGCTAGGAAGGAGGTGACGGCGAAACCTTATCACCGTATCTGGAGGAGATATGTATCTTGGTGTGAAGCCAAGAATGCTACTACGGAAGATTTTCACCTGGGCCGTTTTCTCCACTTTCTGCAGACAGGAATGGATATGGGCCTAAAGTTAGGCTCTATTAAGGTACAGATTTCGGCCTCTCAATATTCTTTCAGAAGGAATTGGCTTCTCTCCAAGAAGTCCAGACTTTTGTAAAGGGAGTGCGGCACATCCAGCCTCCTTTTGTGCCCCCAGTGGCACCATGGGACCTTAACGTGGTGTTACAGTTCCTTAAGTCACACTGGTTTGAACCTCTTCAAACAGTTGAGTTGAAATTTCTCACTTGGAAAGTGGTCATGTTGTTAGCCTTAGCATCTGCGAGGCAAGTGTCTGAATTGGCGGCTTTGTCTCACAAAAGCCCCTATCTGATTTTCCATGTGGATAGAGCGGAGTTGAGGACTCGTCCTAAATTTCTGCTGAAGGTGGTTTCATCGTTTCATATGAACCAGCCTATTGTGGTGCCAGTGGCTACGGGGGACTTGGAGGATTCCAGGTCTTTTGATGTAGTCTGGGCCTTAAAGGTTTATGTAGCCAGGACAGCTCGGGTTAGGAAAACAGAGGCACTGTTTGTCCTGTATGCAGCCAACAAGGTTGGCGCCCCTGCTTCTAAGCAGACTATTGCCCGCTGGATCTGTAACACGATTCAGCAGGCTCATTCTACGGCTGGATTGCTGGTACCAAATTCGGTAAAGGCCATTCCACTAGGAAGGTGGGCTCTTCTTGGGCGGCAGCCCGAGGGGTCTCGGCATTGCAACTTTGCCGAGCGGCTACTTGGTCGGGTTCAAACACTTTCTTTATCATCCACTAGGGGTCACTGGAGTACTCTTGGGATATGGACGGGCGTAGCCGAACAAAGGCACTGAATATTCAAATTCAGGACTCTCCCCCCCCTCCATATCCCCAAGTACCTCAGTGTACCTTGCCAGTGTTTTTTCGGTGCTCACAGATGAACATCGGCTTGTGGCAATGGCCACTTTTCAGAAGATTTTTGTTTTTAATTTTTACACTTCCCGTCCCAGTTTCTGAAAAACATGGGTCCGGGATGGTGCCGCTGCAAGGCAGCGGATGGCGTGTCGGTCCTCACAAAGAGCACCCTCACAGCCACAGGCGCTATAGGCAAGCGCATGGCGTGTCGGTCCTCACAAAGAGCACCCTCACAGCCACAGGCGCTATAGGCAAGCGCATGGCGTGTCGGTCCTCACAAAGAGCACCCTCACAGCCACAGGCAGCCACTGTCTCCTGCAAACTGAACGGAGCTTACAGGAAGAAGCTCCGTCACAGCCAGAAGGAGACAAAGAGCTGGAAAGATCTACAGCTGCAACGCAGCCAAGATGAGATGCTGGAGGCTGAAACGGAGCAGAGAGAAGCTCGTCACAGCCAGGAGAAGGCAGCACAAGGTATGAGTGTCAGGGCGGTCAGCTCACGCTGCCGCCCTGCTGTGTGTGAGCTGTAGAATGCCATAGCCGCTGAGCACGGGAGTGTTATAACTAACAGAGCGGCCGCACGTCACTCAGACGCCGGCCGCTCTCACGGCTCTGATGCGGCACCGCTACACGCCGCCGACATCCTCCGGGCGCTCAACTAAGCAGAGCGGCCGCACGTCACTCAGACGCCGGCCGCTCTCACGGCTCTGATGCGGCACCGCTACACGCCGCCGACATCCTCCGGGCGCTCAACTAAGCAGAGCGGCCGCACGTCACTCAGACGCCGGCCGCTCTCGCTGCTCTGATGGCCCGGCACGCCGCCGAGACGCTCCTCTGTACTAAAGAGCGGCCGCACGTCACTAAAGGACGCCGGCCGCTCTTCCAGTGAGACACCGCAGACACAGGGAGACTGTGTACTGCTGTAGGAAGCAGCTGCCGGACGGCTCCCCGGCGCTAGATTCAGGCGCTCTCCCTGTTCCCGATCTCCGTACGCTGCAGGTAAGGGATGCAGGGGGGGGGAGGGGGAATAATACCCATGGCAGCAGCAAAGGCTGCATGGGTTCAAAATACACAAGCAGCGCAGCACTTTAAACAATGTACACTGTGTACTGGGATGTTTCAGCACGTTTTATATATATATAAATATAATAAAGCTTTTGCTGGCGAAACTGTCTATAATATATATGTGTAAACACTTTGTATATATATATATAATATATATATGAGGCTTTGGCTGGCAATAGGTTATCAGTGGCATACCCTATTGCACGTTTAACCATGTTTTCTGTTATTTTTGGTTACACTGGCATACACTGCAGGCAGTGCTCATATTATTTGAATAAATGCACTGTATAATAGGCTATTAAGCTTAGTAACTGTATAATAGGCTATTAAGCCTATATTAAAACTGCAGCAGGTAACCTGTACTGTGATTTTCTAGGAAAGCATGGCATGACGGCCATTTTAATCATTGCTGGTTTTTTCCAGTTATAATTCCAGACTGTACACCTCTACTCCACAAGGAGGCGCAGGGGTGTTAGTGGGAATTTTTAGTTCAAGATAATTCTAGAACATTCCTGCCCTACATCTTTAAGCCACCAGAAGGCGCAGGGGTGTTAGTAGGAATTTGGTTCGGGTTTCATGCCCATGTGAACTGCTTTTCACATAAAGAACACTTTAGTTTCCTAATAAATATGCTGTTCAGCAATAACATATATATATAGATATATATGCCATATAATAATGGTATTAAGTCGTGCAAGTGTCTGTCTGTTGCCTATTATGATGTTTGTCTACATAGCGAATAAGGCTCTAGTGCAGACTAAAAATGTTAACATTGGCAATTCAAGTTAAAACAGCGGTAATCGGAGTCTCAGAATAACTCCGCCAGCGCTAACAAAAGACAATCTTTCCAAAGTGACAATTTTCCTTTGGGTACCAGAGTGTTTATTTCACTAGTCTTATAATTTAATGCACGATTCTATGTCAAATCTCACACCGATAACTACGAGTGAGAAGGGTACATTAGTCCAGCACTCAGATAGTGCGGGGTTTTGGACAACCATAAATAATCGTTTCCAAAAGGACGCGATCCGCCATTGGTATATGCGTTTCTGTCAAACATTATAAAAACCACAGATACATTTGGGTCACTAGAATCTATGTATGAAACCATACCGATCACGGTTAAAAGAAGCTGCAGAGTATATCTGTAAAGCTTCTGCTAACGCCGGTTACTTTCATTGTCGTTAGTAACGCGCGACAAGGCCAGAGCTTGTTTGCTCCTAAATTTGATATATGTGTAACGACATTTTATCCCTTTAGGATATTCTGCCATTAGCGCATACAATTTACTTGTAACAGCGTTTTATTCCTTTATAAAAAAAAAAAGTCACGCCTTGTAACGAGTGCTTGCTTCGGCAGCACAAAATTGGAAGGTTCACATGCAAATTCTTGAAGCGTTCCATATACAGGACGTTACAGTCACAAGTCAGTGGGTTGATGACCTCTTTTACAATTGTGGAAGTGTGTCTTTTCATGTTACAGTTGCGAGGTTTCATGACTTCAACTCATATATGTCTCAGCTATTTACAGCTTGGAGTACAAAACTGCTTCTGTCGAACGGGTTGGCAGGTTGTCATTTAGTCTTTGCTGGTTTATAAACCAGGCAGTAGTACGCCAACAGAGTCAGAGTTACTTATTCCCCTCTGTTTGAGCAAAATCAAACAGCTCCGTTCCAATATCAATCAGCAAGTAATTTTCTGCAGTTAGTTTTTGCTTATTGAAGACACAAAATTGTATAATTGCATTTGACCTTCACAATGCGTATTTACACAGTCCGGTTTCTTCATCACAGGTTTAGCGTTTGCAAATCGCCGCAACCATTAACCATTTCATTTCTACAGTTGCTTATCGCTTCCTGTATTTACCAAAGTGATGTTGGAATGATAGCTCATCTCACATAAGAACTATGTATCAACAAAGTTCCTATATCTTGCGTTACTAAGGTATACTGCGGTAGCAGATTAAGTAACAATCACATCTAAGTCTGTCTAAACGATGTCAATTCCTAGGTAAGATTATAAATATGGTAATTCAAAGACTTTTACCTACTACACCAGCAACAACAAAAGTACACTTACACTAGCGGTACATTGGTGTATTCACTTATTAAGAATAAAGATGGGTTTTCAATTTAGTTCGCCACCCTTCATTTGCTTTACCCACAAAGGAACAAGGGTGCGTATACTCTGGATTACAGTCACAGAGAGTCAGGATTTGTCGTTATAAGGTTCTAAAACACGACAGATTGCTGTCGATAAATGTACTAGAACTCTGTGCATTTTACAATGCAATAGATAAATGTCCTAGAACTATGTGCATTTTACAATGCAATAAATCGCTTTCAGTCTGACCAGGGATAGACTCTGGTTTCTCTTCAGAACAAATAAATCTTTCGCTTTTTACTAAAGATTTCTGTGGAGAGGAACAACCGTGAGTTTCATGTAATTTTGTTTTTCATACCTGGCTCACGCTGCCCTTAAGCAGTCAAACAAAGCAACGGCAGTTGCATACTCAACAACCAATGAGAACCAATAAGCCGCATGGCAAGGCGGTAGGTAACTCAAATCTTCAATGGCTCAGAACGCCATTATGTGAAAATGTCAAAATATCAATCCGTGAGTGGACATCTGTTAGACAGACGATCTCACCTGTCAGGGTTTGGATTTTAAAACACTGGACATTAAATCCAGAGGTGTTTCAGATGTGAGTCCACAGAAGGGGGTTACCCTCAAGTATACATGAGGGCATCTCACCACAATTACAAAAGCTCAGTATGTGTACATCACATTCATGGGGTCATTCAGCATCGTGTATCTGGCTTCACCAATTTCCGCTTCTTTCTTCGTTGCCAAAACGGATCAGAAGACAGTTCGTCACAGGCATACTGGTGGTATTTTATGGGTTTCAGAGAAGTTTGCTTCTCGAATTTTCAAGGAATACTTGCACACGATCTTGGCCCGCTCATAATACGTCCAACCTGTTACATCAGGGAACGTTCTTTTACCCATAGTTACCTATGTACCTATTATCTATGTACCGCAGCTGCGGTTGACGGGGTGAGGGTTCAGTGCTCGCTTCGGCAGCACATATACTAAAGTTGGAACGATACAGAGAAGATTAGCATGGCCCCTGCGCAAGGATGACACGCAAATTCGTGAAACGTTCCATAAGACCGCCCTCTTAAAAAAATAGAGCATTACAGTATCGGTTATACCAACCATGTAACGAAATAGTAAGCCGCTTAAGGCAGCTCATTATTAAAACATTTCGTGTGCTTACATAGGTTGTAAACCTCAGAAGTTTCCAACATCATACTTCAAGTACCCGTATTCTGTTAAACGGGATGGAATGGAAAACTGCGTTCATCTGCACTAACAGTGCAGGTATCTGTGTGGTAAACGTATTTTCAAAGAAGTTTGCCTCTATTTGCGTCTGTAAACATCTTTCTACAAGGTGTCACCAAAGTTCAGACTCTATTTATCCCACCTACAGCGCCAGGCGATTTGAGGTTGGGTTCAGATTTATTACAGTTTTCATATTTTGGAACCCTTTCAACAAAGGGGAAGTAAGTTTCATATTTTTTGAACCTTTACAACAAATGAGAATTAAGTTTCTCACTTTGGAAAACATTTTTCTTCTAGCCTTGCCTTCGGCAAGGGTGCTTCGGCAAAGGTTTTGTTTTCATATTTGGGTGCCTTGTATTCCAAGCCACCGTATTTGAGTTTCTCATGACAAAGCAGATCTTCGGACGAAATCCGCTTTCGTATTCTTCACATCAATATACCAATAGTGGTTCCTGTGTGGACTGCACATTCTTGAATTCTGAATGTGGTACACGCGTTACGCGTTTATATATGTACCGAACGTCTACAGTACGTGATATGAATACGTTGTTTGTTCTATATGATACTGTAAACTGGGGTTAGCCAGTTTCTCAGCAGACATTATCCAGTTGGATAATAATGACTACAAGTCAGACTTACTTTAAGGCTAAGTTACAATCGCCTACGTCAGTAATAGTTCATCCCACAGGTTCTGTGGGAATGTCAGACCCAACGGGTCGTGGAGCGTCTACAACGCGGCTACATAGCCTTCAGTGCACCACGTTTGTGCACGTTTATACGTTATTAATGGTGGCGCCATCAGCATTTAGCTTTGGCCTGCCTACTGTTACAAGTATCAAACAGCTCTCCCGCCCACGAGGGAAGCTTTGGTACGTCCCAAGAGTACTCCAGTGACCCCTAGTGGATGATAAAGAAAATAGGATTTTGGTACTTACCAGGTAAATCCTTTTCTTTGAATCCATAGGGGGCACTGGACGCCCACCCAGAGCAGTTTTACCTGGGTTGTTTTAAGCTCAAAGGAGCTTAGTGAACAAATTTAACTTGGATGGTATTAAGCTCAAGGGAGCTTATGGTAACACATTTTCACCGATTGGCTCAAATTATAAAGTTCTATCGGTTAAGGTGTCAACTGTTTAGTTGACAATAAGGTTACGGATCAACTTTGTGGTTGTCCGTTATGTTATAGGGATTCTCCATTGTCAACCTCTCTATATCCTGTTCGCTCAGTAAAAAACACTGGCAAGGTACACTGAGGTACTTGGGGATATGGAGGGGGGGGAGAGTCCTGAATTTGAATATTCAGTGCCTTTGTTCGGCTACGCCCGTCCATATCCCAAGAGTACTCCAGTGCCCCCTATGGATTCAAAGAAAAGGATTTACCTGGTAAGTACCAAAATCCTATTTTTGCTAAATTCTACAAGTTTGATACCTTGGCTGAGGAAGACCTCATGTTTGCTCAATCGGTGCTGCAGAGTCATCCGCACTCTCCCGCCCGGTCTGGAGCTTTGGTATAATCCCCATGGTCCTTACCGAGTCCCCAGCATCCTCTAGGACGTAAGAGAAAATAAGATTTTAAACCTACCGGTAAATCTTTTTCTAATAGTCCGTAGAGGATGCTGGGCGCCCATCCCAGTGCGGACTAAATTCTGCGAGACTTGTATATAGTTATTGCTTACATAAGGGTTATGTTACAGTTTGCTCAGTCTCTGGCTGATGCAGTTTTGTTTCATACTGTTAACTGGTTCGTATGTTCCAAGTTGGATGGTGTGGGCTGGTATGTATCTTGCCCTTGGATTAACAAAAATCCTTTCCTCGTACTGTCCGTCTCCTCTGGGCACAGTTCTTTAACTGAGGTCTGGAGGAGGGACATAGAGGGAGGAGCCAGTGCACCCCCATCTAAAGTCTTTGGATTGCCCATGTCTCCTGCGGAGCCCGTCTATACCCCATGGTCCTTACAGAGTCCCCAGCATCCTCTACCGACTAGGAGAAAAAGATTTACCGGTAGGTTTAAAATCTTATTTTCTTCACTTTTCTACTGACTCCTACATCGGTTTACCTCCTATGGTACAGTATTCCACTACATGTATAGTAAGTAATCTTTAGTAGAGATACGCATGATAACATGGGATAGGTATGGAATCACGACTGTCGGGATGCTGGCAGTCACATGACTGACATTGGCATCTTACCATTGAGAGTGCTATCAGGGGTCGGGGTAATTATTTAACCCTGTCCCCTACCCTAACCCACCTGGGGTGGTGGCTATGGCTAAGACACAGGGTGGCGGCTACGGCTAACCCCCTAACAAGCCTAACCCTAACATCCCCCCGGGCCCTAATATCGACCGTGCTACCTTCAGGATGCCGGCGGTCGGTGATCCGGTGCCGGGATTCTGAGTTGTCGGGATTCCAGCGTCTGTCACATGACCGCCGGCATCCCGAGTGGCAGGATGCTAATTGGATCCAGATAAGATAATGCATTCTATTCACAGAACAGAAACAATTTATAAAAAGGATATACTAAAGCAGTGGTTTTCCACCTCCGTCCTCAAGTACCCCCAACAGTTCATGTTTTCCAGGTCACCTAGCAGTTGAACAGGTGTATTCATTACTCACTGACACATTATAAAAGACCCACAGGTGGAGCAAACTATTTCACTTGCAATCCTGTGAAGAGATCTGGAAAACGAACTGTTGGGGGTACTTGAGGACCGCGGTTGGTAACCATTGTACTAAAGTATGGATTCATCTGAAGTAGGGTTAGTATTAAGAGAAGTGTGTCATAGCGAATTTATTAAATCGGGTATTCCACATGCGATGCTTCAGCTGTTGTGGAACTATACATCCCAGCATGCCTTGCCACAGTTTTAGTATGCCCTAATAGCAAAACTGGCTAGACATGCTGAGATGTGTAGTTCCACAACAGATGAAGAGGGTCAGAATGATAATACGCCTGAACTAGGGTCATTTTAACCATGTTATTTTCAAGTATGCTACTGTAAGGTATTATTGCCATATATATTCATCTACTTGGGATCTTTTGGTGTAAATTCTATGAATTGTCTCATTCTAGGGCTCATGCGGAGTTGGGGCGTACTTCTATTTACTTAATGCAGACTGAGATTAAAGGGGGGTACACATGGAGAGATCCGTTCTTAAAATCTAAGCAATCTGACTAGATTGCCTAGATTTTAAGCACGGATCTCTCGTGTGTATGCCCCCCAGCGATAGCGATGCACGGCCCCGCATGTCGCTATCGCCGGTGCTAGATTGGCCTGCATGTAGGCACAATCTAGCACATCGCTCATTTCACCACTGGGTGCTGAGCGGGGGAAAAGATGTGTGCTGAGCGGTCACTGATAGATCTAGCAGTAGGCCAATCTAGCAGGCGCTGTGCTGAGCGAGGGGGGAGAGATGTGTGCTGAGCGGTTCGCTCAGCACACCTCCCACATCTGCCCGTGAATACGGGCCTTTAGGGGCTTAACTATTACAAAGGAAAAAACATAATGATAATAAAGAGGAAATAGATATGTTGCAGTAAGTGTGGTACATAGGGACAGGAATAGTTAAGGCAAAGAGTATAAATAAAGTGAGAAGATTCAAGCATGACAGTTTATGCTGCATAATAAAGTAGGATCAAATATAATTATCCATAAGTAGAAAAAAATAAATGTGGAATCAATGAACTGTGGTAAGTAAAAGCTATTTATCTGTAGTAAATCATTAAGGGAGAGTTAGTGATACGGAAACTGAGATGACGCATCAACATAACAACAGGAATCCTGTTCCAGGAAATCTGCAGTCACAAAAGTTTTTCATGAAGTACATTCATTGGGTGGAATTCAATTGTTTGAAAAGTCAGTTGGGTGTCTGTTTTTTCCTGTCTATTTGATAGGATAAAACAGACTCTCAACTGACTTTTTAAATAATTGAATACCCCCCAATGTGTTCTTCATCCCAGTTGCGTCCTAAATGGGTGTGATCATGGACAGATAAGTACATAAAGGGTTTTGCCTAAAAGTCCTGGTCATTTGATCAGTCATTATTATTCTAATCTCTAATTCCATCCCAAATAGGAATAAGATACATTTCTCAAATGCCATCCCAAACCGGAATAAGATAAGTTATTATGTTTTGAATATATTACTATGGACATTAATATATTAAAAGTAAATGAACTACACAGGTCACTTAAAACGCATTAGGACTACCTTTACTAGAGTGAGTGCTGAGAAGGAAACTTTTGCCCAGGGGGCAAACACAAGCAAGTGGCCCAGACTACTGAAATGATTTGCCATAATGGAAAAGTAGTTGTGATCAGAACTGCACAGGTGTGATTTTATATAGCTAATAGGAAAAAAAAACAATACAGCCTGATCTGAAAAGTATTAGATGCAAAGGATATTATAGAGTACACTATACATAATCTTATGCAATACAAAGGACATCTTAATGACATACACAATACAGCATGAGCTCCATAATGAGACAACTCATAGAATTTACGCCAAAAGACCCCAAGTAGATGAATGCATAGTCAAAATGGCAATAACCCTTTATAAATGACCTCCTTGTTGCCAAATCCAAGGGCCATTACTCTCTGCTTATTCTCCTTGACTTCTTTGCTGCTTTTGACACTGTGGACCACGCTCTCCTCCTGCAAATCCTTCCCTCCATTTTTCTGGATGAAACTGCCCTCTCCTGGCTGTCCTCCTACATCTCATGATGCCACCTCTCTTGAACTTTCCCTAACAGTAGGTGTCCCCCAAGGTTCTGTTCTTAGACCTCTCCTTTTCTCTCTCTATACATAAACTTTAAGTGAGCTCTTTTAACTTTCAATATCATCTCTACCTTTCCTTCCTCGTATCTCCAGCTGTCTCTCCGTTATCTCTTTTTGGATGTCCCTTTCTTAAACTTAACATGTCTAAGATTGAGCTGGTCCTCTTCCTACCGTCCCACATAACCTCACCTCCCACAATTTCATTATCTATTGATGGTACAACTGTCTCCCTCAAGTACACTGTCTTGGAGCTATCCTTGATTCCTCTAGCTCCTTCAAATCACACATTTAGGGGTACATTTACTAAGATGGGAGTTCTATTTACGATGGAATGTTGCCCATAGCAACCAAAAAGGTTCCAGGTACTATCTTCTAGAAGGTGCTAGAAAAATGAGAAGTAGAATATGATTTGTTGGTACGGGCAACATCCAATCTTAAATAGAAGCTTGCGAGCAGGGCCTTCCTACCTCTGTCTGTCTGTTTTTACCCAGTTTTGTTCTATTACTGTTGTTCTAATTGTAAAGCGCAACGGAATATGCTGCGCTATATAAGAAACTGTTAATAAATAAATAAATAGAACTCCCATCTTAGTAAATTTATCCCTCAGTATCTCTCGCAGTCCTGCTGTTTCCATCTACAAGATATTTCCAGGATCAGACCCTTTCTAACCCTGGATGCTACTAAGACCCTCATCCATTCACTGCTCATCTCCAGATTGGACTACTGTAATTTCCTCCTATCTGACCTCCCTGACAAATGCTTCTCTCCACTCCAGTCTATCCTCAACACTGCTACCCGGCTTATCTTCCTCCCCAAACTTACTACGTAATCTTTCTCTTCACTGTCTCCCCTTCCGAATCCAATTCAAGCTTCTTACACTTATAAAGCCCTCACCCATTCCTCTTCCATTTACATATCTGACCATATCTCCCTTTACACTGCCACCCACCCTCTTCTCTCCACAAATGCATGCCACTTCTCCTGCCAACTGATTACTTCCTCCCAATGCGGCCTCCAAGATTTTGGCCGTGGTGCTTCCTACCTCTGGAATTTTCTACCTCTCCCTATCAGACTCTCCACCTCTCTACAAAACTTTAAACTGGCTCTCAAGACCCACTTCTTCATCAAACCCAGCCATCTCTCATCCTCCTCTGTTACATGCTCAATTCTACCCCATCTCTTATCCTAACTCTGCTACATGCTGACCTCTACCACATCTGTGTTACCCCATCTGTCTGCTCCTACCCTTCAGAATGTAAGCTGTCACAAGAGGTGCCCTCTCATCTCATGTGCTTTTTCCTGTCTTAGACTTTTATCTACTCTATACTCCCAACAACAGCACCTAACCCTCGGTTTCTGCCACCTTTATGAATATTTCAGTGTCCTGTCCCCTGATGCAGAAATTTTTATATACAGAATTCCTAGTGGAATTATTGGAGCGATTTCCGGCTGCGAACAGTCACAGCCCTTCGCAGCATGCCGCATTGCAGCAAGATGAGCATGGCTACATCTGTACCATGTACTTGGCTTACATTTTCTCCTTGGCCCTGGTTGCCTTCTTGTTTTACTCATTTGTTTATGTAGTTTTATAGGCGCTGTGGAGCCTTTATAAATAAACCATAATAATAATACAGAACACATCCCAATTACATACTGTGCTTTTTTCTGGGATTACACAGCAGCACCCTTGTTATATCTAGTTCTTGAAACAGGCAGAAATCAAACTATGTCAGAAAGAAAATACACATCTGAACACTTTTTAAGTGTGGAAGCTAATTGAAGGCACAATTTAGGATTACCTTTATTCAAAACAGAGAATATGTTAATGACATCTATACAATATTAAGCGCATTGTAGTGACTTCTATACATTTTAGTGATCTCTCTAAAGAGATTATTCAAGTAACCGCTGTACACTATATAAAACACAGAAAATATTTTAGAGTACAAATTACTATACAAAAGCTGTGATGCCTAGAGAACAAAGGTATCCAAACCTACACATATATTAAATACAACTGAAGTATTAGAAGCAAGAGGCATGCAAAATAAAATTCATGTAAATATATACATCGGATGATATAGGCTAGTCAGTCTAAGTATATGGGGATTGTGTATAGGACAGCAGGATAATTCCCATAATCAGGATCATCCTTTCACATACTATGCCTCCTAACAGAGCCGGCCCTAGGCATAGGCAAATGCCTAGGGGCACAAGCAGCTTCTGCTGATGAAAATGATATGCGGCATGCCTATATTCTGTGTGTGACTGCGGCTGTATCTGCATACGAAATGTATTCCTGGAAATCACTGTAACGTACCATTTCGGATGCAGATACAGTCACAGTCGCACACATAATATAGGCATGCCACATATCATTTTAATCAGCAGAAGCTGCTTGTGCATCCTAGCCACATAGGAATGCAAATATAATGCATTTTCATGAAAAAAAAAAAGGTGCCCGGCATTAGCAGAGCTGGCCGGGAGCTGCCAACTTACTCATGCCAGGCATCTCCTGCTGCATGGCTTATTGAGGCAGGATGTATGAGAACACATCTGTATCCAAGCAGAGGCAGAGGTCACAGTGTTAGCGGCCATGTGAGTGCTGTGTGCGGGTGGATTAGTTGTGCAATAGTGTTTGGCATATGGCATATGTGTGCATTAATAATATGCAGCATATGTGTAAGGGGCACTATGTGTGTCATTATGTATATAAGTGCATTAATAATGTGCAGCATATGTGTAAGGGGCACTATGTGTGTCATTATGTATCTAAGGGCATTAATAATGTGCGACATGTGTAAGGGACATTATATGTATAAGGGCATTAATAAAGGTTGGCATAACGTCTACGGCACATTATGTTTATAGGGACATTAATAATGTGTGCCATATGTGTAAGGGGCATTACTGTGTGGTATTATGTGTATAAAGGCATTACTAATGTGTGGCATTATGTGCATACAGTGCTCTACTGTGTGGCGTAACGTATAGAAAGGGCACTACTGTGTGGTCTAATGTGAATAAAGAGCAATATGGTGTGGTCTAATGTGAAAAAAGAACAATTTAGTATAATGTAATGTGAATACGGGGCACTACTGTGAGGAGTAACATATATAAGGTCAAGTGGTACTACTGTGTGATGTAACGTGAAGAAGGGACACTATTGCATGATAAAATGTGAATAAAGTTGCACTACTCTGCGGCATAATTTGAATTGGGGGCATTATTGTGTGGCCACGCCCCTTCCCAGCAAGAACACACCCCTTTTTGGGCTTTGCGCTGAATGTGCGCACTGTTCCTATTTAAAATATAGATTGTAGGAACACCAAAATGAGGACTGCTATGGCTGAGGGGTGATGGTGCTTGGAAAGGGGTGCAGGGTCAGAGGCGGGATTAGCGGCGGTGCTAGGGTGCACCAGCCAAAATCTTGCCTAGGGCATCATATTGGTTAGGGCCGGCTCTGCCTCCTAATCTTATTTGCCATAAATTATGCCCTTCCAATTTACCTTTTGGCACACATCATGCTCCTTAACCTATCCATTGTCACATAAGAGATACGTACAAGGGATGTATTGAGGTCACCATTACCAATGTGTAATATACAGTAATCATTTAACCTGATAGCACTTGCTGTCTTTAGTTGTACATAAGCAAGGGGTGAGCTTTAGACAAAGCAGAAGGTCTGGGATTTATACAGGAGAAATAAATATTTAATTTAGATGAAATTATAGTGACTAATCAATCTACTCTCCAGTCTCTCATCTCTTAGGTTATTCTATTTATTATTTTATTTATTTATTAACAGTTTCTTATATAGCGCAGCAAATTCCGTTGCGCTTTACAATTTGAAATAACAATAACAAAATGGGTGATAACAAACAGTCATAGAGGTAGGAAGGCCCTGCTCGCAAGCTTACAATCTATAATGTATTTGTGATACATGATGAACCTTTCTTTTATTTGGAACACTACATTTTTATAGCAATTCTACTTTATTATTTTGCATTTGAAGGTAGCTTGTATTATCTGCAAAAGACAGTGACTCAACTGACACTGCTGTCAGTTTAATAGTACTTTAGTCCAACACTGCTTTTCTGGCTGTACAGGTCCTGTATTTTGTTTACTTGGTTGCTTTGCAACCTCTCTCCATGCTCTTCTAGTAACTAATTCACTCTCTCTGAAAGGAGTCGTCTGTTACTTGGCAACATGACATTTTCTGAATCTATTTCCTGTGCATCTCTAGTTCTGGCCTCTGCACATCTTCCACTGTCCGGCAAGTGCTGGAATGCAACCTTTTCACTGCTGATGGTAAGTGTTTTATTTCTGGGAAAGTATAGATTTGGCCTTTTAATATATTTTCTGCATTGAAACAAATCTCTTGTCAAGTTGACTTATGTACACTGTCATTGATACTATTGCTACATTATTCTATGTAATTAACCAATATATGTGGCTAAATGTACCAGGTTCGTTTTGCCTTGTAAATGATTGCTGCATTAAAAAACGGGCAGACTAGCACGCAAGTCCCACAACTCAGAGGCATTACATTTAGCCATTAATGTTGTTTTACAAGTACTGATCTGTTTATTATGTGTATTTGCCACAATTTTAGTCATGGAAATGAAAGCCATGTGTGCTCTGCAGCATCTTGACAAAATCACTAACTTGCTACAAAATATTGCTAGTGTAGTGTGGAATGACGTCCTCTGATATATTCTCTTTCCAGGGGTCCATTACATTTAGGGCAAAACCTATCATAAATAGCTTGAAACAATGAACAAGAAAATAAACTTGAATAATACATAATGGGGATAATTCAGGTTGGATCGCAAATCGCGGACAAACAGGAATTATTGCGATGGCCCCGTGGGTGCATGTGGAGTGCCCGTCCTGCGCATGCGCCCGCACTATCTGCGGGGGGCTGCAGAAAATGCGTTCGCCTCTGCCTGTCAATCAGGAAGAGGCGGTCACGGGAGGTGGGGTGGCAATGCTCCGTTTCCAGGAGTGTTGTGGGGATAGAGCCTTCCAAATGGGGGGGGGGGGGGCGGCGGTGGTGCACACGCAGCCGCCTCGATCAGGAACATGGCAGCGGGTCTCCTGCGGGCACAGCTAAGCTGCACCAGCAGGAGGCATCCCTTATTCCTGCATTGAAGCAGAAATTGCGATGCAATCCCAATTTCTGCTTCATCAAGGGCGGGAGACGGCGGTCAGCATGCTGGGCGGCCTTGCCCAGCGATAGGCAGCCCCAGCATGCTAGTAAAAGGATTGCAAATTCTGCTAATTAGCAGAATTTGCAATCCTTTCAGAATTAGGCCCTATGTACAGAACTCACAAGAAAAATTCTCATACAAAACAATGTAACAAAGTGTATTACGTAGCATAAAACTACATGAAATACAGAGGACAATTAGAACTGTAGAGAGTAAAGGCCCCCATACATTAGCAATTACAATTTATTCATTAACAGATCCTGTGTTTTTATTCCAGATATATTGTTTTCCCCAATCCGTCTGACTTGTTCATACATTACAGATTTGTTTCAGTGATCTGCAGAGTTTTTCCATCCAGAGTCTGGATCTGGACATCATGAAAGTGCCCATACATCACCTCAATTGATTATCATTTTACTACTACTACCCTCCACCCCTTTTCTACTGCTGAGCTTAACAGTACTTTACCAGTCCAATTAACCCTTCTGTTAATAGTTACAAACTAGAAAAACAAATTTGGGCCCCTCCCCAAAGAATAACCAGCTGGCCCTGGTTCAAGTAATACAGGAAACAAATTGTGTATGTATGGTCCCTCATATTTAATGAACCAGAATCGGGCTCCACTAGCAAGGGTGTAATGCCACAGCCAGGGGACACTCTTGACAAGGTCCCCCTGCCAAAGCATTACCCCCCCCCCCCCACTAATCAACTCAGGCTGGGTATTCCTGTAGACGTGGGAACCCCCCCAAAAAGGGGTCCCTCATCTCCAGTCTACCCTAGGCCCAGGGGCGCATCAACAGAGGAGCAGTCCCCGTCTGAGCCCCCCTCCTCTCTAGCCGGCAAGGCAATAGACCCTGGCACAAGGGTCACTAGGAAACCCTAGCACTGTCCCAAAATCTGGTGTACATGCGCAGGTGTCCGATGCATGATGCCCATTTTTCTACTGCGCTGAGCAAAACACTGGGCAAATGGCCGCCGCTCCATTATCCCAGTGTTTTCTGCAGCGCTGCCAACGTGTGACTCTGGAGGGTAAGTATTGAAAAAATGGGTGCAGTGTGGCCCCCCTGGACCTCGGAGGGTCCATGTGCACTGCGTACCCTGCACCCATTATAGATATGCCGATGCCCAGGCCTGTGTTACGATCCTGATGCTCAGGACAGGGGAGATCTTATGCAGTGAGTCCAGAGCACCAGGACGTGATGCTGGGATAGGGAAATGGAATGGAAATAGCCCCTAGCACCCTACCTCCGTTGTCTTACCCGTGTTGTCAATTCACGCCTGAACGACTATGGTTTCTTGGGCCCACGGCAGCCGCGTTTGAAGGGCGGATTAGGTCTGCCCAACTCCGATGCCCCCAGGTCTTAAAGAGAGACAAAGCGTGAACTGAGACAGGGTAATAACAAGGGGACCTCTAACTGAAACAACCAAGCTAGGGGCTACTAACTACCTGAAAACTAAACGTATGTGCGGCACGCCGCCAAAGGAAAAGAACTACAAAGGATACCACTGTCCACTCCCCCACACGGCACCGCCAAGTTCCAGGGAGGACAGTGAAAGCGGAAACCTCCGCAAAAGCACCAACTCAAAGAAACGCAAATACTAAGCGGCCAAGGCCGCAACACGCAGCAGAAGCCGCTACTCACAAAACCGGGCGAGAACCCCAGATGACAGTAACAGGTTCACAAGGACCAGAAGGATTCCCAGGACCGGCCTCAGAACTTCAGAATACAAGAGGGCAGGGAGCAGGATCGACCAGATGCAGCTGACCAGGAACAAACTTCTACAAGGCAGGAACAGCATACAGGAAGCTATCACCGGCGTTTGTGTGAGACACTGAGGAGGCATATAACAGGGAACCCTCCAATGGCAGTACAGAGCCTAATTGATAAATGTCGTGCAGCTGCCTTGCTGCACGACCAGGGGAGAACAGGTGAGTAATCTTATGGCAACGGGGAACGCGGTCCACCTGTGGCGTCCCCGTTGCCATGGACCCGGCGGCCCTGCACGCACGGCGTCCTAGCGTTGCCAGGGACTCGGCGGCTATCGCGCGCACGGCGTCCCGGCGTTGCTAGGCGCCGTGCGGAAGCAGGGAGAGAGAGAGGCGCGGCGGCCGTGACCGCTGCTCTGTCAGGGCACGGCCGAACACCGCCGCGCCTAACAGTACCCCCCATCCCCTTGAAGAGGGGTTAAAGAACCCCTAGAGCCGGGTTTCTGAGGAAACTCCTGAAAGAATATCTTAGTTTAGTCTTAGTTTTATCTAAGTTTAGGAGCATGTAAATCCTTATCCAACACCCAAGACCTTTCTTCAGGGCCATAACCTTTCCAGTGGATTAAAAAATAAAGCCGGCCACGAGAAAGCTTAGAATCTAAAACCTTCTCCACCAAGAACTCTTGTTGTCCCTGAACATCCACTGGAGATCTACCCTGGGAAGTCCTCCGAGGAAATCTCCTGGAAGAAAAATACTGTTTCAAAAGGGAACAATGAAAAGTATTGCCAATTTTGAGTGATCTCGGCAAACGTAGCCGAAAAGCAACTGGGTTAACTTTCTTAATGATAAGGAATGGTCCAATAAATTTGGGTCCCAATCTAGCCGAGGGTTGTCGGAGCTTGATGTTGCGAGTTGACAACCACACCTGGTCTCCCACCTTAAAAGTGCAAGGACGTCGGAGCCTATCAGAAAATTTCTTTTCTCGGAAGGCAGCTTTCTTCAGGGCAAGGTGCACCTTTCTCCAAATCGTTCTGAGATGGTAGGTTAAGGTCAACGAGGAGACTGGAGAATGAGGGAAAAAAGAGTTGGCTCTAGGATGAAAGCCAAAGACCGAAAAGAATGGGGACTCCTTGGTGGAAGAATGACAAGAGTTATTATAGGCAAATTCAGCTAAAGGAAGAAATTCAGACCAATCATTCTGAAGTTTGGCCGAATATAACCGTAAATACTGTTTTAACGACTGATTAACTCGTTCGGTTTGTCCGTTAGATTGTGGATGGTACCCAGATGTTAAAGAGAGTTTCATATTTAATGAGGCACAAAAACGTTTCCAGAAACGGGCGATGAATTGCGGACCCCGATCAGAGACAATATCCCTGGGCAACCCATGGAGCCTGAACACATGGCGGAGAAACAAGACTGCCAACCCTTGAGCAGAGGGTAATCGGGGAAGAGCAATGAAGTGAGCCATCTTACTAAAACGATCTACTACCACCCAAATGACTCGAAATCCGGCTGAAAGAGGAAGGTCCACCACGAAATCCATGGATATATGTGACCATGGCCTGAGAGGAACGGCTAAAGGTATGAGTTGTCCGATCAGCAACGAACGAGAAACCTTATGCTGTGCACAAACCTGACAGGAATGGACAAATTCCCTTACATCTTTAGAAAGATTAGGCCACCACACCGAGCGAGAGACTAACTCCAAGGTCTTAGTGATACCTGGATGACCAGAGACTTTGTTGTCATGAAACTCAGCTAAAACAGTGCCTCTCAGAAATTCAGGGACGAAGAGACGATCAGCAGGAGTAAGTTTGGGAGCCTGCCGTTGAAGCTGGACTAACTGAGTAAATAAATCCTGTGTGAGGCCTGCCCGGATGACAGATGATGGAACTATGGGGGTAGTAGCAGGATGGTTATTGTGAACTGGAAGAAAACAACGTGACAGGGCATCAGCTTTCGTATTCTTGGAACCGGGCCTGAAGGTGATAATAAACCTGAAACGAGTAAAAAACAATGCCCAACGTGCCTGCCGAGCATTAAGCCGTTTAGCTGACTCAATATACTGCAGGTTCTTATGGTCAGTAAAACTGTAATGGTATGCCTAGCTCCCTCCAGCCAATGTTTCCACTCCTCGAAAGCCCATTTAACTGCCAGCAATTCTCGATTACCAACATCATAGTTGGATTCTGCGGAGGAGAATTTCCTGGACATGAAGGCACAAGGGTGTAATTCCTGAGACTCCAGATCTTCCTGAGAAAGGATAGCCCCCACTCCAACCTCTGAGGCATCTACCTCGACTATAAAGGGGAGCTCCGGGTTAGGGTGCCTGAGAACAGGAGCCGAGACAAAGGCCTGCTTCAAGGCCAGAAAGGCAGACTCAGCTTCAGGCGACCAATTGGAAGGGTCCGCTCCTTTTTTAGTCAATGCTACTATAGGAGCGACCAAATCAGAAAAGGTATGAATGAAACGCCTATAATAATTTGCAAACCCTAAAAAGCGCTGAATTGCTTTTAAATTCGTGGGTTGCACCCAATTAAGGATAGCCTGGAGTTTTTTCGGTTCCATGAAAAACCCCTGGGGAGAAATAATATACCCCAAGAAGGACACTTCTGTGATGTGGAAATCACATTTCTCCAATTTAGCGTATAAATGATTCGCCCGTAATTTTTGAAGGACCAGTCGCACATGGGAAATATGTTGTTCCATAGACTCAGAGTAAATCAAAATGTCGTCTAAGTAAACGACTGTGAGGATACGGATTCTCTGATCACTCAGGTAAACAGTTTAGTAAAGTGGCAAATGCCCTTTATTGTAAAAATACACACACAGTACACAAAACAGTAACTATTACATGCCAGGATGGTATCGTACTTACTAAGTCCCCACAGTAGTTTAGAATTACAGTCTCCTGATGTCACATGCCAGGAGTAGTTCTGTGTCCCCTGGTCTGGGATACCAGCTCACACAGTGCCCTTTGCCACTGATGGCACCGCAATGCCTAGTCAGTGTCTCCACTCCAGAGGTACATCCACTCTCTCTGACCTTCTGTGTAGATCTCTCCCTCAGTGCACGTCCAGTAGCCTCTTGAAACCAGCAGATCCCAATGATGCTTCTAGGCCTCAGCACACTGGCAGCACTATCTTCCCAGTAGCTTTCAGAAGCCAAACACATCACTCCTCTCAGGCCAGGAACTTCTGTGCACTCTCTGTTTCAATAGCTTCTGTTATCCTCAAACCTTTCTATGTCCTACCATAAGGCGACACCTTCTGGCTCTGTATTGGGTGGGTTACATTAAAGGGGCTGACTACAGAACACTTTCAGATAGACCTACTTTAACATGCCCAGGCATGTCCTCTAGCACACAATAGATGTTAATTAAATGAACCTTAATTAATCTGATTGTGTGGCCTGGAATCCATTGTCTGGGGAAGAATGAGGGGGGTGTATGGACTGACATCTGAGACTGGCTGTATCTCCAACAGCAAACAAACAGGTTATCAAAGCAGTCACATTGGGGGGGACATTATTTTACAAACTATAATACAAAAACCAGTACATTCATATATATATATCTTCATATGCATTCTGTACAAAACATCAGGCTAGACATATTATTCCCTGATAAACACAAACACATATAACAGAGGGATAATGTTTCACAAAAATATGTGATGTCCAGTTCTATTGTGAATCCAGGCAGCATGCTGTATAGGTGATAACCAAGTTCTGTCCTGTCTCTTTACACTAACGCACTGAATCCAGAAACAGGCTGGCAAAAAGAACTCCTCATGAGCCAGCTGGGCTGCGTCTACTGCGCTGAGCAAAACACTGGGCAAATGGCCGCCGCTCCATTATCCCAGTGTTTTCTGCAGCGCTGTAGCTGCCAACGTGTGACTCTGGAGGGTAAGTATTGAAAAAATGGGTGCAGTGTGGCCCCCCTGGACCTCGGAGGGTCCATGTGCACTGCGTACCCTGCACCCATTATAGATATGCCGATGCCCAGGCCTGTGTTACGATCCTGATGCTCAGGACAGGGGAGATCTTATGCAGTGAGTCCAGAGCACCAGGACGTGATGCTGGGATAGGGAAATGGAATGGAAATAGCCCCTAGCACCCTACCTCCATTGTCTTACCCGTGTTGTCAATTCACGCCTGAACGACTATGGTTTCTTGGGCCCACGGCAGCCGCGTTTGAAGGGCGGATTAGGTCTGCCCAACTCTGATGCCCCCAGGTCTTAAAGAGAGACAAAGCGTGAACTGAGACAGGGTAATAACAAGGGGACCTCTAACTGAAACAACCAAGCTAGGGGCTACTAACTACCTGAAAACTAAACGTATGTGCGGCACGCCGCCAAAGGAAAAGAACTACAAAGGATACCACTGTCCACTCCCCCACACGGCACCGCCGAGTTCCGGGGAGGACAGTGAAAGCGGAAACCTCCGCCTCCGCAAAAGCACCAACTCAAAGAAACGCAAATACTAAGCGGCCAAGGCCGCAACACGCGGCAGAAGCCGCTACTCACAAAACCGGGCGAGAACCCCAGATGACAGTAACAGGTTCACAAGGACCAGAAGGATTCCCAGGACCGGCTTCAGAACTTCAGAATACAAGAGGGCAGGGAGCAGGATCGACCAGATGCAGCTGACCAGGAACAAACTTCTACAAGGCAGGAACAGCATACAGGAAGCTATCACCGGCGTTTGTGTGAGACACTGAGGAGGCATATAACAGGGAACCCTCCAATGGCAGTACAGAGCCTAATTGATAAATGTTGTGCAGCTGCCTTGCTGCACGACCAGGGGAGAACAGGTGAGTAATCTTATGGCAACGGGGAACGCGGTCCACCTGTGGCGTCCCCGTTGCCATGGACCCGGCGGCCCTGCACGCACGGCGTCCTAGCATTGCCAGGGACCCGGCGGCTATCGCGCGCACGGCGTCCCGGCGTTGCTAGGCGCCGTGCGGAAGCAGGGAGAGAGAGAGGCGCAGCGGCCGTGACCGCTGCTCTGTCAGGGCACGGCCGAACACCGCCGCGCCTAACAGTACCCCCCCCCCCCCTTGAGGAGGGGTTAAAGAACCCCTAGAGCCGGGTTTCTGAGGAAACTCCTGAAAGAATATCTTAGTTTAGTCTTAGTTTTATCTAAGTTAGGAGCATGTAAATCCTTATCCAACACCCAAGACCTTTCTTCAGGGCCATAACCTTTCCAGTGGATTAAAAAATAAAGCCGGCCACGAGAAAGCTTAGAATCTAAAACCTTCTCCACCAAGAACTCTTGTTGTCCCTGAACATCCACTGGAGATCTACCCTGGGAAGTCCTCCGAGGAAATCTCCTGGAAGAAAAATAAGATTTTACTTACCGATAAATCTATTTCTCGTAGTCCGTAGTGGATGCTGGGACTCCGTAAGGACCATGGGGAATAGCGGCTCCGCAGGAGACAGGGCACAAGAATAAAAGCTTTAGGATCAGGTGGTGTGCACTGGCTCCTCCCCCTATGACCCTCCTCCAAGCCTCAGTTAGGATACTGTGCCCGGACGAGCGTACATAACAAGGAAGGATATTGAATCCCGGGTAAGACTCATACCAGCCACACCAATCACACCGCACAACTCGTGATCTGAACCCAGTTAACAGTATGATAACAACGAAGGAGCCTCTGAAAAGATGGCTCACAACAACAATAACCCGATTTAGTTAACAATAACTATGTACAAGTATTGCAGACAATCCGCACTTGGGATGGGCGCCCAGCATCCACTACGGACTACGAGAAATAGATTTATCGGTAAGTAAAATCTTATTTTCTCTGACGTCCTAGTGGATGCTGGGACTCCGTAAGGACCATGGGGATTATACCAAAGCTCCCAAACAAGCCGGAGAGTGCGGATGACTCTGCAGCACCGAATGAGAGAACTCCAGGTCCTCCTCAGCCAGGGTATCAAATTTGTAGAATTTAGCAAACGTGTTTGCCCCTGACCAAGTAGCTGCTCGGCAAAGTTGTAAAGCCGAGACCCCTCGGGCAGCCGCCCAAGATGAGCCCACTTTCCTTGTGGAATGGGCTTTTACAGATTTTGGCTGTGGCAGGCCTGCCACAGAATGTGCAAGCTGAATTGTACTACAAATCCAACGAGCAATAGTCTGCTTAGAAGCAGGAGCACCCAGCTTGTTGGGTGCATACAGGATAAACAGCGAGTCAGACTTTCTGACTCCAGCCGTCCTGGAAACATATATTTTCAGGGCCCTGACAACGTCAAGTAACTTGGAGTCCTCCAAGTCCCTAGTAGCCGCAGGCACCACAATAGGTTGGTTCATGTGAAAAGCAGAAAACCACCTTAGGGAGAAATTGAGGACGAGTCCTCAATTCTGCCCTGTCAGAATGAAAAATTAAGTCCACCGTGGTGAGTGGTTCAAACCAATGTGACTCAAGGAACCTCAAAACAACATTGAGATCCCAAGGTGCCACTGGGGGCACAAAAGGAGGTTGTATATGCAGTACCCCTTTTACAAATGTCTGAACTTCAGGTACTGAAGCCAGTTCTTTCTGGAAGAAAATCGACAGGGCCGAAATTCGAACCTTAATGGACCCTAATTTTAGGCCCATAGACAGTCCTGTTTGCAGGAAATGGAGGAAACGACCCAGTTGAAATTCCTCTGTAGGGGCCTTCTTGGCCTCACACCACGCAACATATTTTCGCCAAATGCGGTGATAATGTTTTGCGGTTACATCCTTTCTGGCTTTGACCAGGGTAGGGATGACTTCATCTGGAATGCCTTTTTCCTTCAGGATCCGGCGTTCAACCGCCATGCCGTCAAACGCAGCCGCGGTAAGTCTTGGAACAGACAAGGCCCCTGCTGGAGCAGGTCCTGTCTTAGAGGTAGAGGCCACGGGTCTTCCGTGAGCATCTCTTGAAGTTTCGGGTACCAAGTCCTTCTTGGCCAATCCGGAACCACGAGTATCGTTCTTACTCCTCTCCTTCTTATGATTCTCAGTACTTTTGGTATGAGAGGCAGAGGAGGGAACACATACACTGACTGGTACACCCACGGTGTCACCAGAGCGTCCACCGCTATTGCCTGAGGGTCCCTTGACCTGGCGCAATATCTGTCTAGTTTTTTGTTTAGACGTGACGCCATCATGTCCACCTTTGGTTTTTCCCAACGGTTTACAATCAGGTGGAAGACTTCTGGGTGAAGTCCCCACTCTCCCGGGTGAAGGTCGTGTCTGCTGAGGAAGTCTGCTTCCCAGTTGTCCACTCCCGGAATGAACACTGCTGACAGAGCTATCACATGATTTTCCGCCCAGCGAAGAATCCTTGCAGCTTCTGCCATTGCCCTCCTGCTTCTCGTGCCGCCCTGTCTGTTTACGTGGGCGACTGACGTGATGTTGTCCGATTGGATCAATACCGCCTGACCCTGAAGCAGGGGTTTCGCTTGACTTAGGGCATTGTAAATGGCCCGTAGTTCCAGAATGTTTATATGAAGAGATGTTTCCATGCTTGACCACAAGCCCTGGAAGTTTTTTTTTCCCTGTGTGACTGCTCCCCAGCCTCTCAGGCTTGCATCCGTGGTCACCAGGATCCAATCCTGAATGCCGAATCTGCGGCCCTCTAGAAGATGAGCACTCTGCAACCACCACAGGAGGGACACCCTTGTCTTTGGTGACAGGGTTATCCGCTGCTGCATCTGAAGATGCGAACCGGACCATTTGTCCAGTAGATCCCACTGAAACGTTCTTGCATGGAATCTTCCGAATGGAATTGCTTCGTAAGAAGCCACCATTTTTCCCAGGACCCTCGTGCACTGATGCACTGACACCTGGCCTGGTTTTTGGAGGTTCCTGACTAGCTCGGATAACTCCTTGGCCTTCTCCTCCGGGAGAAAAACCTTCTTCTGGACTGTGTCCAGAATCATTCCTAGGAACAGAAGACGTGTCGTTGGAATCAGCTGCGATTTTGGAATATTTAGGATCCACCCGTGCTGACGTAACACTATCTGAGATAGTGCTACTCCGACTTCTAACTGTTCCCTGGACCTTGCCCTTATCAGGAGATCGTCCAAGTAAGGGATAATTAATACGCCTTTTCTTCGAAGAAGAATCATCATTTCGGCCATTACCTTGGTAAAGACCCGAGGTGCCGTGGACAACCCAAACGGCAGCGTCTGAAACTGATAATGACAGTCTTGTACTACAAACCTGAGATACCCTTGGTGAGAAGGGTAGATTGGGACGTGGAGATAAGCATCTTTGATGTCCAGAGACACCATATAGTCCCCTTCTTCCAGGTTCGCTATCACCGCTCTGAGTGATTCCATCTTGAATTTGAACCTTTTTATGTAAGTGTTCAAGGATTTCAGATTTAAAATTGGTCTTACCGAGCCGTCCGGCTTCGGTACCACAAACAGCGTGGAATAATACCCCTTTCCTTGTTGTAGGAGGGGTACCTTGATTATCACCTGCTGGGAATACAGCTTGTGAATGGCTTCCAGAACTGCCTCCCTGTCGGAGGGAGACTTTGGCAGAGCAGACTTCAGGAACCGGCGAGGGGGAAACGCCTCGAATTCCAGTTTGTACCCCTGCGATACTACCTGTAGAATCCAGGGATCCACTTGCGAGTGAGCCCACTGCGCGTTGAAATTCTTGAGACGGGCCCCCACCAAGTCTGAGTCTGCTTGTAAAGCCCCAGCGTCATGCTGAAGACTTGGCAGAAGCAGGGGAAGGCTTCTGATCCTGGGAAGCGGCTGCATGGTGCAGTCTTTTTCCCCTTCCTCTGCCCCGGGGCAGAAAGGAATGGCCTTTTGCTCGCTTGTATTTATGGGAACGAAAGGACTGAGTTTGAAAAGACGGTGTCTTTTTCTGTTGATGTGAAGTGACCTGGGGTAAGAAGGTGGACTTTCCAGCCGTTGCCGTGGCCACCAGGTCCGAAAGACCAGCCCCAAATAACTCCTCCCCTTTATACGGCAATACTTCCATATGTCGTTTGGAATCCGCATCCCCTGACCACTGACGCGTCCATAACGTTCTTCTGGCAGAGATGGACATAGCACTTACTCTTGATGCCAGGGTGCAAATATCCCTCTGTGCATCACGCATATATAGTAATGCATCCTTCAAATGCTCTATAGTTAACAATATATTGTCCCTATCCAGGGTATCAATATTTTCAGTCAGGGAATCCGACCACGCGACTCCAGCACTGCACATCCAGGCTGAAGCGATTGCTGGTCGCAGTATAACACCAGTATGTGTGTATATACTTTTTAGGATATTTTCCAGCCTTCTATCAGCTGGTTCTTTGAGGGTGGCCGTATCAGGAGACGGTAACGCTACTTGTTTAGATAAACGTGTGAGCGCCTTATCTACCCTAGGGGGTGTTTCCCAACGTGTCCTAACCTCTGATGGGAAAGGATATAGTGCCAATAATTTATTAGAAATTAGCAGTTTTTTGTCGGGAGAAACCCACGCTTTATCACATACCTCATTCAATTCATCTGACTCAGGAAAAACTATTGGTAGTTTTTTCACCCCCCACATAATACCCTTCTTAGTGGTATTTGTAGTGTCAGAAATGTGCAATGCTTCCTTCATTGCCGTGATCATGTAACGTGTGGCCCTACTGGACATTACGTTCGACTCATCACCGTCGACACTAGACTCAGTATCTGTGTCTGGGTCTGTGTCGACCCACTGAGGTAACGGGCGTTTTAGGGCCCCTGACGGTGTCTGAGACGCCTGGACAGGCACTAATTGATTTGCCGGCTGTCTCATGTCGTCAACAGTTTTTTGCAAAGTGTTGACATTATCACTTAATTGTTTGAACACGATCATCCAGTCAGGTGTCGACTCCCTAGGGGGTGACATCACTAACGCAGGCAATTGCTCCGCCTCCACATCATTTTCCTCCTCATACATGTCGACACACACGTACCGACACACAGCACACACACCGGGAATGCTCTGATAGAGGACAGGACCCCACGAGCCCTTTGGAGAGACAGAGGGAGAGTCTGCCAGCACACACCCAGCGCTATATATATATATACAGGGATAACCTTATATAAGTGTTATTCCCTTATAGCTGCTGTTTATATTGTCATTTGCTGCCAATAGTGCCCCCCCTTCTCTTTTTTACCCTGATTCTGAAGCAGGACTGCAGGGGAGAGTCAGGGAGCCGTCCTTCCAGCGGAACTGTGAGGGAAAATAAGAATTTACTTACCGATAATTCTATTTCTCGCAGTCCGTAGTGGATGCTGGGGACTCCGTCAGGACCATGGGGAATAGCGGGCTCCGCAGGAGACAGGGCACATCTAAAAAGCTTTTTAGGTCACATGGTGTGTACTGGCTCCTCCCCCCATGACCCTCCTCCAAGCCTCAGTTAGGTACTGTGCCCGGACGAGCGTACACAATAAGGAAGGATCTTGAATCCCGGGTAAGACTCATACCAGCCACACCAATCACACCGTACAACTTGTGATCTGAACCCAGTTAACAGTATGATAACAAAACGAAGTAGCCTCTGAAAAAATGGCTCACAACAATAGTAATAACCCGATTTTTGTAACAATAACTATGTACAAGCATTGCAGACAATCCGCACTTGGGATGGGCGCCCAGCATCCACTACGGACTACGAGAAATAGAATTATCGGTAAGTAAATTCTTATTTTCTCTAACGTCCTAGTGGATGCTGGGGACTCCGTCAGGACCATGGGGATTATACCAAAGCTCCCAAACGGGCGGGAGAGTGCGGATGACTCTGCAGCACCGAATGAGAGAACTCCAGGTCCTCTTTAGCCAGAGTATCAAATTTGTAAAATTTTACAAACGTGTTCTCCCCTGACCACGTAGCTGCTCGGCAAAGTTATAATGCCGAGACTCCTCGGGCAGCCGCCCAGGATGAGGCCACCTTCCTTGTGGAATGGGCATCTACATATTTCGGCTGTGGCAGGCCTGCCACAGAATGTGCAAGCTGAATTGTACTACAAATCTAGCGTGCAATAGACTGCTTAGAAGCAGGAGCACCCAGCTTGTTGGGTGCATACAATATAAACAGCAAGTCAGACTTTCTGACTCCAGCCGTCCTAACTATATATATATATATATATATATATATATATTTTTAGGGCCCTGACAACGTCTAGTAACTTGGAGTCCTCCAAGTCCCCAGTAGCCGCAGGCACCACAATAGGTTGTTTCAGGTGACAACGCTGACACCCCTTTAGGAAGAAACTGGAGACGAGTCCCAGTTCTGCCCTGTTCAAATGGAAAATTCTAATATGGGCTTTTGTAAAACAAAACCGCCCATTCTTTTTGACAATCGCCTGGCCGAGGCCAGGACTAACAACATGGTCACTTTCCATGTGAGATATTGGTCAACAGCATAGTCACTTTCCATGTGAGATATTTCAAATCCACAGATTTGAGCGGTTCAAACCAATATGATTTTAAGGAATCCCAACACTATGTTGAGATCTCACGGTGCCCCTAGAGGCACAAAAGAACTGTATATGGAATACACCCTTTACAATCTGGACTTCAGGAACTGAAGTCAATTTTTTCTGGAAGAAAATCTACAGGGCCGAAATTTAAATCTTAATGAACCCCACTCCTGTTTTCAGGAAGTGCAGAATCGACCTAGTTGAATTTCCTTCGTGGAGCCTTCCTGGCCTTACCCACGCAACATATTTTCACCACATGTGGTGATGACGTTGTGCGGTCACCTCCTTCCTGGCTTTGACCAAGGTAGGTATGACCTCTTATGGAATGCCTTTTTCCCTTCAGAATCCGGTATTCAACCGCCATGCCGTCAAACGCAGCCGCGGTAATTCTTGGAAAAGACATGGTACTTGCTGAAGCAAGTCCCTTCTTAGCTCCCCAGGCCCTTAGTCCTCTGTGAGCATCTCTTGAAGCTCCGGGTACCAAGTCCCTCTTGGCCCATCCGGAGCCACTAGTATAGTTCATACTCCTCTATGTCTTATAATTCTCAATACCTTGGTTATGAGAAACAGAGGAGGGAACCCATACACTGACTGGTACACCCACGGTGTTACCAGAACATCCACAGCTATCGCCTGAAGGTCTCATGACCTGGCGGAATACCTGTCCCGTTTTTCGGGCGGGACGCTATCATGTCCACCTTTGGTCTTTGCCAACGGTCCACAATCATGCTGAAAAACTTCCCTATGAAGTTTCCACTCTCCCGGGTGGAGGTCATGCCTGCTGAGGAAGTCTGCTTCCCAGTCGTCCACTCCCGGAAAGAACACTGCTGACAGTGCTATCACATGATTTTCCGCCTAGCGAAAAATCCTTGCAGTTTTTTCACTGCCCTCCTGCTTCTTGTGCCGCCCTTTCTGTTTACGTGGGCGACTGCCGTGATGTTATCCCACTGGATCAATACCGGCTGACCTTGAAGCAGAGGTCTTGCTAAGTTTAGAGCCTTATAAATTTGCTCTAAGCTTATTTATGCAGAGAGAATTCTCCAGACTTAATCACACTTCCCTGGAAATTTTTTTTTTTTTTTTTTTTTCCTTTGTGACTGTTCTCCAGCCTCTCAGGCTGGCCTCCGTGGTCACCGGCATCCAATCCTGAATGCCAAATCTGCGGCCCTCTAGAAGATGAGCACTCTGTAATCACCACAGGAGAGACACCCTTGTCCTTGGATATAGGGTTATCCGCTGATGCATCTGAGGATGCGATCCGGACCATTTGTCCAGCAGATCCCACCGAAGAGTTCTTGCGGGAAATCTGCCGAATGGAATTGCTTCGTAATAAGCCACCATTTTTACCAGGACTCTTGTGCAATGATGCACTGACACTTTTCCTGGTTTTAGGAGGATCCCGATTAGCTCGGATAACTCCCTGGCTTTCTCCACTGGGAGAAACACGTTTTTCTGGACTGTGTCCAGAATCATCCCTATGAACAGTAGACGTGTCATCGGAAAAAGCTGCGATTTTGGAATATTTAGAATCCACTCGTGCTGACGTAGAACTACTTAAGATAGTGCTACTCCGACCTCCAACTGTTCTCTGGACCTTGCCCTTATCAGGAAAGCGTCCATGTTTCCTTTTAAGAAAAATCATCATTCCGGCCATTACCTTGGTAAAGACCCGGGGCGCCGTGGACAACCCAAACGGCAGCGTCTGAACTGATAGTGACAGTTCTGTACCAGGAACCTGAAGTACCCTTGGTGAGAAGGGCAAATTTGGACCTGTAGGTAAGCGTCCCTGATATCCAGTGACACCATATCGTCCCCTTCTTCCTGGTTCGCTATCACTGCTCTGAGTGACTCCATCTTGATTTGAACGCTTGTATGTAAGTGTTCAAATATTTCAGATCTCACCGAGCCGGTTGGCTTCAGTACCACAATATAGTGTGGAATACTACCCCCTTCCATGTTGTAAGAGGGGTACTTTGATTATCACCTGCTGGGAATACAGCCTGTGAATTGTGTGAGGGGGAGATGTCTCGAATTTCCAATGTACACCTGGGATACTACATGTAGGATCCCGGAGTTCCCTTGCGAGTGAGCCCCCTGCGTACTGAAACTCTTGAGATGACCCCCTACCGCACCTGAGTCCGCTTGTACGGCCCCAGCGTTATGCTGCGGACTTGGCAGAAGCTGTGAGGGGCTTCTGTTCCTGGGAATGGGCTGCTTGCTGCAGTCTTCTTCCCTTTCCTCTACCCCTGGGCAGATATGACTGGCCTTTGCCCGCCTGCCCCTATGGGGACGAAAGGACTGAGACTGAAAAGACTGTGTCCTTTTTTGCCGATATGTGATTCGGGGTAACAAAAAGTGGATTTTTCAGCTGTTGCCATGGCCACCAGGTCCGATGGACCGCCCCTTTATACGGCAATACTTCCACATGCCGTCTGGAATCTGCCTCACCTGACCACTGTCGTGTCTTCGTCTGGCAGATATGTAAATCACATTTACTCTTGATGCCAGAATGCAAATATCCCTCTGCGCATCACGCATATATAGAAATGCATCCTTAAAATGCTCTATAGTCAATAAAATCTTGTCCCTGTCAAGGGTATCAAAATTTTCAGTCAGGAAATCCGACCAAGCCCCCTCAGCGCTGCACATCCAGGCTGAGGCGATTGCTGGTCGTAGTATAACACCAGTATGTGTGTATATAATGTCATGATATTTTTCAGCTTCCTATCAGCTGGCTTCTTGAGGGCGGCCGTATCTAGAGACGGTAACGCCATGTTCTTATAAGCGTGTGAGCGCCTTATCCACCCTAAGGTGTGTTTCCCAACTCGCCCTTACTTCTGGCGGGAAAGGGTATACCGCCCATAACTTTCTATCGGAGGAACCCCACGTATCATCACACACTTCATTTAATTTATCTGATTCAGGCAAAACTACAAGTAGTTTATTCACACCCTACAAAATACCCTTATTTGTGGTACTTGTAGTATCAGAAATATGTAACAGCTCCTTCATTGCCCTTAACATGTAACTCGTGGCCCTAAAGGAAAATTACGTATGTTTCTTCACCGTCGACACTGGGGTCAGTGTCCATGTCTGTGTCTGTCGACCGACTGAGGTAAATGGGCGTTTTTACAAGCCCCTGACGGTGTCTGAGACGCCTGGACCGGTACTAATTTGTCCGCCGGCCATCTCATGTCCTCAACCGTCTTGCAGCGTGTTGACATTATCACGTAATTCCATAAGTAGACCATCCATTCCGGTGTCGACTCCCTAGAGAGTGACATCAACATTACAGGCAATTTGCTCCGCCTCCTCACCAACATTTTCCTCATACATGTCGACACACACGTACCGACATACAGCACACACACAGGGAATGCTCTGATAGAGGACAGGACCCACTAGCCCTTTGGGGAGACAGAGGGAGAGTTTGCCAGCACACACCAAAAGCGCTATAATGTATATAACAACCCTAGAAGGTGTTGTTTCTATATATGCGCTCTTAATATATCATTATATCGCCAATTTATGCCCCCCTTCTCTTTTAACCCTGTTTCTGTAGTGCAGTGCAGGGGAGAGTGGGAGCCTTCCTCACCAGCAGAGCTGATCAGGAAAATGGCGCTGAGTGCTGAGGAGAATAAGCTCCGCCCCCTTTTCGGCGGGCTTTTCCTCCCGGTTTTTTAATAACTGGCCTGGGTTAAAATACATACATATAGCCTTAATGGCTATATGTGATGTATTTATTTGCCAAATAGGTATTTATATTGCTGCCCAGGGCGCCCCCAGCAGCGCCCTGCACCCTCCGTGACCGTGTCAGTGAGCCGTGTGACAACAATGGCGCACAGCTGCAGTGCTGTGCGCTACCTCTCTGAAGACTGTGAAGTCTTCTGCCGCCTGTTTCCGGACCTCCGTTCCGCCGTCTTTCTTCAGCGTCTGTAAGGGGGATCGGCGGCGCGGCTCCGGGACGAACCCCAGGCTGACCTGTGTTCCGACTCCCTCTGGAGCTCAGTGTCCAGTAGCCTAAGACTTCAATCCTCCTGCACGCAGGTGAGTTGCCAGTCTCTCCCCTAAGTCCCTCGTTGCAGTGATCCTGTCGCCAGCAGGAATCACTGATTAGAAACCTAAAAAAAAACTTTACTAAATAGCTCCTTAAGAGAGCCATCCAGTTTGCACCCTTCTCGGACGGGCACAAAAACCTAACTGAGGCTTGGAGGAGGGTCATGGGGGGAGGAGCCAGT
This sequence comes from Pseudophryne corroboree, assembly GCF_028390025.1. Lineage (NCBI taxonomy): Eukaryota > Metazoa > Chordata > Amphibia > Anura > Myobatrachidae > Pseudophryne > Pseudophryne corroboree. The sequence goes on from NC_086449.1 coordinate 246,829,728, forward strand.
ACACACCATGTGACCTAAAAAGCTTTTTAGATGTGCCCTGTCTCCTGCGGAGCCCGCTATTCCCCATGGTCCTGACGGAGTCCCCAGCATCCACTAGGACGTTAGAGAAAATGGCGCTTGTGTGCTGAGGAGATAGGCTCCGCCCCTTCACGACGTCCTTATCTCCCGCTCTTTTGTGTAAAAATGGCATCGGTTAAAATACATCCATATAGCCCAGGAGCTATATGTGATGTATTCTTTTGCCACCTAAGGTATTATCATTTATATTGCGTCTCAGGGCGCTCCCCCCCAAGCGCCCTGCACCCTCAGTGACCGGAGTGTGAAGTGTGCTGAGAGCAATGGCGCACAGCTGCGGTGCTGTGCGCTACCTTAGTCTGAAGACAGGATTGTCTTCTGCCGCCGATTTCACCGGACCTCTTCGTCTCTTCTGGCTCTGTAAGGGGGACGGCGGCGCGGCTCCGGTGACCCATCCAGGCTGTACCTGTGATCGTCCCTCTGGAGCTAATGTCCAGTAGCCTAAGAAGCCCAATCCACTCTGCACGCAGGTGAGTTCGCTTCTTCTCCCCTTAGTCCCACGATGCAGTGAGCCTGCTGCCAGCAGGACTCACTGAAAATAAAAAACCTAAATTAAACTTTTATTCTAAGCAGCTCAGGAGAGCCACCTAGCCTGCACCCTTCTCGTTCGGGCACAAAAATCTAACTGAGGCTTGGAGGAGGGTCATAGGGGGAGGAGCCAGTGCACACCACCTGATCCTAAAGCTTTTATTCTTGTGCCCTGTCTCCTGCGGAGCCGCTATTCCCCATGGTCCTTACGGAGTCCCAGCATCCACTAGGACGTCAGAGAAAATACTGTTTCAAAAGGGAACAATGAAAAGTATTGCCAATTTTGAGTGATCTCGGCAAACGTAGCCGAAAAGCAACTGGGTTAACTTTCTTAATGATAAGGAATGGTCCAATAAATTTGGGTCCCAATCTAGCCGAGGGTTGTCGGTGCTTGATGTTGCGAGTTAACAACCACACCTTATCTCCCACCTTAAAAGTGCAAGGACGTCGGAGCCTATCAGAAAATTTCTTTTCTCGGAAGGCAGCTTTCTTCAGGGCAAGGTGCACCTTTCTCCAAATCGTTCTGAGATGGTAGGTTAAGGTCAACGAGGAGACTGGAGAATGAGGGAAAAAAGAGTTGGCTCTAGGATGAAAGCCAAAGACCGAAAAGAATGGGGACTCCTTGGTGGAAGAATGACAAGAGTTATTATAGGCAAATTCAGCTAAAGGAAGAAATTCAGACCAATCATTCTGAAGTTTGGCCGAATATAACCGTAAATACTGTTTTAACGACTGATTAACTCGTTCGGTTTGTCCGTTAGATTGTGGATGGTACCCAGATGTTAAAGAGAGTTTCATATTTAATGAGGCACAAAAACGTTTCCAGAAACGGGCGATGAATTGCGGACCCCGATCAGAGACAATATCCCTGGGCAACCCATGGAGCCTGAACACATGGCGGAGAAACAAGACTGCCAACCCTTGAGCAGAGGGTAATCGGGGAAGAGCAATGAAGTGAGCCATCTTACTAAAACGATCTACTACCACCCAAATGACTCGAAATCCGGCTGAAAGAGGAAGGTCCACCACGAAATCCATGGATATATGTGACCATGGCCTGAGAGGAACGGCTAAAGGTATGAGTTGTCCGATCAGCAACGAACGAGAAACCTTATGCTGTGCACAAACCTGACAGGAATGGACAAATTCCCTTACATCTTTAGAAAGATTAGGCCACCACACCGAGCGAGAGACTAACTCCAAGGTCTTAGTGATACCTGGATGACCAGAGACTTTGTTGTCATGAAACTCAGCTAAAACAGTGCCTCTCAGAAATTCAGGGACGAAGAGACGATCAGCAGGAGTAAGTTTGGGAGCCTGCCGTTGAAGCTGGACTAACTGAGTAAATAAATCCTGTGTGAGGCCTGCCCGGATGACAGATGATGGAACTATGGGGGTAGTAGCAGGATGGTTATTGTGAACTGGAAGAAAACAACGTGACAGGGCATCAGCTTTCGTATTCTTGGAACCGGGCCTGAAGGTGATAATAAACCTGAAACGAGTAAAAAACAATGCCCAACGTGCCTGCCGAGCATTAAGCCGTTTAGCTGACTCAATATACTGCAGGTTCTTATGGTCAGTAAAACTGTAATGGTATGCCTAGCTCCCTCCAGCCAATGTTTCCACTCCTCGAAAGCCCATTTAACTGCCAGCAATTCTCGATTACCAACATCATAGTTGGATTCTGCGGAGGAGAATTTCCTGGACATGAAGGCACAAGGGTGTAATTCCTGAGACTCCGGATCTTCCTGAGAAAGGATAGCCCCCACTCCAACCTCTGAGGCATCTACCTCGACTATAAAGGGGAGCTCCGGGTTAGGGTGCCTGAGAACAGGAGCCGAGACAAAGGCCTGCTTCAAGGCCAGAAAGGCAGACTCAGCTTCAGGCGACCAATTGGAAGGGTCCGCTCCTTTTTTAGTCAATGCTACTATAGGAGCGACCAAATCAGAAAAGGTATGAATGAAACGCCTATAATAATTTGCAAACCCTAAAAAGCGCTGAATTGCTTTTAAATTCGTGGGTTGCGCCCAATTAAGGATGGCCTGGAGTTTTTTCGGTTCCATGAAAAACCCCTGGGGAGAAATAATATACCCCAAGAAGGACACTTCTGTGATGTGGAAATCACATTTCTCCAATTTAGCGTATAAATGATTCTCCCGTAATTTTTGAAGGACCAGTCGCACATGGGAAATATGTTGTTCCATAGACTCAGAGTAAATCAAAATGTCGTCTAAGTAAACGACTACGAACTTCCCTAGAAAGTCACGAAGAACATCATTAATGAGGTTTTGAAATACCGCAGGAGCATTTGACAGCCCAAATGGCATCACCAAGTATTCATAATGACCCGACTGTGTGCTGAAAGCCATCTTCCACTCATCCCCAGATCTTATTCGGATGAGATTGTAAGCTCCTCTAAGATCGATCTTAGAGAAGATAACGGCAGAGCGTAACTGATCAAACAGTACTGAAATCAAGGGCAAGGGGTAGGTGTTTTTAACAGAAATTTTATTCAGAGCCCGAAAATCAATACACGGTCTGAGCGACCCATCTTTTTTCTCAACAAAAAAGAACCCTGCACTCAAAGGAGATTTCGAGGGCCTAATGAAGCCTTTTTTCAGGCTCTCCTGAATATAATTATCCATAGCCGTGGTTTCCGGCCCAGACAGGGCATATAATCTCCCTTTAGGTAAAGTGGCACCTGGGATTAAATCAATAGCGCAATCATAGGACCGATGGGGAGGCAGAAAGTCCGCATTACCCTTGGAGAAAACATCGGCAAAATCCTGATATTCCAAAGGAATAAGTTCTGGGGTAACTGCCGCAACCCGGACTGGATGGGAAATACACTCCTTTACACAAAAGGGACCCCATTGGGAAATCTCCCCAGACCGCCAATCTATGGTGGGATTATGAAAGGCAAGCCAGGGATGACCCAAGACTACTGGAACTGTGTAAGGTAAAATTCTATTTTTTCTGAATGTAGGGCCCCCACTGTCAGTTGTACTGGAGGTGTGCGGTGAGTAATTACCCCATTGGAAAGCGGACCACCATCCAAGCCGTGCATGGTGATACGTTTATCCAAAGGTATCTGCGGAACGCCTAAAGCCTTAGCCCAACCTAAATCCATAAAATTTCCTGCTGCTCCACTGTCGACGAAGGCCGACACCAACGAACTGAGGCTACCAAAGGAAATCTTTACAGGAACTAATAAAGAATCATTAGAGAAGATTAACTGCAGATCCAAGTGAACCCCCTCACAATTCACTTGGTCAGAGCGTTTCCCGGCTTATTCGGGCAACCACGTGCGATATGTCCCTTGCCACCACAATACAAACAAAGACCAGAGTTTAACCTTCTGGTTCTTTCCTCGGGGACAGCTGGGAGAGACCCATTTGCATGGGCTCCTCTACGTCCTCAGGGAAAGTATACACACATGGACTAGGCCTAAAAGTTGTTCCTCTTTCAGCCCTCCGCTCTCGGAGACGACGATCAATTTTAATAGCGAGCTCCATGAGTTTGTCTAGAGTCTCAGGAGCAGGGTACTGAAGGAGACTGTCTTTAATAACTTCAGACAAACCGAGGCGAAACTGACTGCGCAGGGCCAGGTCATTCCAGCCACAGTCGTTCGACCAACGGCGAAACTCGGTACAATACGCCTCTGCAGGATGTTTACCTTGCTTAAGGGCACGCAGGTGGCTCTCAGCAGATGCTTCTCTATCTGGGTCGTCATATAAAAGGCCTAAGGACTTAAAAGAGGCGTCTACTGATAACAAGGCAGCAATATCCGCTCTTAGCCCAAAAGACCAGGTCTGTGGATCACCTTGGAGTAAAGACATCACAATCCCGACCCGTTGAGACTCAGTACCAGAGGAACGGGGCCTTAAACGAAAATAAAGCTTACAAGCTTCCTTAAAATTAAAGAAATCTTTTCGGTTACCCAAAAAACGGTCAGGTAAATGCATTTTTGGTTCAGGAACCATACTCGGGGAGGCTCGCAAAAGATCTTCCTGCGATCTCACCCGAAGAGTAAGGTCCTGAACCATCTGAGTTAATTCCTGAATCTGGTTGACCAAAAGCTGACTGGGATTTGGCCCTAAAACTGCCGAATTTCTAGGCCCACCAATACAAAGGAAAAAGAATTATACCCCTTTTTGTGGGCCGGTGATAATGTTACGATCCTGATGCTCAGGACAGGGGAGATCTTATGCAGTGAGTCCAGAGCACCAGGACGTGATGCTGGGATAGGGAAATGGAATGGAAATAGCCCCTAGCACCCTACCTCCGTTGTCTTACCCGTGTTGTCAATTCACGCCTGAACGACTATGGTTTCTTGGGCCCACGGCAGCCGCGTTTGAAGGGCGGATTAGATCTGCCCAACTCCGATGCCCCCAGGTCTTAAAGAGAGACAAAGCGTGAACTGAGACAGGGTAATAACAAGGGGACCTCTAACTGAAACAACCAAGCTAGGGGCTACTAACTACCTGAAAACTAAACGTATGTGCGGCACGCCACCAAAGGAAAAGAACTACAAAGGATACCACTGTCCACTCCCCCACACGGCACCGCCGAGTTCCGGGGAGGACAGTGAAAGCGGAAACCTCCGCAAAAGCACCAACTCAAAGAAACGCAAATACTAAGCGGCCAAGGCCGCAACACGCGGCAGATGCCGCTACTCACGAAACCGGGCGAGAACCCCAGATGACAGTAACAGGTTCACAAGGACCAGAAGGATTCCCAGGAGCGGCTTCAGAACTTCAGAATACAAGAGGGCAGGGAGCAGGATCGACCAGATGCAGCTGACCAGGAACAAACTTCTACAAGGCAGGAACAGCATACAGGAAGCTATCACCGGCGTTTGTGTGAGACACTGAGGAGGCATATAACAGAGAACCCTCCAATGGCAGTACAGAGCCTAATTGATAAATGTCATGCAGCTGTCTTGCTGCACGACCAGGGGAGAACAGGTGAGTAATCTTATGGCAACGGGGAACGCGGTCCACCTGTGGCGTCCCCGTTGCCATGGACCCGGCGGCCCTGCACGCACGGCGTCCTAGCGTTGCCAGGGACCCGGCGGCTATCGCGTGCATGGCGTGCCGGCGTTGCTAGGCGCCGTGCGGAAGCAGGGAGAGAGGCGCGGCGGCCGTGACCGCTGCTCTGTCAGGGCACGGCCGAACACCGCTGCGCCTAACAGCCTGGGCTGAAGCCTGGGGCTATTTTCCACACACCTGCGTGCTTGCAGGGAGCTACCCGTAACTGTCCGCGTCGCAACAACAATATTGTGCCTAGGGGCGGTCTGACCCTTAAATTCGCCACTGATTGCCAATAGTGGGAGCCCATACATCGCAGATTAATTGGGACAATCACCTCCAGAACGCAGAATTGCCCCAAGTTCTTGCAGATGTAAAGCACACTGAATAATTCCAGTGGTCATTCACATTCAGAGAACTGTCATGAATTTCTCAAAAGTGTCTATATTATAGAACATGCACTTACCCTTTATTTATAAGGCTTACTACTTACTACTTTTTCCATTTCTGGACACTGCAAAGGTGTTTTGAATATATGACAATAAAATGATACAGTATTCAAATATATCAGACACTGTGCAACAGCATCACAATATACAAATATGAAAAATCACAACAGGCAGGACTGTTGGAGAGGGACTGGAAAGCACAGTGTCAATTTTCGCAGATGGTACTAAGCTATGTAGAGTCATTAATTCATACAAGGATGTTGCGTCTCTACATAATTACTTATCTAGACTTGAGGTCTGGGCGGATAAATGGAGAATGAGGTTCAATACAGGCAAATGTAAAGTTATGCACTTTGGTACTAAAAACAATCAGGCAGCCTATAAACTAAATGGGGAAAATGTAGGGATAATAGTAGTTAAAAAAGATTTGGGAGTGCTCATCAACAATAAACTTGGTAGCAGTACGCAATGTCAAAATGCAGCAGCAAAAGCAAATAAGGTGTTAGCATGCATAAAACGGGGAACGGAGACAAGAGATGAGAGTGTAATCCTGCCACTGTATAAATCATTGGTGTGGCCACATCTGGAATATTGTGTACAGTTCTGGGCACCTCACTATAAAAAAGATATTTTGGAACTCGAAAAGGTTCAGAGGCGAGCCACTAAACTGATTAAGGGATTAGAGGCACTGGATTATGAGGAAAGATTTAAAAGGTTAGATTTGTTTACACTGGAAAAGAGGCGACTGAGAGAAGACATTATTAATATTTTTTAATACAACAAGGGACAATACAAGGATCTATCAAATGATTTATTTATAAAAAAAAAAAACCACTACATTGGACATGAGGACATCCCCTGAGGTTAGAAAAAAAAAATTCCATACAGAACGGAGAATAGGGTTCTTCACAGTAAGAGCAGGAAGGATTTGGAATTCTCTGACAGAGAAGGTAGTAGTGATGGACTCAATCAATAAGTTTAAAAATGGATTAGATAAATTCCTAGCGGAAAAATATCCAAGGATACAGCATTTAATTAATATAAAAAACAAATTCTAATACAGTTTGAACTCGATGGACATTTGTCTTTTTTCAACCTCAACAACTATGTAACTGTGTAAAACGTATAAAAAATAAATAAAAAAAATTCAGATTTAAAAAGATGTGCTCTCTCTCTTTCTTGCCCCTGGTACTACCTTTTTTTTTATTCTCTCATTTTCCTTCTCTTCCCTCTCATTTTGTTTATTTTTCATATCAGCACTTGTTTTTATTATATAGATTATTCTTAGCATTAACGTATTTCTTTTCATCTTTCCCTGTGTGCCTCTTTCCTAACTTCTATACTGTTATACTGTACCTTTTTGGTTGTAGATAATGTTATTATGCTGTTACTGTTAAATTTCAGGAGTGTCTGTTCTCATCAAACAGTATGTTGAGTAAGTATGGGATTATAAGAGATGTGCTGGACAGTGGTGTCATAAGGGGGCGCGGGGGTAACACCAAAACGCCGGCTCCTTCGCAGTGACAGGAGCCAGGTGCTGCAGTGTGACAGTCTTTTGCAGCACCTGGCTCCTGTCATAGATGAGGAGCCGATAATGCAGGAAAACTTTGTCCAGGGGCAGACCAGCATCTCCGCAGGGATGCGGTCATGTGAGTGGCGCTCGAGATCCCAGAGGTCATCATACCGACGCCGGGATCTCGAGGGATCAAACGCCTGACAGTCAGCACACCCACTAACAGGGACTATTCCCGCCCATACAGCCCGCTGCGTGGCAAGCGTAGCGAACCTGCAAGGGTCCTTGCTGCGCTGACACCCCCCGCCGGCATTCTGCTGCCAGGATCCCGGGGTCAGTATGCTGACTGCCAGGATCCCCAGCGCTGGTCTCTCAGCCCCAACCCACTGGGCACGCCCCCCGAGTTATTATTTTGGGATAACTGCACAGGGATTATGGGACCCATTTTTCAACAAGTGAGAAAACTTGTTGTGAATGATAAAACTTGTGTATGATAAATAGTGCTCCAGCCAATCAGCTTCCAACTGTCATTTTTCAAAACATGACAATTGCAAGCTGAACACATGACAGTTGGGAGCTGATTGGCTGGGGCACCATTTATCATATGAAACGAGTTTTAGCATTCACAATGAGTTTTATCACTTGTTGATATATGAGTACCTTAGATTCAAACACAAAAAAAGGCTTAGATGAAGCACAACAGAACTTGGCGTGAGAAAAAGTCACAGCCGCTTGCATTGGATACCTTCTTACACAGATTCAGACTCATTCACACACAGACAGAGGCGGAACTACCATTGGTGCAGCAGGTACATTGCACTGGGGCCCCTGAGGATTCAGGGTCCTACTGCTTCCCAGACCAGCAATGATTAACCCCTGGCTCCCCCCCCCCCCCCCCCTCCCCGCAGACCATTTTGAGCAACGTCGGATGACTGGCCCAGTAAAGAGAGCAGTGTGGGCCCCACTGCCTCTCCCTGTCACCCTCTACCTGTCACCTACAGCCTCTCTCTGTCACCCTCTGCCTCCCCTTGCCTTCTTCTGTCACCCTCGGCCTCCTTCACCCTGTCATCCATTGCCATGTGGCATATTGTGAACTTGTGTTGGGGTAGAGGAGGGGGCCCAAATAATATTTTTGCACCTGGGCCCACCACTGACATGTTCCGCCACTGCACACAGATATACAGATGTTGCGATCAATGCAGTTTTGTCAGTTCCAGTTGTTTTATTTATGCAGATAAGATGCACATTTTTCGTGCGATAGATGCTTGCCGTGGCCAAGTCGCTTGGGACCTGACACTCTCAGAGGGGCTATTTGGCATGACTTGAGCAACAGTCTATGAGGATACATTTGTATATCTACGTTTATATATGTAGATAGATAGATAGATAGATAGATAGATAGATAGATAGATAGATAGATAGATAGATAGATAGATAGATATGGGTGTGCATGTGTGTGTCAGCATTAAAAATGGCACTCCATAGTAAAGTTGAACACCAAAAGTATTTATTCAAGCACCAGGATACAAAAGTGGAGTTACGGACCCCTATATGTCCCTTCCCAAGCTAAGTAGCTTGAGAAAGAGCGAATAGCAGCCAGAAACATCGCTTTTGTATCCTGAGGCTTCAATAGACACTTATGGAGTGCCCGTTTCACTCATTTCCTTATCTATCTATCTATCTATCTATCTATCTATCTATCTATTTGTATAGCTATATATTTATCTCTATATATGTATACACAGAGTATATTTCACAATACCTCATGGGTACTATAAATAAAATTGAAAAACAAAAAAACAGATTTAGCTGGCATAATTACAAGTAGAAAGATAGGTAAAGCCTATAGGTGGAAAGCCTAACTGACCACCTTGATTGCATGTATACACCACCTATATATTTATACATATAAAACTATAACCTTCACATCACTATCTCTTCGTGCCCTGGCGAAATTGATTCCAAATTTGAATGTTTCCCGATGGCACATATATGGCCTCTCCAAACTGAGTGACTTACATGACGGATCAGTGATAACGCTCTCCCCAGAATCCTTACCAGAATCCGCACGATTGAGCTACTACCAAATTAGACATTGGTGGAGTACGCTCTCCTCTATCACCAAAGACATTAATCCATACACTCATCAGGTCTACGCTAGGCTATATAGGACTGATTCCAAGGGTGAGGTTTCCTATTGGTGTAAACTACCCATTGTCCCATTACCCAATCCCAGAGTTAAGGCGCAAATTAGGTGGGAGGTGGATTTAGGAATTGTGTTGTCCGATTCTCAGTGGAATAACATCTACATGTCCGCATACAGTATGTCCAAATGTCATAATCACACCGATATGCATATGAAATTACTGAATAGGCTGTACTTGACCCCAGATAGACTTCATCTGTTTTGGCCCTCATGTTCTAAATTTTGCTGGCGGAAATGTGGGGAAGTCGGTGATGTATACTATGTTTTTTGGTCATGTCCCAGTTTAACCGCCTTTTGGGGGAAGGTATTCACTTTTATAAATAACGTCCTTCATACGTCTATAAACCCCTCTCCTAACATAGCACTGCTTCATCTGATGCCAGATTCTATATTACCCCGACACAAATACGTGCTAGACCACATCCTTATACCGGTAAGAGCTACCCTCGCTCAGAACTGGAAACAAATATCACTGCCACACATTTCCAAAGTTATTCAAAAAATGTACTTTAATTTTGAGATGGAATCAACATTTCTGGCGTTATCTCCCCCCCCCCCCCCAGCCCCCTTGAAATTACCAGGTTGGTCCCTATGGCAGGAATATGGAGAAATTAGAGCTCAGGCCTTAAATGACCCCTCAGTTTCTGACCCAGCCCAATTTCCTCTGAACGAACCAGACACCACCTATAGCCCAGGCTACTAAATTGTGTCCTACCTTTCTATATATTTTACTGAATGTATATGTGAATATTGTTTACACTCTGAATGTATTGTAACCACATTGTTCTTGATGTTTCCCCCCCCCCCCCACCTGTACTGTTCCCCCTTTTCCTTTTTTTTTCTGTACCCCAGATGTCACAACTGAGGGCCTGAGCTGACGGGAGGCAGCCTCAGTTGTAGGGGCTGAGATGTAACGGAACCTGGGAGGTTGTATCAGACCCCTAGACATGTAAGTAACATGTAGAATAACTGCCCGAAGGCGTGACCACGACAACCAGGATAAAAGTCAATGATGTTTATTATGACAAACTCCGTAACACAGCAGCAGTAAAAGGAAACATAAAAGTCAACAGAGGATAAATACAATTCCTGGGTACTACAGGGTGGCAAGGGCCACAGGCACTGGTAGTGTGAGACAGTTCTTATAATCTTCTAGTTGGAAAGTCCTTACCAGGCCTGACTGTAGCAATGGAGAGAACCCAGGATCGTACCAGCTGATGTTCCAGGAAAGGCTGGGCTGCTGAAGGTAAAACGGCTGCTGTGGATACTGGCTGGAACCAGACTGTTGTTGGTACGGAGTGGATACTGGCTGGAACCAGTTAAATAATAAACGAACTTGAGAGCGATGAAATAATAATGAAGTTTGGAGTTTGAGAGCGGTGAAATAATAATACCGGTGGAGAGTGGTAAACTGCAGAAAAGGACACCGGCCCTTTAAGAGAAGCTGTACACTGCTGGAAGCTGGGCTGGAAGCAGGTGATTGTTTGAGAGCGGTGAAACAGGTGAGTCCAGAATGGATCGGAGAGTCAGGCTACACCGCAGATGGAATGCTGGTGCGGGTCTCTATAGCAGAAGTCTGGAGACAGGAGCTGGAACCTGGAAGACAACCACAGGAGAGAGACAAACTGGAACTAGGTTAGACAACCAAAGCACTGACGCCTTCCTTGCTCAGGCACAGCTTACTTATACCTGCAGCAAGGAAGGGGTTGGCTAGGCAATTATGCAAATCAACAATACAGACAGCAGATTGGTGGAAATGCTCAGATGACAAAATCCAAGATGGCTGCGCCCATGCAGACACTTGGAGGGAAGTTTGGTTTGTAATCCATGTGAGAATTGAAACAGTAATGGCGACGCCGGCCACAGGAGACAGGAGACGCCAGACTGACAAGCGCACATTTAACCACGCGGGCACAGCGGAGGCCGCGGCTGATGAAATCACCACTCTGATATTCTGCATGTGGAAACTCAGGAACAGCGGAATCCGGTCCTGGAACGCTGAGCCAGCCTTAGGAGGCATCTGAAGGGTAAGTAATGGCGTCCAGATACCCGGATCGTGACAGCACCCCCCCCTTTAGGAGTGGCCCCAGGACACTTCTTAGGCTTTAAAGGAAACTTTGCGTGGAAATTTCGGACCAAGGCAGGAGCATGGACGTCTGAAGCATTGGTCCAAGAGCGTTCTTCAGGACCATAGCCATTCCAGTCAATGAGGTATTGTAACTGACCGTAACGGAAACGTGAGTCCAAAATCTTGGCCACCTCGTACTCGACTCCCCGTTGAGTCTGAACTTTGGGAGCTGGAGGAAGTGCGGAATGAAACCGATTCAGGATCAGCGGTTTCAACAAAGAAACATGAAATGTCCTGGGTATTTTCAAGAAGGATGGTAACTGTAACCTGTAGGCAACAGGATTGATGACTTGTTCAATCTTGAAGGGTCCGATGTAGCGAGGTGCAAATTTCATGCTGGGAACTCTCAACCTCAAATTCTTCGTGGACAGCCACACACGGTCACCCACCTTGAGAGCAGGAACCGCTCTACGCTTCCTATCGGCAAACTTCTTATACCTGAATGAGGCTTTAAGCAGGGCTGCGCGGACGTTCCTCCAGTTATTTGAAAACTGACGCAAGGTGACATCCACTGCTGGAACAGAAGTTGCGGGAAGCGGTTGGAATTCTGGGACTTTAGGGTGGAATCCATAATTAATGAAGAATGGTGTAGAAGAAGATGAGGAATGGTATTGATTGTTGTGGCTGAACTCGGCCCAAGGAAGGAGTTGAACCCAGTCATCTTGAGAGGAAGACACATATATACGGAGGAAGGCCTCCAAGTCCTGATTCACCCTCTCGGTTTGACCATTGGTCTGAGGATGGTAAGCCGTGGAAAACTTTAACTTGACTTGGAGGGCTTGACACAAACTTCGCCAAAATTTGGCTACAAATTGTACTCCACGATCCGAGATGATCTCTTCAGGAAGACCGTGAAGTCGGAAGATCTCTTGTATAAACACTTGAGCCAACTTGGAAGCTGACGGAAGACCGGTGAGAGGGATGAAATGTGCCATCTTGGTGAACCGGTCAACTACCACCCAGATGGTATTAAACTTGTTGCAGATCGGTAGATCGGAAACAAAGTCCATCGACAAATGGGTCCAAGGTCGACGGGGAACAGATAATGGAACCAGTTGCCCCGCAGGCGACTGGCGGGAGACTTTGTGTTGGGCACACTTTGGGCAGGAGGCAATAAATTCCATAACGTCCTTCTTCAGAGTTGGCCACCAGTAGGACCTAGAAATAAATTCAAGGGTTTTCTGAATGCCTGTATGTCCAGCAAAACGGGAAGCATGGGCCCAATGCATGAGCTTCTTCCTTAGAACTGGCTTAACAAAACTTTTCCCTGGTGGAGGCGTAGAGTCCATCCCTACCGTGGAGAATGCCAACGGATTAATAATAGGATGCTTGTCTGCAGACTCGGACTCATTTTCTTGCTCCCATGAGCGGGAAAGGGCATCTACCTCTAAGATAAAAGGAGAGTCGGTGTCGGGCTGTTTCAGAACTGGCGCAGAGATGAACCGTTGCTTCAGAAGGTGAAAGGCCTGTGTAGCTTCCTCGGACCACTTGGACGGATTAGCACCTTTCTTGGTTAATGCAGTGATAGGCGCCACAATGGTGGAAAAGTCTCGTATAAATTTTCTATAATAATTGGCGAACCCTAAGAACCTCTGGACCCCTTTGAGGCTTAAGGGTATAGGCCAATTCTGGATTGCTTGGAGTTTCTCAGGATCCATCTCTAGTCCGGAACCGGACACAATGTAACCTAGAAACGGAATGGTTTTAACTTCAAACACACACTTCTCCAATTTACAATAGAGGTGATTGACACGGAGACGGGAAAGAACCTCTTTTACCCAGAAACGATGATCTTCGAGATTATTAGCAAAGATGAGGATGTCGTCTAGATAAACCACGACATGGCGGTACAAGATGTCCCTGAAAATCTCATTCACGAAGTGCTGGAAGACTGCTGGAGCATTGCTCAATCCGAAGGGCATGACGAGGTACTCATAATGTCCGTCACGGGTGTTAAAGGCGGTCTTCCACTCGTCACCCTCACGGATTCGGATGAGATTGTAGGCACCCCTCAAGTCCAGCTTTGTGAAAATGGTTGCACCACTAACTCTATCAAAGAGTTCGGTAATCAGGGGTAAAGGGTATCGGTTCTTGACGGTAATGTCGTTCAGACCTCTGTAGTCGATGCACGGACGCAGACCACGTCTTTCTTCTTAACGAAGAAGAAGCCTGCGTCGGCTGGAGAAGAAGATGGTCGGATGAAACCCTTCGCCAGGTTCTCTTTGATGTACTCTTCCATGGAGTGTGTCTCAGGCAGAGACAACGGATAAGTTCGGCCTCGCGGTGGAACCTTCCCTGGAATGAGGTCGATTGGGCAGTCCCATTCTCTATGAGGAGGAAGGATATCAGCAGAGGCTTTACTGAACACGTCCGTGAAGTCTTGATATGGAGGAGGCGGAACATCAGATGACCTGGGGAAGGAAGAACAAACAGGAAGAACTTTGGCTAAACAAGTCTCAGCACAGGAGGGACCCCATGCCAGTATTTGCGTAGTCGTCCAGTCAATTGATGGGTTGTGGAGACGGAGCCATGGAAGGCCTAAAACCACTGGATGTGTGGCTCTTGGAATCACTAAAAAAGAAATATACTCAGAATGAAGAACTCCCACTCTCAGACGAACTGGAAGAGTCCTTAAGGAAATGACTGCGTCAAAAATCTTGCTGCCATCCACGGCAGTCAAAGAGATGGACGAGGACAGTCTCTCGGTGGGTAGGGACCACCGTTTAACATAAGCTTCGGTTATGAAATTCCCAGCTGCTCCGGAATCAAGGAGGGCAATGACGTTCCTGTAACGTTGAGCAATTTGGAGCGACACTGGGAGGTTACAGTCATGAGGAGATGGAGAGGAGATCATTACTCCTAGCCGGCCCTCTCCTTGGCGAGCTAGGATCTGGAGTTTCCCGGACGTTTGGGACAGGCATTGATAGTGTGCGACGGAGCTGCACAGTAGAGACAGAGAGACTCAGAGAGACGTCTTCGGCGCTCAGCGGGAGATAGACGGGAACGACTAATTTGCATAGGCCCATCCTTGGATGGAGATGGTTGACGAAGAGGAGGAGCAGAAGATTTAGGAGTAGATGATCTTCCTCGCTCGGTTGCTCTCTCTCTGAAACGTAGATCAACCTTCGTGCAAAGAGAAATTAGCTCATCCAACTTAGAGGGCAAGTCTCTGGTAGCTAACTCATCCTTGATGCGTTCTGATAAGCCATGCCAGAATGCAGCATACAGGGCCTCGTCGTTCCATGCCAGTTCGGATGCCAGGATTTTAAACTGTATAAGATACTGTCCCACAGTACGTGTTTCCTGGCGTAAACGGAGAATCTCAGATGAAGCAGATGTTATCCGGCCTGGCTCGTCGAAGATGCGCCTGAATGTAGCTACAAAGTCAGTATAGGAGGATAGCAGGGGATCAGACTTCTCCCATAACGGTGATGCCCAGTCAAGGGCTGAACCACTGAGAAGGGAGATGATATAGGCAATTTTGGTACGGTCACTGAAGAAATTGCCAGGTAGAAGCTCAAAGTGGATTTCACATAGATTGAGAAATCCCCTGCAGAACCTTGGAGATCCATCAAATTTTGCTGGCGTTGGAAGATGAAGATGTGGACTGGAAATGGGTAAGGTGGGTGGGGTTACAGCTGGTGTCACTGTAGTGGACGCACCGGACGTGCCAGGTCCACGGAGGGTCGTTTGAATCCCATCCAGCCGTGTAGAGAGATCCTGGAGACAGCGGATGATGTGGCCCTGTGCAGCCTCCTGATGTTCAAGTCGGGCTGCCAGTTCTTGCATCGGCCTGGTCGCTTGATCCTGGTCTCCGGCTGGATTCATTTGGTCAGTGCTTACTGTCACAACTGAGGGCCTGAGCTGACGGGAGGCAGCCTCAGTTGTAGGGGCTGAGATGTAACGGAACCTGGGAGGTTGTATCAGACCCCTAGACATGTAAGTAACATGTAGAATAGCTGCCCGAAGGCGTGACCACGACAACCAGGATAAAAGTCAATGATGTTTATTATGACAAACTCCGTAACACAGCAGCAGTAAAAGGAAACATAAAAGTCAACAGAGGATAAATACAATTCCTGGGTACTACAGGGTGGCAAGGGCCACAGGCACTGGTAGTGTGAGACAGTTCTTATAATCTTCTAGTTGGAAAGTCCTTACCAGGCCTGACTGTAGCAATGGAGAGAACCCAGGATCGTACCAGCTGATGTTCCAGGAAAGGCTGGGCTGCTGAAGGTAAAACGGCTGCTGTGGATACTGGCTGGAACCAGACTGTTGTTGGTACGGAGTGTGGATACTGGCTGGAACCAGTTAAATAATAAACGAACTTGAGAGCGATGAAATAATAATGAAGTTTGGAGTTTGAGAGCGGTGAAATAATAATACCGGTGGAGAGTGGTAAACTGCAGAAAAGGACACCGGCCCTTTAAGAGAAGCTGTACACTGCTGGAAGCTGGGCTGGAAGCAGGTGATTGTTTGAGAGCGGTGAAACAGGTGAGTCCAGAATGGATCGGAGAGTCAGGCTACACCGCAGATGGAATGCTGGTGCGGGTCTCTATAGCAGAAGTCTGGAGACAGGAGCTGGAACCTGGAAGACAACCACAGGAGAGAGACAAACTGGAACTAGGTTAGACAACCAAAGCACTGACGCCTTCCTTGCTCAGGCACAGCTTACTTATACCTGCAGCAAGGAAGGGGTTGGCTAGGCAATTATGCAAATCAACAATACAGACAGCAGATTGGTGGAAATGCTCAGATGACAAAATCCAAGATGGCTGCGCCCATGCAGACACTTGGAGGGAAGTTTGGTTTGTAATCCATGTGAGAATTGAAACAGTAATGGCGACGCCGGCCACAGGAGACAGGAGACGCCAGACTGACAAGCGCACATTTAACCACGCGGGCACAGCGGAGGCCGCGGCTGATGAAATCACCACTGATATTCTGCATGTGGAAACTCAGGAACAGCGGAATCCGGTCCTGGAACGCTGAGCCAGCCTTAGGAGGCATCTGAAGGGTAAGTAATGGCGTCCAGATACCCGGATCGTGACACCAGAAACATGATGCTGTTGTATTTAAAATAAAATAAATTATTGACGTTAAAAAAAAACCTATAAGGTTTGTGTCTGTGTAACACCCCGCATTTGGCGGATATGTCTAAGTGGTTGAGAGAGGTATCACAGGTGTTGGGTGGCTATGTAACGGACCTTTCCCCTGAAATGCTGTTCCCCGTACCTTGTCCTGCAGTACCATGTTCAGAGAGGTAGAATAGATCAAGAAACATACGAAACAGGAGTGAGTCAGCAATTCTAACAAGATGTATTTCATTGAGCTGCAATGAACTCTGGATTGAAGTTGATGATTAAATGGCATTCAATTGGGATAATCACAAAAGAGTAGAATTTGTAGTTTAAAAGATGAACAAAAGAAGACTATTGGCTACAGTTCATACCACAAAGGAGCATTCAATGTACAGGAAACAATTAATTGGAATCACATAAAAATGGCAGAATATCACTGGAATAACAGATGAACATATTATTATCCTTTATTTATATGGCGTCACATGGGATCCACAGCGCCCAATTACAGAGTAAAAAAATAAGCAAAACATAAAGACAGTAACTTACAATTCAATACAATATAGGACAAGTAAAGGGTATATAAACATAGCTGCGTCAGTAAACAGTACTGGAAACATATTAAGTTGAATCACAAATTCTGTCATGAAATTATTGGAATGATATAATGTGGTGATTAGGAGAGTGATAAAAAATACAATTAGCAATAATTAACACTAATTTTCTAGCTTTCCCTAGCCAAGGTATTTCAATCTTCATTGGCATGTAACGTTGGAGCTCAGGTAGAAGTCTACTGTGCCACAGTGTGTCACCTGGGGAATTGTCACACAAATGAAAGGGGGTAATACTGGATGATATCAAAATCAATTGTTCACAGTTCAATGCAAAGAGAATGTAACTAGTGATGGGATGGTAGTATCTCTCAACAGATACCATTTACTTAGGAATAAGGGTCTTTCCAATGCAGCAAACTCTTTCTCTTATCATGCTTATAGGGCTGTACACAACCTTGTCAAACTCAGGGCCTACTTGGGCATGGATCGCTAATTAGAGAATTCGCAAATGATTATCGAACGACTGCGTATGCACAGCATTCACATTGCATATGCACGTGGGGTAATAGCTATAGAAAATGCATACAGATCATAAATGCAGCCGCTGTTTGACTGACAGGAAGCCGTCATTTCTGGGCGGAAACCTGCCATTTCTGGGTGTGTAAAAAACGCAAGCATGCCCAGGCCTTTTTGGGGAGGGTCTCTGACGTCAGCACAGACCACTCCCAACCTGTCTCAGTCACAGATTATTGGCATATTATTGGCGTATGCATCCTTGAGTGTATAGCGATCTGCGATGCATTCACAAATTTGCGCAGGGCGTTTTTCCTTTCTGTAAGGACCGTGCATTTCTACTCGCAGACAACTGCAAATTCTCAAATTAACAATCCATGCTGAATTAGGTCCTCAGTCTGTCAAAATAAATGTCTGTACTGTTACCACAATTTAGCTTCAGTGAGTCTCAATGACTCCTTACAGTGTTTGGCTGGCGGAATTGTGGTGTTGCAGTGTCTGATTTAGGCAAAGTGGGGTTATGCTTTCCGCGCCCTTTACTTTCACAGAAATGGATAGGGGTCTCTGAGCCTGGTATACAAGCTTGCCCGGGGCTCTTGTTGTTTGTATACTTTTATACTCACTCAGACCCTTTTAAGCGGAGGCGTTTGTTTGCTCACCCAGTCCTTAATGGTTCCTTTCAGTCCAAAGATGGCCGCGGCGTCTGCACTTCTACTCGGGGCTGGCGGTGTCCAGTCTCTGGCTGCAGCATCTCAACACCCACTAACCTGGCACTTGTCTCTCCGACAGTACCCCGCTGCTTGCACTCTGCAGCGCTGCTCTCACTGCCCAGCGTCCTGTGGCTGTCACTTAGGGGTCTATTTACTAAGCCTTGGATGCAGATAAAGTCGCTAGAGATAAAGTCCCAGCCAATCATCTCCTATCTACTATGACACAGGCTGTGTTTGAAAAATGACAGTTAGGAGCCGATTGGCTGATACTTTATCTCCAGCGACTTTATCTCCATCCAAGGCTTAGTAAATAGACCCCTTAGTCTCCCTGCTCCCACTCAGCTCCGTGTGTGGGCAGCATTCCCACACCTCCTTTTGCTCTGCACTGCACCAACTTCTTCCCAAAAGGTTCTCCTCTCCCAGGCTGCCCCTGTCCAATCAGGGGTCTGCATCACGACCATGTGATCAGACTAGGGTCTTGGTTTTAACTCCTGCTGTGCTGCGCTTTCCCCGTGCTGCTGCGGACCTGTGAGTAACTTTAAAGGGATATACACATACACACCAATTTCCGAGGTGCCACATCTGTACATAGCATAGAGAAATATAATTCTAGGGACTGTTTATGAACTATGGAGACTGGAAAAAAACAAACATAAATTTTGTCTGTCTGTTCATTCCAGCATCACACAAAAACTACTAAATTAATTTGGATTGCGTTTTCACCGTTGTATAGCTTAGTGACCTAAAAAGAAACTGCGGTATGTATGATCTCGATGTGACATCGGGGAGAAGAGCAATAAAGGAAAAATCAGACTTTTGTCAATTAGGGCAAATGCTCAGGACTGCAGGTGTAGATCTCGGGATGAGCTGCTTCTCCCATGGGCATCTTTATGTGGCTTGCTCACAATTTAGTAGGCCCAAACATCTTTATGTGGTAATCCCCAAAGTTAAAACTGCAAATATTGTGTAAAAAGAAATGTTATGAATAATGTGTATAAATAGGATTTTAATTACCTACCAGTACATCCTTTTCTCAAAGTCCATAGAGGATACTGGGGTCCATTTAGTACCATGGGGTATAGACGGGTCCACTTGGAGCCATGGGCACATTAAGAATTTGATAGTGTGGGCTGGCTCCTCCCTCTATACCCCTCCTACCAGACTCAGTCTAGGAAACTGTGTCCGAGGAGACGGACATACTTCGAGAGAAGGATAGATAAGGATAGTGGTGAGAATCTGAACCAGCACACACAACAAAAGGAAAGCCAAGCTAAACAAACTTGAAACAGGAACAGCAATGGCTGAACCAACATTACTTAACCAAGTAACAGTGCAGGAAGAACGAAGCACTGGGCGGGCGCCCAGTATCCTCTACGGACTACGAAAAAAAGGATTTACCGGTAGGTAATTAAAATCCTATTTTCTCTTGTGTCCTAGAGGATAGTGGGGGCCATTTAATACCATGGGGATGTACCAAAGCTCCCAAACTGGGTGGGAGAGTGCTGAGGTTCCTGCAGAACTGATTGACCAAACTGAAGGTCCTCAGAGGCCAAAGTATCGAACTTGTAGAACTTCGCAAACGTGTTCGATCCTGACCAAGTAGCTGCTCGGCAGAGCTGTAAAGCCAAGACACCCCAGACAGCCGCTCAGGAAGAACCCACCGACCTAGTAGAGTGGGCCTGTACAGATTTTGGACATGGCAAACTTGCCATGGAATAAGCATGCTGGATAGTAAGCCTGATCCAGCGTGCAATTGTCTGCTTTGAAGCAGGACACCCAATCTTATTGGGATCATAAAGAACAAACAGCGAGTCCGACTTTCTGTGACTAGCTGTTCTTTTCACATACACCTTCAGAGTCCTCACAACAGCCAAAGACCTTGAAGTAGCAGAGTTGTCGGTGACAACTGGAACCACAATAGGTTGGTTGATATGAAATGCGGAAACCACTTTAGGAAGAAATTGCTGACAAGTTCTGAGTACAACTCTGTCCTCATGGAAAATTAAATAGGCACTTTTGTGAGACAAAGCCCCCAGCTCCGACACACGTCTTGCTGAAGCCAAGGCCAACAGTGTGACGGTCTTCCATGTAAGATATTTTTCATCCACGTCCTGTAACGGTTCAAACCAGTCTGATTGGAGGAACTGCAGCACCAAATTGAGATCCTAAGGTGCCGTGGAAGGCACAAAGGGAGGTTGGATGTGTAGAACACCTTTCAAGAACGTCTGGACCTCAGGGAGAAAAGCCAATTGTTTCTGAAAGAAAATGGACAAGGCCGAAGTTTGGACTTTTATGGAGCCCAGACTCAGTACCTACATCCACGCCTGCCTGCAGAAAAAGCAGGAAACGTCCCAGATGAAATTCCACTGCAGAATAATTTCTGCTCTCACACCAAGAGATGTATGTCTTCCAAATACGATGGTAATGCTTAGACGTTATCCCCTTCCTGGCTTGGATCATAGTCGGAATAACCTTGTTAGGGATCTCTCTCCTGGCTAGAATCAGCCGTTCAAATTCCATGCCGTCACGCGTATACGCTGTAAGTCCTGATAGATGAACGGGCCCTATTGCAGAAGACCCTTGCGAAGAGGTAGAGGCCACGGATCTTCGATGAGCATCTGCAGAAGGTCCGCTTCCAGGCCCTTCTTGGCCAGTCCAGAGCAATGAGTATTGCTTGAACCTTTTCCCTTTTTATTCGTTTTAGAATTCTTGGGATCAGAGGAGGTGGAGGAAACACGTACACCATCTGATAGACCCATGGAGTGATCAGGGCATCTATCGCCACCGCCTGTGGGTCTCTCGACCTGGAACAATATCGCCTGAGCTTCTTGTTGAGACGAGAGACCATCATGTCGATCTGTGGATATCCCCATCGACTTGCCAAGCACCTGAACACTTCCGGGTGAAGGCCCCACTCCACCGGGTGCAGGTCGTGTCTTCTGAGGAAGTCTGCTTCCCAGTTGTCTACTCCCGGATTGAAGACTGCTGAAAATGCCACAGCGTTTCTTTCTGCCCAGAGGAGAACTCTTGACACCTCTGACATTGCTGCTCTGATTTTCATTCCGCCCTGTTGGTTTATGTACGTTACTGCTGTCACATTGTTTGACTGAACCTGAATTGCCCGATCTTGAAGAAGATAAGAGGCCTGCAGAAGGGCGTTGTATATAGCCCTGAGTTCCAGAATGTTGACTGGAAGGATGATTTCCTGACTTGACCATCTTCCCTGAAACTGCACCCCCTGAGTGACCTCTCCCCAACCTCTGAGGCTTGCGTCTGTGGTTAACAGAATCCAGTTCTGAATTCCAAACCTCCGTCCTGCGATGAGGTGAGAAGACTGTAGCCACCACAGAAGGGAGATCCTGGCCTTTGGTGACAGTGAAGATGCAATCCGGACCATTTGTCCAACAGATCGAGCTGGAAGGGTCTTGCGTGAAACCTTCTGTATTGAAGTGCCTCGTAAGAGGCCACCATTTTCCCAGAAGGCGAATGCATAGATGCACCAACACCCGGGTTGGCTTCAGGACATCCCCAACCATCGACTGGATTACCAATGCCTTTTCCAACGGAACGAACACCTTTTGTGACTCCGTGTCCAGTATCATTCCCAGGAATGGGAGCCTCCGTGTTGGCTCTAGGTGAGATTTCGGAAGGTTCAGAATCCACCAGTGATCCTGGAGGAGTTTAGTTGAGAGAGCAATGCTGTCCAGCAACCTTTCCCTGGATGGCACTTTTATCAGGAGATCGTTCAGGTACGGAATTATATTCACTCCCTGTTTGCGGAGTAGAAACATCATCATCTCTGCCATCACCTTGGTGAACACCCTCGTTGCCGTGGAGAGACCAAATGGCAGGCCCTGGAACTGGTAGTGAGAGTCCTGTAGTGCAAACCGGAGATAAGCCTGATGAGGCGACCAGATCGGAATATGAAGGTACGCATCCTTGATATCCAGAGACACTAGGAATTCCCCCTCCTCCAGACCTGAGACCACCGCTCTCAGAGACTCCATATTGAATTTGAACACCCGTAAGTATGGGTAGAAATATTTGAGGTACGGAATAGGTCTTACCGAACCGTCCGGCTTCGGTACTACAAACAAGTTGAAGTAGTATCTCTTGTTTAGTAGATGAGGTGGAACTGGAACAATGACCTGAGTCTGTACCAGTTTTTGTATGGCATGCTGTGGAGTGATTTGAGGAATCTGTGAGGTGGGAGCTTTTGTTACTCCAGTCTGTAACCCTGGGAAATAAGATGTATGACCCAGGGATCCTGGTACGAATTTGACCAGATCTGACTGAAGAATTGTAGTCGGGCTCCCATCTGACAGCCTTCCAGGCATTGCAGTCCACCATCATGCTGAAATCTTTGAGGAAGCAGAGTCTGAGCTCTGTTCCTGAGCACCTGCTGTTGCTGGTTTGCGTGGCTTACCTCTTGCACCGCTGGAGCTGGAGGACGTAGAAGCACCTCTGGATTTGCCCTTGAACTTGACCATCCGAAAGGACTGTAACTTAGGAGCTGAATAAGTCTTCTTGGTTGGGGGGCTGCGGAAGGAAGATACGTAGACTTACCTGCAGTAGCTGTGGAGATCTATTTGTCTAATTGATCTCCAAACAAGGCCTCTCCAGTGAATGGTAGGCCTTCCATGCCTTTCCTGTAGTTCGCGTCAGCAGTTCACTGGTGTAGCCTCAAGTCCTGCGTGCCGACACTGCCATAGCGGTGGTGTGTGCATTAAGCACGCCTATTTCCTTTATGGCTTCCACCATAAAGTTCGCAGAGTCCTGTATATGCTGCAGGAGTAAGACAACATCCCCCCTAGATAAGAAATGTAACCCCTCAATTAGGTTACCTGACCATTTAGCAATGGCTTTAGTGATCCACGCACATGCAATAGTGGGTCTTTGATCCACCCCAGCAGCTGTGTACAATGATTTGAGTGTAGTCTCAATTTTACGATCAGCCGTGTCTTTCAGGAATCTGCACCAGGAACAGGCAATACAATTTTACGTGACAGGCTAGAGACTGATGCGTCCACTATCGGTGGCTTTTCCCATTTTTTCCTATCCACCAGAGGAAAAGGAAAAGATGAGAGCAACCTTTTAGGGATCTGAAACTTCTTATCAGGATTAACCCACGGTTCTTCAAACAGGGTATTAAATTCCTTTGACACAGGAAAAGTAACTGAGGACTTCTTCTTTACATTAAAATAAGATTCCTCACACTCCTCTGCAGTGCTGTAACTAGGCATTTTAGCGCTGTGTGCAAGAAACGGCCAGAGGCGTAGCTAGGGTTTTCGGACCCCAGGGCAAGATGGAAAATGGCGCCCCCCCCCCCAAAAAACAAAACAAAACACACACACCAAAAGAAGCATGTGCGCGCGGCGAAGAGATGGGCGTGGTCACACACCAGAAGGGGTGTGGCCACGCACCAGAAGGGGTGTGGTCACTGAAAATGGCCCACAGTGCCAGTTACATTGCCCCACAGTGCCAGATACAATGCCCCACAGTGCCGGATACATGCCTCACAGTGCCAGATACATGCCCCACAGTACCAGATACATTGCCCCACAGTGCCAGATACATGCCCCACAGTGCCAGATACATGCCCCACAGTGCCAGATACATTGCCCCACAGTGCCAGATACATGCCCCACAGTGCCAGATACATGCCCCACAGTGCCAGATACATTGCCCCACAATGCCAGTTACATTGCCCCACAGTGCCAGATACATTGCCCCACAGTGCCAGTTACATGCCCCACAGTGCCAGATACATTGCCCCACTGTGCCAGATACATGCCCCACTGTGCCAGTTACATGCCCCACTGTGCCAGATACATGCCCCACTGTGCCAGTTACATGCCCCACTGTGCTCTCCCCCCCCCCCCCTGGTCACTCACCGCTTGTTGGTATGTGAGGGGAGGAGAGCGCAGCGCAGCGCCTCTCCTTCCCCTCACCGCTCCAGGTCTCCGGCGGCTGTGTGGCGCCAGTTCACTAGCCAATCAGAGCTTGCGGACCGGCTGCCAATCAGGAGCCGGTCTGCAAGCTCTGATTGGCTAACGCCGCCGGAGACCGGACACACGCAGCGCTGCTGTCAGCCGCGGTGAGGGGAGGGAGAGACGCTGCGCTCTCCTCCCCTCACATTTTCGGCGTGACGGGGGCCAGTGGGGCATGATGCCCTGGCCGCCGGCGGCGCCCCCCTCTCCTGGGCCTGCCAAGGCGCCCAGGGCACGTGCCCTACCCTAGTTACGCCTCTGGAAACGGCATTGGCATCCCCCCCTTATGTAAAATACGGGCAGTGCGCGCCGTAGGGAGCGGCGTCGCTGCAGCTGTCCCTCTGCTTCTGCATTGGCTGCCTGCTGCCGCTGTGAATGCTGGGATGAGGGAAGCGCATCCCAGAATTCACAGCAGCGCCGGCCAGCCATTGTGGATGGAGACTGACTGCTGCAGCGGCTCCGATACCAATTACATAGCGCTGCTGTGGCTCCAGCTCCCCTCCCTCCTCTGGGTCCTCCCCTGACGCTGCTCCTCTTCTCCTCTGGCGGTGCACACAGCACAGGCGGCTTGTAATGAGTCAATTTGACTCATTACAAGCCGCTGACATAGTTGCTGGCCGTGCGCCCTCAGGGCGATTGTGCTGTGTGCCAGGCACACCTGGCACACACGTAGTTACAGCTCTGCTCCTCTGACACCTTATCAGGAATATGCAGAACATCTCTGATAGCCTCTATAAGAGCCTCTATTCCCTGTGACAGAGCTGTATCCCTCCCTCCCCTGAGTCCACCTCCCCCTCCTCCATGTCTGACCTGTCAGCGTCAGAGTCAGACTGCAGGATATGGGCCAGAGATTGCTTTTGCGGACAAATGGGAGGGGATTGAGACGCTGTTTTGGGGACCGAGTCTCTGTTCATAAACTCATCCACAATTTGTTTAAGTATTGCGTCTCTTTCTCAGTGCGGGACAAATTTGCAGAGAGAGTTGAGATCATTCCCATAATGGAGCTCAGTGTCCTGTCAGTGGAGAACGGGACCATTAAGCCTTCAAGAGGTTGGGCCATCCCCCACCCCCCTAAGTCCCACGAAGCAGGCAGGCTGGTGCCAACCAGCCCTGCCTGCAAATAACAAACATAGAAAATAAATGCAGAAAACTCTTCAGGAGCTTCCTTCAGCGTGACTGGCTCTTCTGGGCACCTTTTCTAAACTGAGTCTGGTAGGAGGGGCATAAAAGGAGGAGCCAGCCCACGCTATCAAATTCTTAAAGTGCCCATGGCTCCTAGTGGACCCGTCTATACCATAGTTGCCTACCTGACTCTCTCCATGAGGGAGAAAATGCTCTGTTCTTGGACTTTCCTGGTAATGTATGATTGCCATCACTGGTGGTGAGCTAGTTAATTGATAAGAAAGGTGTTTCACCACAGGTGATGGCAATCATACATTACCAGGAAAGTCCAGGAACAGAGCATTTTCTCCCTCATGGAGAGGGTCAGGTAGGCAAGTATGGTCTATACCCCATGGTACTAAATGGACCCCAGTATCCTCTACGACGTAAGAGAAATATAAATACACATCACATTATTAGATGCCACTATTGTCTTTGTAAAACTAGCTCCGCTGATCAATAACAGGCATACACTGGAGCAAAAACGGGGGCGAACATTAGTACTTTTTAGGTTTCTTCCAAAATTAAGATTTGTTAGTATAGAACATTTACAGGCCGGGTCATTGTCTACTAATGCACAACAGAGTAGTACACAATGGCCCTCATTCCGAGTTGTTCGCTCGGTATTTTTCATCGCATCGCAATGAAAATCCGCTTAGTACGCATGCGCAATGTTCGCACTGCGACTGCGCCAAGTAACTTTGCTATGTAGAAAGTATTTTTACTCACGGCTTTTTCATCGCTCCGGCGAACGTAATGTGATTGACAGGAAATGGGTGTTACTGGGCGGAAACACGGCGTTTTATGGGCGTGTGGCTGAAAACGCTACCGTTTCCGGAAAAAACGCAGGAGTGGCTGGAGAAACGGTGGGAGTGCCTGGGCGAACGCTGGGTGTGTTTGTGACGTCAACCAGGAACGACAAGCACTGAACTGATCGCACAGGCAGAGTAAGTCTGGAGCTACTCTGAAACTGCTAAGTAGTTAGTAATCGCAATATTGCGAATACATCGGTCGCAATTTTAAGAAGCTAAGATTCACTCCCAGTAGGCGGCGGCTTAGCGTGTGTAACTCAGCTAAATTCGCCTTGCGACCGATCAACTCGGAATGAGGGCCAATGTTGTTATTGTGACAGCGTTGTGTCATGTGGACGGGGATGGTACATAGACAGCAGCAGCACTGTGCTGCAGGGAATAATAACACTGCCCCAGCCTCTGACCAGCCAGCCCGCCCTCTCCCCGCCCTGCTGGCTGCGGCCGCTTTGCCGGTTTCCATGGCGACCGCTAAGTTGTTGTCCTCGGGAGCTCGCCCTGGCCAGTAGAAGTGTCTGACCGGGGTGGCATTAGGCGCATCAGGCAGCAGGTGCCCATGTAATGCTTATTACTTGTACTGTGGCAATAGAGAACCGGGAGAGGGAGGACACGGCCAAGCGTCCATAGGTACTGCAGCACTGAGGCTATACAGTAGCATAGACGCCGTTCTATACGTTACTACCTGCCACCCAGTAACACTGCCATAAGGGGTTACAGTTTCCAGGCTGCAGCACTTAGGTAAATGTCTTAATTTTGTTGCATTGCATCATTAGTCATATCTGCTTGTAATTCTTTTATTCTGCATTTATTGGAAAGATGGCAGCAGTGGTCCACTAAACAGATCATCCAGAAAAGTAGCACCATACATGTATGAGTGATAATTAAGGCGATATGCAATGGCGTGTTATTATTACTCGTAACTGCTAGCACTATATTGTTTATGTAAAGCTCTGTGCATAATATGGGATTGTGTAATAATAAACATCTACTTTAAAGTTTAAATACATTTGCTTACAAATAATTTTTTAATCACAATCAGATATTGTTGTTTGTGAAAGTATAAGGCGATTAAAGCATTCCAAGTTTTATTATCCTAATGAGACCTTGCACTTGCTAATTTAATATTACTTTCTCGTTAAAATATCTTCTTATTTTACAGCCCGAGTGTTGCCGGACAACATGAAAGGTGATTCACAAGGGTGCAGTGTATCAGATGAT
Source organism: Pseudophryne corroboree (assembly GCF_028390025.1). Taxonomy (NCBI): domain Eukaryota; kingdom Metazoa; phylum Chordata; class Amphibia; order Anura; family Myobatrachidae; genus Pseudophryne; species Pseudophryne corroboree. Next base: position 246,857,693 of record NC_086449.1, read on the forward strand.
GATACCGGAGATGATGAAGAGGATGAAGATGAGTCGGAGAGTGAAAGTTTGGGTGAGACCACCCCAGTAGACGCGGGACCTACCACTGTGAACATTGACCTTGATGAGACTAATCTGCATGAAGAAAGACCAAATCAGGATGAAACGGCCCATATCCCAGAAACACCAAAGATAGATTGTGGTACCGACACTACAGACCAGTCTAAAAAGAAAAAGAAGAAAAAACGCAGGTGTTTGGCCTTTGTCATCTGTGTCTACTAGGGGAAACCTGGCTGTTCTAGCAGAGAGAAGCATTTTATTAGTAACAGCTGTGTGCCTATAATGTGCCATCCTTAGATATCTCACTCAGGTAGCACGTTTTAGGAGACAGAAAAATTAAGGGAATTTATTTAATAATTGCATGTATTTAGATTGTTGTCAGATCTAATGATAACTAAAAATACAGTATGGGCCTGATTCTGAGTCGCAGGCAAAGGTGCATGCCAAGTGTATTGGCGGACGCCCGCCTGTGCGTTTATCCAAATAGCCTACAAACTCCTTCCTTTGTGTGCAACTGTGCAGCCCAATGTGCAAGGACTGATACGCCGACTTTCAGCACCGTGCGTGCTGTAATAACGATTGGTGCATCCTTATACACTACCATTGGTCGCACCATCGGAACTTGCACCAGCCCTGTGGTAAGTGCCGTGTCTCCATCGGGTATGGCCTCCTTTATGAGCGTTTGAGCGTCTGGGAATGCAGACACTTTCATTGACACAATTGTGATGCTCCCATATTAAGACCACTGAATGGCCATTTTTGCCTTCACTACTAGCCACCTTTCTGTTACCCTGTCAGTCGATCACAACAGCACATTGGCACGTACACTCTGTGTAACACATGCGCCATGAGGTTTTTCTATAATTTTATAGCAGTTGCTCAACTAAGTTTATATTGGCATTGTGTTTGGATTGTGCACGAATCAGGCCCCATCTCTCTTAAGGTGTGTACACACGGTGAGATCCTTGCTATGCCCGATTTTCACTTGCAATTTCCCTTGAACTCCCCGGAGCCCAGATAGCACAGATTTTGACTAACTTTTCTTGAGATATGGACTATGTGTGCTTACGATTTTGGCTTATGTGAGATTTTGGCTTATATGAGATGTCATTGACATGTGAGATGAACTAGACAGTACACCGATCTAGCAAGGAATGACTTGCCTGCACAGTCTATCTTTTCTTACGATGCCAACCTGGCGGGACCGCGCATCGGGATCGAATCCGGATCGCAAGGTGACTTTCACCTTGCGATCTGCACTAACTTTTCTTGCGATTTTGACTATATAGCCAAAATCGAAAGAAAATATCTCACCGTGTGTACACACCCTTACAGTGTAAACAATTTGTATACAAAAATACTTACTTTGTATAAGGAAGAACAATTATCTTGCAAGTTGCTACCTTAGCAGAATGTCAATCATTTTAATGTTTTATGTTACTAAATCAGCTTTTCCAAGGCAAAGTAGTGTATTTTACTATACGAATAGCCATGGAGGGCCACTGTGTCTTCTATCACTTATGTGCCGTCATGTATTATACTCCTCCCCACATGTTCCCTTTTTGCTTTAAACGTTATGGTTGTATGAGATCAACCTTGAATTCATACATTGATTACCGTGAGCTATACAGTGTCCTTATCAAGTGAATATATTATAAGCTGCTATTTGCTGATTGTATTATAAATGTATGCTTTAGTTTACTGTATTTGAGTATTTGTTAGTAAGTTATTGTGAAAAAGGTTCTGGAAGTTTATGTAGTTTATTCAGTTGGTGAGCAGCCAATATCCCTTCCTACTCTTTTTTTTCTCCAGCTTTATATAATTGTTTGGGAGGTTACACATTCTTTCCTTTGGAAGCAATGTAATTGTTCTAACATTTATGTATTTATTTAACATAGTAACATAGTAATTGAGGTTGAAAAGAGGCAATTTGCCCATCGTGTTCAACCTGTATTAAGTTGTGATAACCCGCTGAGTAATGTTTTGTGACTAGTTAACTACTATAACTCATATAACCCCCGGATTAACCATTTTGATATTTTAAATATTATAACCTTGGATATCATTTTCATTCAGAAATGTATCCATTCCTTTTTTAAATCCAATTACAGAGTCTGCCATTACCACCTTACCTGGCAGGGAATTCCACATCCTAATTGCCCTAACAGTGAAGAACCCTTTCCTCCGCCGCGTTCGGAACTTTCTCTCCTCCAGCCGCAGCGAGTGCCCACGTGTCCTAAACTGTGTTCTTTTAATAAATAATTCCTCTGATAACTCTTTGTAATGGCCCTTTACATATTTAAAGATATTAATAATGTTTCTTCTTAGACGCCTCTTTTCTAGTGTATACATATTCAACCTAATAAGCCTTTCCTCATAATCCAGTCCCTCTAGGCCTTTAATCAATTTAGTAGCTCGCCTTTGAACCCTTTCGAGTTCACCAATATCTTTTTTATACAGTGGTGCCCAAAACTGAACACAATATTCCAGGTGTGGACGTACCAATGCTTTATACAGCGGCAGGATTACATCCGAGTCCCTTGACTCAATTCCCCGTTTTATGCACGCTAGCACCTTACTTGCCTTCTTTACTGCGCTTTGACATTGTGTATGGTTATTAAGCCTATTATCAATGAGTACCCCCAAATCCTTTTCCAAATCTGTTTTACCTAGCCGTTCCCCATTTAGTATGTAGGCTGCAAGTTTGTTTTTAGTCCCGAAATGCATAACCTTGCATTTGTCTGTATTGAACCTGATTTTCCATTTAGACGCCCAGAGTTCAAGTTTAGATAGATCATTCTGTAAGGACTCCACATCCAATACCAAGTTAATTACCTTACAAAGTTTAGTATCATCTGCAAAGATTGACACTGTGCTTTCCAGGCCTATTTTTATGTCATTGATAAATATTTATTTTGTAGCAGCATTGAATTAATAGTATTTATTTATTTATTTATTTTTCACTTTGACTGTTTTTCAACATTATATTCTATGCTACTGTACTGTGAAAATAACCACAAATGTATCTCTTGTTTCTTTTTTAGAACGATTGGTATAAATTTAAAAAACTGCAAATATGAAAGCGGTAAGTTATCCATACATTTCAATTTCATGATTCTAATATTACTTATATTGATAAGACTAATGTAGCTCTGTTTTATAACAAAAAAAATATATATATATATTACATCTGGGTGAAAATGTGCAGACGACACTCCATGCAGAAAGGGACATTCCTGAAAAGCACCCTCCATTCCTCTCCTTTGCTTTTTTTCAATAATTCAACTCTGCAAAATTAAATCTAATTTTCTTTACAAGTGTTACAAGAAAACTTATTTCTATAGCTGGTTGAGTTGTGGCTTCTTGGCTCTTTTTATTTATATTTTTTATGATTGTGAACATTGTAGAATGTGGATGAGGTTTTGCAATAAGCCTGCCCCAGTCAACTATGTGAAGCTTAAGAGGCCCATACATCAGGGAGAATCAGGGCAACTCCCCATTATGACGATGCCTGGGTGGGGAATTAGGGGAAATTTGCCAATTCCGTCCAAAAAATATTGAGATTGGCATTTTGAGGATATTTCGCTTGCTGTTTTTTCTCAATTTCCAGATGGTTCGTCGATCATCGATATCTGCCACTCTGCATTTTTTTCATCGCCAATCATCGGATCAGTGTCGGAGAATTGGCTGCCAGATGTATGGCCCACATTATTCAAAAGTTGGGCTGTACCTTGAAATGTAAATGTGTTTGATCCCTGTCCCTTGGTACCTTCTTGTGTTTGTAGTGCGTCGCGCTGCACGTCTTTGTGGACTGAAGGAAGTTGGGGAGGAAGAAGAGTGGACGGTCTACTGGACAGACTGCTCAGTCTCACTAGAGCGTGTAATGGACATGAAGAGATTTCAGGCAAGCCTGTGTTCAAAGAGCATGAGTCCGGTGTTAGGTTAAAAATGCTCTGTCTTCCATATGCATATATATATATATATATATATATATATTTCATTTTATTGACAGAAAATCAACCACTTCCCAGGAATGAGTGAGATCTGTAGAAAGGATTTGCTGGCAAGAAATATGAATCGACTGTTAAAGCTTTTTCCCAAAGACTACAACATCTTTCCACGAACGTGGTGCTTGCCTGCAGAGTGAGTACTGTCCGTACAGCAGACGTGGACCAGCTGGTAGGGCAGAGACTACTAATATGAATGTAAAGCATACAAGCTTCAGAGATAAAAACTCATACATTTCTCCTTATTTATGAAATAAATATGCTCCATAAAAAGATGGTATCCGGACTCCAGGTCGACAGCAAAAAGGTCGACACACCTTAGGTCGACGTCAATTGTTCGACACACCTTAGGTCGACATGGACAAAAGGTCGACATGGACAAAAGGTCGACAGGAACAAGGTCGACATGGAAAACGGTCGACGTGAGTTTTTCACGATTTTTTTCTTTTTTGGAACCTTTTCATACTTAACGATCCACGTGGACTACGATTGGAACGGTAATCTGTGCCGAGCGAAGCGAAGGCACCATGCCCGAAGCATGGCGAGCGAAGCGAGCCATGCGAGGGGACGCGGTGCACTAATTGGGGTTCCCGGTCACTCTACGAAGAAAACGACACAAAAAAAACATAAAAAACTCATGTCACCTTTTTCCATGTCGACCTTGTTCCTGTCGACCTTTTGTCCATGCCGACCTAAGGTGTGTCGACCAATTGGCGTCGACCTAAGGTGTGTCGACCTTTTTGTTGTCGACCCTGAGTCCCAGACCCAAAAAGATATACTAAACACGTTCCTGTATGAGAGTGAGACTTGAAGGTAACACTTCATCACCCTGTCAGTTTGTATAGTATTGTCTATGAATTAAACATATATCTTGCATTGGTTAAATGTGTTATTAGGATTTATACCAATGGTTTTGACCTCTCTTCACTGCAGTTATGGTGATTTACAGGCCTACTGTCGCACAAAGAAAAATAAAACGTACATCTGTAAGCCTGATAGCGGATGTCAAGGCAGGGGCATTTTTCTTTCCAAAAATTTAAAGGACATCAAACATGGAGAACACATGATCTGTCAGCAGTATATCACCAAGGTAACAATTATCATATGTTCTGTTAGGAATATGTCGCCAAGGTAAAATGTATTATGGTGGAAGATTTGTTTCTTTTATACGTACAAACCGAAGTATCATTTTACTTTCACAGGTTTCATAGTACAAGTAAAGACTGTATTCCAGTTTTGCTGTTAACCTGACACTTATTTGTTATCACTTATTTGCACAGCCATTCCTCATTGGTGGATATAAATTTGATCTGCGGATATACGTCCTTGTGACATCTTGTGAACCCCTGCGCATTTTTATCTACAAGGAAGGACTGGCGCGTTTTGCAACTATGACTTACACGGAACCAAGTCTCAATAACCTGGTAAATGATTTTTGGAATATTAATCAGGCAGCATATTACAGTTTGTTGTCAAGGGCTGATTCACTAGTGTGTAGAAAAAACATCAAACAGCAACAACTGTTTCTGCATGAAAGATTCTAAATGATCGTTTACGTGAGAAATGGCACGTCAGGGCTAGGATTAACTTGTAACTTGATTATGTTCCAAATCTCACGTTACATCTATCCCCATTGGATTCAGTGTCATGTAATTATAGATGATATTGAGCTATTGAGAGCTGACGAAGCTTATCACGAGGATGCTTCATGGCACAGTGGCACTAGCTTACATGTTTTTGTTTAATATGCGATTATCATTTATTAAAAGATGCTCTCCTGTTGAAAGAAATAGTTTGCCTGGATGGTGTCAGAAGAGCATCTATTTCTATAAAAAAACATTATGAAGCATTTACAACCAGAAGGATGACAGCTGAAGTAAACGAATGCTCTTTTATGACTTGCCTCATTTTGTGCAACTGCACCTAGTTTCACGAGAAGTGCATAGATATGTAAGTCAGGGTGATTGCAGATGCAAGAGTTTGCACTAACTACTGGGAGGAGATGGGCAGACAAAGGGTGTTCTTTTGTTCTCATTATGTACGCAAGAGCACATAGTCTTGCACTGAAGCACAGAAACAATATTTTACTTGGAAGGGCGGGATTATTTTAGTACAGTAAAGGAAATAATTTAAATGTAAGCAACTAAATTGCTCCTCAAAAACTGCTCAGATATTGTTTTCCTGTTATGGAAAAGCAGGTCATGTGACATCAGCTTAAGCTGCGTGTACTGTGACTGTATACCATGAAACCTGTATATGCGTCAAACATTACATATATACAATCGTTGTTTCTTAACTGTATAGAAAAAAATTAGGTCTATGAAGCACATTCCATGATAACCCTTACATTTTAACAGAAAATGAATCTTGTTTCCAACTGTTCTTTGATAAAATAAACGTTTCTGAAATACCATTTAATTTGACAAGTCTCCATACTTTCATTTATATATTTCAATGTTTCTAGCAGATTCATAGTAATATAGTATAGCTTAAATTTTTGATTTAGAATTCCTAAGGACAGATTTAGTTCAGCGCAATGTTCCATCAGACGGTGACCCTCTTCTGATATACTGCATAGATTTACGTATGTTACCATACAGAAATCTCACTTGCTTCTTTGCCTGCACCTCTGTGGTGCTACACAAGTGAGATTTCCCTGCCTGCAAACCTGCAATATATTATCTAATGGAATCACCCCCATAGTTTGACGTATGAATTAACTTAAGTGGTTAGGGTTCCCCCATCCGCACAACCATATAATGCATTTTGCTAATAACCTGGCCCTCTGTGCTGTATAGGTTGTATAGGGCATATTTTTTAAGACCCTGTCTGTAAAACATTAAAATGTAGAGGGAGGGGTAAAATAAATCAGGGGAAGGTGGGATAATGGACTTAGTGGTCCGTAGTGTTTTTCTTGCATTTAAGCCCTAACCCTACCCTATACCTAACCACAGCCTAACCCTAACATGTACAATATCAATATTATGTGGTATATTCAATTGATGTCGGATCCTTTCTGACGGAAAGGATCCGACAGTCGGATTGATATTGTCGGAAACGGGGCTAAAGTCTGTCGGATTTGGCCACGAATCCGACAAAACACGTGGATCCGCGGCTAATCTGCCGATCCACGTGCTTTCCGATAAGTCGGATTTTCTCACTTGTCGGATAAACGAGAGAATGACTGAACAGGTCAAATCTGGATTCGACCTTAAACTCCCTTTTTTCGGACAAGTTGGGAAATCCGACTTGATTTGAATACACCCATATGTCAGTGTCAACTTTGAATGTCATCATTTTGACTGCCAACATAACATGTTCACATTCTGAATCATGACATTCATGTTGAAATTTTGAATGTTGTAATTTTGAGTACATCATTTTGAAATAAGCTTTATGTTTTAAAATGTAATGGAAAATTAAATAATATAATCTTAAAATAATTTTGATAGGACGATGTCTGTATGCACCTGACCAATTATGCAATCAACAAACAAAATGAAAACTTTATCAGAGATGACCTAACAGGGAGTAAGCGGTAAGTAAAATGGCTGAACACTGTCATGAGGAATACTCACATAACTCTTCTGTATATAACAATTGTATTTTATGTTTTATTATGGAAGCATAAACTAGAATGAAGGGTCACACACCTAATTTATTATTTGGGTATTTGATTCTCTTAACAGCAAAACACATAATCATACTCAACTGTTTGGAAAAATCACATTATTTTTATTTTTATATCTATATAGAAAACTATCAACTCTGAGGACCTGGCTGGAGGAAAACTGTTATGACACAAACAAACTTTGGGAGGACATTGAAGATGCTATTATAAAGACTCTCCTTTCTGCCCATCCTATCCTGAAACATAACTATCGCACCTGCTTTCCAAACCATATTGCTGGCAGTGCTTGCTTTGAGATTCTAGGATTTGACATCCTTCTGGATAAAAAGTTAAAGCCTTGGATACTAGAGGTAAAACTGAACGTCTCTTGTTCAGGGCCACAAAGAGTTGTCTCGGACTATTGCCCCCACGAGCACAACCTTGGGGTATTTGAATACACTGACCACTAAGGTTTTGCGCACCAAAGCAAATGCTGGGCACTCAGACTGTATGACACTACAGATCACCACAACAGCCAGGCCACCAAAGGTGGTTCCGGCCTTGGTACCCAATCTTGGTGCCCCTGTTCTTTGCAAAAAAAATAAAAGTGTCATGTAATGAAGCTTTTGAACTTATATTTCTCTATCGTCCTAGTGGATGCTGGGGTTCCTGAAAGGACCATGGGGAATAGCGGCTCCGCAGGAGACAGGGCACAAAAAGTAAAGCTTTAGGATCAGGTGGTGTGCACTGGCTCCTCCCCCTATGACCCTCCTCCAAGCCTCAGTTAGATTTTTGTGCCCGGCCGAGAAGGGTGCAATCTAGGTGGCTCTCCTAAAGAGCTGCTTAGAAAAGTTTAGCTTAGGTTTTTTATTTTACAGTGAGTCCTGCTGGCAACAGGATCACTGCAACGAGGGACTTAGGGGAGAAGAAGTGAACTCACCTGCGTGCAGGATGGATTGGCTTCTTTGGCTACTGGACATTAGCTCCAGAGGGACGATCACAGGTACAGCCTGGATGGTCACCGGAGCCTCGCCGCCGGCCCCCTTGCAGATGCTGAAACAAGAAGAAGGTCCAGAATCGGCGGCATGAAGACTCCTCAGTCTTCTTAAGGTAGCGCACAGCACTGCAGCTGTGCGCCATTTCCTCTCAGCACACTTCACACGGCAGTCACTGAGGGTGCAGGGCGCTGGAAGGGGGGCGCCCTGGGAGGCAATGAAAACCTATTTTTGGCTAAAAATACCTCACATATAGCCTCCGGGGGCTATATGGAGATATTTAACCCCTGCCAGAATCCGTTAAGAGTGGGAGACGAGGCCGCCGAAAAAGGGGCGGGGCCTATCTCCTCAGCACACAGCGCCATTTTCCCTCACAGAAAGGCTGGAGGGAAGGCTCCCAGGCTCTCCCCTGCACTGCACTACAGAAACAGGGTTAAAACAGAGAGGGGGGGCACTAATTTGGCGTTAGAAATATATAAAAAAGATGCTATAAGGGAAAACACTTATATAAGGTTGTCCCTATATAATTATAGCGTTTTTGGTGTGTGCTGGCAAACTCTCCCTCTGTCTCTCCAAAGGGCTAGTAGGTCCTGTCCTCTATCAGAGCATTCCCTGTGTGTGTGCTGTGTGTCGGTACGTGTGTGTCGACATGTATGAGGACGATGTTGGTGAGGAGGCGGAGCAATTGCCTGTAATGGTGATGTCACTCTCTAGGGAGTCGACACCGGAATGGATGGCTTATTTAGGGAATTACGTGATAATGTCAACACGCGGCAAGGTCGGTTGACGACATGAGACGGCCGACAAACAATTAGTACCGGTCCAGACGTCTCAAAAACACCGTCAGGGGTTTTAAAACGCCCGTTTACTTTAGTCGGTCGACACAGACACAGACAGGGACACTGAATCCAGTGTCGACGGTGAATAAACAAACGTATTCCTTATTAGGGCCACACGTTAAGGGCAATGAAGGAGGTGTTACATATTTCTGATACTACAAGTACCACAAAAGAGGGTATTATGTGGGATGTGAAAAAAACTACCGTAGTTTTTCCTGAATCAGATAAATTAAATGAAGTGTGTGATGATGCGTGGGTTCCCCCCGATAGAAAATATGGGCGGTATACCCTTTCCCGCCAGAAGTTAGGGCGCGTTGGGAAACACCCCTTAGGGTGGATAAGGCGCTCACACGCTTATCAGAACAAGTGGCGGTACCGTCTATAGATAGGGCCGTCCTCAAGGAGCCAGCTGACAGGAGGCTGGAAAATATCATAAAAAGTATATACACACATACTGGTGTTATACTGCGACCAGCGATCGCCTCAGCCTGGATGTGCAGAGCTGGGGTGGCTTGGTCGGATTCCCTGACTAAAAATATTGATACCCTTGACAGGGACAGTATTTTATTGACTATAGAGCATTTAAAGGATGCATTTCTATATATGCGAGATGCACAGAGGGATATTTGCACTCTGGCATCAAGAGTAAGTGCGATGTCCATATCTGCCAGAAGATGTTTATGGACACGACAGTGGTCAGGTGATGCAGATTCCAAACGGCACAAAGGTGTATTGCCGTATAAAGGAAGAGGAGTTATTTGGGGTCGGTCCATCGGACCTGGTGGCCACGGCAACTGCTGGAAAATCCACCGTTTTTTACCCTAAGTCACATCTCTGCAGAAAAAGACACCGTCTTTTCAGCTTCAGTCCTTTCGTCCCTATAAGAGTCATATCTGCCCAGGGATAGAGGAAAGGGAAGAAGACTGCAGCAGGCAGCCCATTCCCAGGAACAGAAGCGTTCCACCGCTTCTGACAAGCTCTCAGCATGACGCTGAGACCGTACAGGACCCCTGGATCCTACAAGTAGTATCCCAGGGGTACAGATTGGAATGTCGAGACGTTTCCCCTGCGCAGGCTCCTGAAGTCTGCTTTACCAAGGTCTCCCTCCGACAAGGAGGCAGTATGGGAAACAATTCACGAGCTGTATTCCCAGCAGGTGATAATTAAATTACCCCTCCTACAACAAGAAAAGGGGTATTATTCCACACTATATTGTGGTACTGAAGCCAGAAGGCTAGGTGAGACCTATTCTAAATCTAAAAAAATTTGAACACTTACAAAGGTTCAAATCAAGATGGAGTCACTCAGAGCAGTGATAACGAACCGGGAAGAAGGGGACTATATGGTGTCCCGAGACATCAGGGATGCTTACCTCCATGTCCCAAATTTGCCCTTATCACTAAGGGTACCTCAGGTTCGTGGTACAGAACTGTCACTATTAGTTTCAGACGCTGCCGTTTGGATTGTCCACGGCACCCCGGGTCTTTACCAAGGTAATGGCCGAAATGATGGTTCTTCTTCGAAGAAAAGGCGTCTTAATTATCCCTTACTTGGACGATCTCCTGATAAGGGCAAAGTCCAGGGAACAGTTGGAGGTCGGAGTAGCACTATCTCGGATACTGTTACAACAGCAGGGGTGGATTCTAAATATTCCAAAATCGCAGCTGATCCCGACAACAAGTCTCCTGTGCTTAGGGATGATTCTGGACACAGTCCAGAAAAAGGTGTTTCTCCCGGAAGAGAAAGCCAGGGAGTTATCCGAGCTAGTCAGGAACCTCCTAAAATCAGTGCATCATTGCACAAGGGCCATGGTAAAAAAATGGTGACTTCCTTCGAAGCAATTCCAGTCGGCAGATTTCATGCAAGAACTTTTCAGTGGGATCTGCTGGACAAATGGTCCGGATCGCATCTTCAGATGCATCAGCGGATAACCCTATATCCAAGGACAAGGGTGTCTCTCCTGTGGTGGTTACAGAATGCTCATCTTCTAGAGGGCCGCAGATTCGGCATTCAGTTTTGGATGTTGGTGACCACGGAGGCCAGCCCGAGAGGCTGGGGAGCAGTCACACAAGGAAAAAATTTCCAGGGAGTGTGATCAAGTCTGGAGACTTTTCTCCACATAAATATAGCTAAAGGTAAATTTATAATGCTCTAAGCTTAGCAAGACCTCTGCTTCAAGGTCAGCCGGTATTGATCCAGTGGGATAAAACATCACGGCAGTCGCCCACGTAAATAGACAGGGCGGCACAAGAAGCAGGAGGGCAGTGGCAAAAACTGCAAGGACTTTTCGCTGGGCGGAAAATCATGTGATAGCACTGTCAGCAGTGTTTCATTCCGGGAATGGAAACTGGGAAGCAGACTTCCTCAGTAGGCACGACCTCCACCCGGCAGAGTGGGAACTTCATGGGGAAGTTTTCCACATGATTGTAAACCGTTGGGAATTACCAAAGGTGGACATGATGGCGTCCCGTCTGAACAAAAAACGGGACAGGTATTGCGCCAGGTTAAGAGACCCTCAGGCAATAGCTGTGGACGTTCTGGTAACACCGTGGGTGTACCAGTCGGTGTATGTGTTCCATCCTCTGCTTTTCATACCTAAGGTACTGAGAATTATAAGACGTAGAGGAGTAAGAACTATACTCGTGGCTCCGGATTGGCCAAGAAGGACTTGGTACCCGGAACTTCAAGAGATGCTCACAGAGGACTTATGGCCTCTGCCGCTAAGAAGGGACTTGTTTCAGCAAGTACCATGTCTGTTCCAAGACTTACCGCAGCTGCGTTTGACGGCATGGCGGTGGAACGCCGGATCCTAAGGGAAAAGGCATTCAGGAAGAGGTCATTCCTACCCTGGTCAAAGCCAGAAAGGAGGTGACCGCACAACATTATCACCACATGTGGCGAAAATATGTTGCGTGGTGTGAGGCCAGGAAGGCCCCACGAAGAAATTTCAACTCGGTCGATTCCTGCATTTCCTGCAAACAGGAGTGTCTATGGGCCTCAAATTGGGGTCCATTAAGGTTCAAATTTCGGCCCTGTCGATTTTTCTTCCAGAAAGAATTGGCTTCAGTTCCTGAAGTCCAGAAGTTTGTCAAGGGAGTATTGCATATACAACCCCCTTTTGTGCCTCCAGTGGCACTGTGGGATCTCAACGTAGTTCTGGGATTCCTCAAAACACATTGGTTTAAAACCAGTCAAATCTGTGGATTTGAAGCATCTCACATGAAAAGTGAACATGCTCTTGGACCTGGCCTGGACCAGGCGAGTGTCAAATTGGTGGTTTTTTTCTCAAAAAAGCCCATATCTGTTTGTCCATTCGGACAGGGCAGAGCTGCGGACTCGTCCCCAGTTCTCTCCCTAAGGTGGTGTCAGTGTTTCACCTGAACCAGCTTATTGTGGTGTCTTGCGCCTACTAGGGACTTGGAGGACTCCAAGTTGCTAGATGTGGTCAGGGCCCTGAAAATATAGGTTCCAGGACGGCTGGAGTCAGCAAAACTGACTTGCTGTTATCCTGTATGCACCCAACAAACTGGGTGCTCTTGCTTCTAAGCAGACTTTTGCTAGTTGGATGTGTAATACAATTCAGCTTGCACATTCTGTGGCAGGCCTGCCACAGCCAAAATATGTAAATGCCCATTCCACAAGGAAGGTGGGCTCATCTTGGGCGGCTGCCCGAGGGGTCTCGGCTTTACAACTTTGCCGAGCGGCTATTTAGTCAGGGGCAAACACGTTTGTAAAATCCTACAAATTTGATAACCTGGCTAAGGAGGACCTGGAGTTCTCTCATTCGGTGCTGCAGAGTCATCCGCACTCTCCCGCCCGTTTGGGAGCTTTGGTATAATCCCCATGGTCCTTTCAGGAACCCCAGCATCCACTAGGACGATAGAGAAAATAAGAATTTACTTACCGATAATTCTATTTCTCGGAGTCCGTAGTGGATGCTGGGCGCCCATCCCAAGTGCGGATTATCTGCAATACTTGTACATAGTTACAAAAATCGGGTTATTATTGTTGTGAGCCATCTTTCAGAGGCTCCGCTGTTATCATACTGTTAACTGGGTTCAGATCACAGGTTGTACAGTGTGATTGGTGTGGCTGGTATGAGTCTTACCCGGGATTCATAAATCCTTCCTTATTGTGTACGCTCGTCCGGGCACAGTATCCTAACTGAGGCTTGGAGGAGGGTCATAGGGGGAGGAGCCAGTGCACACCACCTGATCCTAAAGCTTTACTTTTTGTGCCCTGTCTCCTGCGGAGCCGCTATTCCCCATGGTCCTTTCAGGAACCCCAGCATCCACTACGGACTCCGAGAAATAGAATTATCGGTAAGTAAATTCTTATTTTTGTATTTTTAAGTTATTTGACATTATATGGACCACTTAGAAAGTATAACGCTGCACCTAAATTGCTTAAAATTCTTATATATTTCTTAAATCCACACGTGTAGCCTATGTGTTGGTTGTAATATCGTATTATATAATTTATGGACTTTTGGGCATCCTTGGTTAAATTGTATGTTTCTCTGAACCTCAAAGTGATGAGGTTACTACAATCTCTGCAGAGCACAAACTTGCCATTAATAGCTAGCAGTATTAATTAACATCCTGTTTTATTGTTTCCATTGATTCTACAGTCTTTATTCGAAATATGTTGTTCCCCGACAAAGGCTTGTCAGACTTATCTTTATTATACCAATAAGCTGAACATATTTTTTAGTTCTGTACTGACCAATATGATGTTGTGATGTTAATTGTAGCATTTCAGGGTGGTACTTCCAATCTATTTGCCTTGCTTATTAATATATATATATATATATATATATATATGTATATATTCATATAAATGAATATGAACTATTTCTGTTGTACAGGTGAATCATTCCCCGAGTTTTACCACAGACTCACGTTTGGATCGAGAAGTAAAGGATGCTCTACTTTATGATACACTTAACTTGATCAATCTCCGGGCCTGTGACAAACGGAAGGTTCTTGAGGAAGACAAACGTAGAGTTAAGGAGCGTTTACTGCAGCGTAATCCCCAAAAGGAAGCTAGGTGACAATGACACATTCCCCTATCATTCCTGTTATCATGTAGTCCATGAAATACCTAGTACTAGTCTGAATATTAGACTGCATTCTATCCAATTTGTATTACACATTACTTGAATGGCTAGAAAATATTTAGTAAAGCTCACTTTTAAGTATGTGGGGAATACGTGGCTGATTCAGAGGTAGACACTGATTGTACTGCCACTGAGTCTTTGTACGCAGCGGTGGTTTGAATATATGCTAAAGCAGCAGGAGGCGTTTTCAGTTAAAAGATGCCCACTGCAGAATTGGATCATCTGCGTGACCATCACACATCTGAGTAACCCTCAGGTTACTCATGGTGTCCTGTGAACTGAATCTGCGTTCGTTGTCTGGAACGCTGCCTGTCGCCACTCCCAAATGCCAGCAGTAACTCAGTCATGCTGCAGTGTTTGTGGCACTGCAAGCAACATCGCAGCCCCAGATCTGCACATGTGCAGATCTGAAATCATTGGAGATGTGCGTAAACATAAACCACCTGGCACAACAATGAAAACAAAGTAATGAGGTTGCAATGTCAATCAATTAGGGTATCAAAAAACACTAGACAAAAAATATTCATGAAGCAGTGAAAAGAGTGGAGAAGTGAGCCAGTGGGGAAGTTGCCCATGGCAACCAATCAGTGTTGAGGTAACCATTATAAAATGCATTCTATAAAATTATACAGAGCAGCTGATTGGTGGCCATGGGCAACTTCTCCACTGGCTCACTTCTCCACACTTGTCACTGCCTCATGAATTGACCCCATCGTAACTTCAAAATATTGTGCTGGTGTTTCGATACCTGAAAATAACAAGGGCACCTGGCAATCCAGAATTTTCCAGTAGTTCTCAGGTGCTCTGAGAAACCCTCAGAATGTGATTTGGTTGTAACAAAGTCTATCAAATGTAGAAGGAACTGGTGACATCTTGGTGGACTTTATACTGCTCTGCTTTATTTGTAACATAAATCCTATCCACAGGTACAATGCATGCAAAGAATCAACAACATATTCCGGAGCTGGTTAATTTTTCATTGCCATTTACTCACTGTCATGTCTTTGTATTCAATTCAGTAAGCCTGGATGTTCAGCTGTCTGCTGTTATATTTACACACATTCTCTTAACACAGACGAGAGCATTTGGAAAGTACACAGGCTGCTTGGCTGGAGCAAGTGCAAAAATATGAAGACAGCAACTTGGGAGGTTATCAGCGTATTTACCCACATGCAAAAGCAGCCAAATATGAGCAGTTCTTCAAGCACAGTGGGTCTTTGTTCCAGGAAACTGCTGCTTCAAGGGCCAGAGAAGAGTGTGCTAGGTAATGTCTCACACACGTCGTAATAAAGGATGCAGACGATTGACATCATACGAGTCACTTTGACGTTTTAAGGGGTCAAGGACGGCACAACCATTGCATTCTGTACCAACACGTTAGTGTTAGCACCATGGCCATATTAACCCATGGCCAAGCCCCTAGGTTTTCAGGTATTTAGGGCTCCCTCTGGCACTTCAGACTTTCACTCCACTACAGGTGACATTTGGAAAGCAGAACTTCTGCCATCAATCACACCTTCAGCATTCACATGGACACCAATACCCAGCTAAAATAAAGTCTTCTGCCCTCTTTTCTTATAGTGCAGTCATTCTTCCTTTTTTTTCTTTTTAAATAGTACTTGTGCACTATGGGTCTGCTGTCATCCTCTCCCCCCCGCCCCCATATTGTCTCAAAACAACTGTCTCAAAACAACCCTCAGCTGACTATGAGTGTGCCTTGCTACAGTACGGCGCAGACAGCTAAGTGCCTTTAACCATTGGGGCCTTAGGGTACAAGTAACAGTACCACAGCAACAAAAATTGATGGGCCCCTAATTTCCTGCAGGTCTCCAAGGCTTTAGCCTTTTCAGCCTTATGTATAATACAGCCCTGGTTAGCACCAATTTTAGGCATTGTGACTGAAATCGTAGCCCAACATCACCAATTGTCCTGTACACTTTTCCTTACAGGCAACAACTAGAAGAACTACGTCTTAAACAGGAACAGAAGGAAATACCAGCAGGGAAGAAGAAAAGAGAAAGTAAGGACATGTTACAAGGAGAGTCAGCAGGGGAAAAGCCTGTGATGTACAAGGTGACAAGGAGGCCTCCAACTAGTACTCAGTCCAGAAGTTGTAGGACCACAGAGAGAAAGGTGCAGCCAACATCCAGTACTCATATATAAGTGCTGGTTATATTGAAAGCAAATGTACACGTAGATTAATGTTAATTCTAGGCAGATGATTATGTTTTGCTTTTACAGGACTGGTTCCATATTATAGGTAATGCTCACATCCAATTAGCTTATTTCTGCTGCGGGGTACACTGGGCTCCACAAGGAATGGACAATGGGGTGTAGAGTAGGATCTTGATCCGAAGCACCAACAGGCTCAAAAGCTTTGTGTAGTTGGTGCTTGCAGTGCAAGTATGTGACAGGAAGAGCTGCTCACAGCAGCTCCAGAAAAAGCTTTTTCTGAGGAAAAAAGAAGACTACAAGGGCTGCAGCAGAGGCACAGATTGTGCTGGATGTCAGTAGACATTGCCTGATGCAGCTCCATCTCTCCCCCAGCGGCGCTGTACACTCCCGAGCCCTGGTTGCCGGGTAACTACAGCAGGAGGCTCCGGTTTTCTTCTTGTCAGGTACACACGACGGGGGCTCTCCGGGATCGCGTGGCCGCGCTTCGGGGGGTGGTAAGTGGGTCCCACTTGCGGGACCCTGTCTTTATCGCGATCCGGCGCGGTCAGTGGGAGGCGGGCCGCGTGCGCTGGCGGTGGACACTGTGGCAGTACAGGCGATCCCACTAGATCACCAGGGCATGGGACAGATCAGGTTTTCTCTATAAACCGTTTTAATAGAGCCCGCAGTACCCGGTGGTTTTGCCAGCAGGGGGATAGAGCTTGGACCTGAAGCCCCAGCCCCAGGGCGCCATTTTCTGCAAATGTTCCCGCCCTGGAGCTGCATATCTGTCTCTCCCTCACTCCCTGGCAGTGTCTGCGGTGCCATTATCCCTCAGCTCACTGTTCCTGGGAATGCTTGGGCAAATCCTCCTATGTAAAGCCGCCTGGTTGTCAGTGCTGTGACTTTATAAGACACTTAAGTATTTTACCTGCCTTTTTTAGTCAGTGTTAGTTAAGAAAGAGTGCACTTAGTCAGGGTTTCCTAGTACAATTACTCTGTGATATACATCCAGTTATTACTGTGTACTGTTATATCTATTGTTATATAGCTGTGTAAGCTAGTCCAGTGCAGTATTATTGTTAGTAATAACCTCTGCATTGTACAGACTGTGACTATTTGTGTGTGCATTTGATAGCTGAGTGGTGTCCATTTCGTGTCTTTCACTCAACCTGCTATCCCTATATTCCATAACCTGAGGGGGCTTGGTGCGTCAGGTTTTATCTAATATAGGATTTTCACAAAGATATACTGTATTACGTATTTTTCTCTGTGATTTAGTCACCATATCTCTCCTATATCTCTGCTGGTGCTGACTACACTGCGCAGGGGTTTGGGCTAGAGGTATTGTGCTGCTGACAAATTGTACTGTGTTACCTGATACTGCAAGTTATATCATGTCTGCTTCTGAGGGTAAGGGCTGTAACACACTAGCCGGCTGGCGCCGCCCGGCAAAAACCCAGCCGGCTTTTAACCGCTGCCGTGATGCAAAGACACATTGAACACAATGTGTCCTTACGCACGGCACGGTCCCGGCCCGGCTGCTGGGTTGCAGCCGGAACTATCCACTGGAAGGTCCGGCTGCCGGGCCGTCGCCGGGCCGTCTTTGCAGCAAGTAAACCGTGTGTGTGAAGGGGAGCTTTCACACACAACGATTTTTTCTCAAGCCGTGTCTGATGCTGCGCATGTGCACAGCATCACACACGGCTCAAAGCCGTCCTGTGTGAGCGACTCTGCCGGTTTCTCCCAGATGGCAAAAAGCCGGACAAAGTTTGTCCGGCTTTTTGCCATCCGGGGAAAACCGCTGCGTGTGGTACAGCCCTAACGGTTCTGGGGCTGAACACACTGCCAGTGTTGCTGAAGCCGCAGATACCTATGAGGAGAATATAGCAGCTTTGGTCTCTGGTTATGGGGGCTCCTTGCCTCCCAGTGGGACGGTGGCAACGGGGGCAAATAATGACCCGCCGTGGGCCGCTTTTTCCACGCTTCTGCATACGCTAGTTCATAAACTAACACCCCCTATGGGACCCCCAATGCCGGTGCAACCGTTTGTGGTCCCTGCAGCTAACCCGCTGTGGGCGGACAATTTATCTGCTCAAATAAAGAAGTTGAACCAGTCCCTGACTACTAAAAAGTCTGACCGTCGCTCGCCTACGTCCAAGGGTCCTCTAAGCGAGCGCTTGTCTCCTCACAATCCAGTGCTGTAACTGACACCTCGTCGGATGAAGACGGCACTTACACTGACCCCACAGGTTCTGACTCAGATACGGCTGATGGGGAGGGTGGTTCACATGTGGATGTTCCTGATCTTTTGGAGGCTATTAAGTTAATTTTACAGATTACGGATGATCCCGAGCCATCCGTTCCTCCTAAGAAACCAGATAGGTTCAAGCGTCAGAAGGTGATTAAACAAGTTTTACCTCACTCTGACCACCTAGTGGATATACGTCAGGAACCCTGGGAAAACCCGGGTATGAACTTTGTGCCTCAAAAGAAGATGCTGGCTCGCTATCCCCTTGTGCCGGAGCTGTCTAAGAATTGGGAAACGCCTCCTCCAGTGGACTCACATGTGGCTAGGATGGTGGTTTCCTCAGCTCTTCCGGTCACTGCCGTCACGTCTCTAAAAGAGCCTACGGATAAACGTGTGGAGGGTTGTCTGAAAGCGATTTACACCCTCACGGGTGCTGCACAAAGGCCCACTATTGCAGCTACTTGGGCTGTAGAGGCCATTGAAGCATGGGCCTTGGACTTAGATGCTGAAATCTCCTCTGACCATGCTAGACAATGCTTGTTTTATATTGTCACAGCTTCTCGTTATATTAAAGAGGCGGCTTCTGATGCCGGTATCCTGGTAGCCAAGGCCTCTACTACATCAGTCCTGGCTCGCCGGATATTGTAGCTGAGATCCTGGTCTGTGGATCAGGACTCTAGAAAAACCCTGGAGGTACTCCGCTTTAAGGGAGATATTCTGTTTGGGGAGGATTTAAATAAGATTGTGGCTGACGTGGCTACTGCCAAAACCGCCTGTCTGCCAAGTACTGCTCCTTCTGTGTCGAAGGCTAAAGGTACTTTCTTTCGCCCCTTTCGTCCTTCAGGTAAAGCAAAAGGTCAGGCGTACAACAAGCAGGCCCGCACTTCCAAACCTGGTAAGCCTAAGCCCAAAAGAGCCTGGGCGGCCCGTCAGCCAGCTTCCAAGACAGATAAACCTGCCGCATGACGGGGCGGGCCTCCCTCTGGGGGATCCCAGGGTGGGGGGCTGGCTTCTAGGGTATACCCA
Organism: Pseudophryne corroboree; assembly: GCF_028390025.1. NCBI lineage: Eukaryota > Metazoa > Chordata > Amphibia > Anura > Myobatrachidae > Pseudophryne > Pseudophryne corroboree. Next base: position 246,877,733 of record NC_086449.1, read on the forward strand.
GGAATGGTTGAAGACCACTTCAGATGCCTGGGTACGGGAAGTCGTCACGCGAGGTTACGCCATAGCCTTCAAAAACCGACCCCCTCATCGATTTTGCCAGACAGATGTCCCGTTGGACAAGACAAAGGCAAACACTCTACATTCGGTGGTACAGACCCTCCTGGATACAGGAGTCGTAGTACAGGTGCCTCTTGCGCAGAGGGGCGGGGGTACTATTCTCCGCTGTTTCTAGTCCCGAAACCGAATGGGTCCTCCCGGCCCATTCTCAACCTCAAGGCATTGAACAGGTTTGTGAAGGTTTCCAGGTTCCGGATGGAAACCCTTCGCTCTATAGTTCTGGCCTTGGAACCTGGGGACTTCATGGTCTCCCTGGATATACAGGATGCTTACCTGCATATTCCTATAGCAGTGTCTCATCAGCAATACCTGAGATTTGCGATTGGCAACTGCCATTACCAGTTTCGGGCGTTACCTTTTGGTTTAACAACGGCTCCGCGAGTCTTTACAAAAGTCATGGCGGTGATACTCCGCCGTCAAGGGGTCAGGATACTGCCGTATTTGAATGACTTGTTAATCCTGGCAAATTCCCCAGAACTTCTCCTGCGTCATCTAGATGTGACGGTCCGGTTTCTGCAAGCCCACGGGTGGCTCATCAACTGGAAGAAGTCATCCCTGATCCCTGCTCAGAGCATGGTGCATCTGGGAGCACTATTGGACACTCACAACCAGCGGTTGTTCCTGTCTCAGGAGAAAGTCCTGAAACTTCAGGACAGGATTCGTTGCTTCCTATCTCGTCCGCAAGTGTCGATACATTCGGCGATGCAGGTGCTGGGCCTCAGGGTGTCAGCTTTTGACATGGTGGATTACGCTCAATTTCGCTCTCGCCCTCTCCAGAGGCTGATTCTAGCCAAATGTGATGGCCTGCCTCACCGGATCAGGTCTCAAATGATCTCATTGACTCTGGAGGTCCGTCTGTCGCTGCTCTGGTGGCTCCGGGACCAACAACTGTGCAGGGGCCGTCCGTTCTGGATATCCGACTGGGTCCTGTTGACGACAGATGCCAGTCTAAGAGGTTGGGGCGCGGTGCTGGAGCAACACTCCCTTCAGGGGCGGTGGACCAAGGAGGAGTCCCTCTTCTCAATCAACATTCTGGAGTTGCGGGCGGTCTTCAATGCATTGAACCTGGCCCAGCATTTAATTCATAACTGTCCTGTTCAAGTACAGTCGGACAACGCCACCACAGTGGCTTACATAAATCATCAAGGCGGCACTCGAAGCCGTTTGGCAATGAAGCAAGTCTCACGGAATCTACATTGGGCGGAACGCCATCTACCGGCCATATCGGCAATATTCATTCCGGGAGTCCTGAATTGGGAAGCGGACTTTCTATTATGTCCTTGAGGATGTTGGGGACACCAAAAGAACCATGGGATATAGACGGATCCGCAGGAGACATGGGTACTTTAAGACTTTCAAAGGGGGCGTGACCTGGCTCCTCCCTCCATATCCCTCCCCAGACTCAGTTTAGAAAATGTGTCCTGCGAGATGGAGGCACTCGGGGGAGCTCTTAGAGTTTCTCTTTAAAGACTTAATGTTAGGTTTTTTATTTTGGGGAGATCTGCTGGCTACAGACTCCCTGCTTCGTGGGAAAGAGGGGAGAGCAGTCTAGACCCACTTCTAATGAGTTTCAGGGCTCTGCTGCTGCTGACAGGATGCCTTCAGCTCCTGAGGGGAGATGAACGCCGGGCTCTCCTGGATGCTCGCTCCCACAGCTTGCCGTGCCCCCTCTTCAAGCCAGAAGTCAGAAGACAGGAGAGTATGTGAGGAAAAGACATCTTTTCTTCAACAAAGACGGCATATAGAGGTACCGCGCAGCATGATTTGCTCAGTGCGCACCAGGCTCCCGGACTGTACACAGGGCGCTGGGGGTTGGGGTGGGGGGGGGCCTGGGGAGCTAAAAATACCTCATAAATAAGGCTGGCATATGTGTACAGTGCCCTGGCACTGCCCGCAAACCCCCGCCAGGATAAACATGTAAAAATAAGCGTGAAGAAGCACACCATGTTGGGGGCGGGGCTTCTTCCTCCTGGCTCACTCGGCGCCATTTCCTCCTCCAAGCAGCAGCGCTGGTCCTTCCTCACAGCAGACAAGTACCAGGGGCTATAAAAACGAGGGGGGCAGATTATTTCTATACAGATATTTAGCGCTGCAGCTCTGTGACACTTGAGGGTGTTTTCAGACCTGCACTTTGGCGCTGGGGTGTGAGCTGGCTCCTTTCCTTTTGTTCCCTCACAGGCTTTTCTTTGGGTGCTGTTAGGGAGACAACATGTCTGAGGCAGAATTTTCCTCTCAGGGGGATAATTTATTGGGGACACCAAATGTTTTGGGGGTCCTGTCGACACCGCCGACGGCTGATTGGTTAACGGCTTCAAATGCTTTAAATGCTAATGTTACACTGTTGAATCAAAAGTTTACTGAATCTGACTCTTAACTGCAGATTTGGAAGAAATCAGTAGATGACGCTTTATTACAAGGGTCACTGAAACGTGGTGTTGACCAATTAGATGACACAGATACCGACACGGAGTCTGATACCGGTGCCGATTATGCTGATTCTAGATTAGATCCTAAATTGGCTAAGAGTATTCAATATATGATTGTGGCTGTCAAAGACATATTACGTATTGATGAGGACCCCTTTACACCAGAAACGAGGGTTCTTATTTACAAGTAAAAGAGACGCTCGGTTTCTTTTCCTCCTTGTTTTGAACTAAATGACCTTTTTGAATACACCTGATAAGAAATTTCTCATCCCTAATAGGATCAAGGTGGCATACCCCTTTCCCGCAGCTGATAGGGATAAGTGGGAAACACCACCCACAGTAGATAAAGCCCTAGCACGCTTGTCAAAACAGGTAGCGCTCCCTGCAGCTCAGTCGACGACTCTTAAGGAGCCCGGCTGATCATAAGCAGGAGGCTACTTTAAAAGCTATATTTACTATCACGGGGACGCAGCTTAGACCGCTTATTGCGTCAGCGTGGGTTAGTAGCGCCATTGAAAAATGGGCTGAAAGTTTTTCTGCTGATTTAGATACTCTGGATAGGGATAGCATCCTAGTGACGCTTGGTTATATCAGGGACGCGGCTGCGTACTTGAAAGAGGCTGCAAGAGATGCTGGCCTCCTGGGGGCTAAGGCTAATGCTATGTCTATTGCGGCTAGGCGTGCGCTATGGACTCATCAATGGAATGCTGACGCGGATTCCAAGAAAAACATGGAGTCCCTTCCCTTTAAGGGTGGGGAACTGTTTGGTGACGGCCTTACTGATTTAGTATCAGCGGCCACTGCGGGTAAGTCTACATATTTACCTAATGCTCCTGCGCAACAGAAGAAACCGCACTATCAAATGCAGTCCTTTCGGCCCAACAAATATAGAAAAGGCTGAGGTAACTTCCTCCTCGCTACCAGAGGTAGAGGAAGGGCAAAAGAACTCCCGCTTCCTCAAGTTCACAAGAGCAGAAGTCCTCCCCGGCTTCCGCCAAATCCACCGCATGACGCCGGGTCTCCCCTACAGGAGACCGCACCGGTGGGGGCACGTCTAAGGCTTTTCAGTCAGGTTTGGGTTCGCTCAGACCTGGACCCTTGGGTGTTACAAATTGTGACCCAAGGGTACAATCTGGAATTTCAAGACGTCCCCCCCCCTGCCGTTTTTTCAAATCACCCTTACCAGTTTCGCTTCCAGACAGAGCTCTAGTCTGTGGAGCAATACAAAAATTATGTCAAAATCAGGTTGTGATCCCGGTCCCCCGGGCGCAACAAGGGGAAGGGTTTTATTCAAGCCTATTTGTAGTGCCGAAGCCGGATGGCTCGGTACGACCAATCCTCAACCTAAAATCTCTAAAATTTTTCCTGAAGAAATTAAAATTCAAGATGGAGTCTCTCCGAGCGGTGATCTCCAGCCTGGAGGAGGGGGAATTCATGGTGTCTTTGGACATAAAGGATGCCTACCTTCATGTTCCCATTTATCCTCCTCATCAGAGTTATCTCCGGTTTGCAATCCAGGATACTCATTACCAATTTCAGACGTTGCCGTTTGGCCTGGCCACGGCTCCGAGGATTTTCACAAAAGTCATGGTAAAAATGATGGTTCTCCTCAGAAAAAGAGGAGTTACAATTATCCTGTACTTGGACGATCTCCTGATAAAGGCGAGGTCCAAGGAAAAACTGGTACAGGACATTGCACTGTCTCTGTCGCTTCTACAACAGCGCGGCTGGCTCTTGAACCTGCCGAAATCACACTTAATTCCAACAACCCGATTGGCATTTTTGGGTATGATTCTGGACACGGTCCAGCTGAGAGTGTTCCTCCCTCCGGAGAAAGCACTGGAAATTCAGAGTTTGGTAAAACTCATTCTTAAACCACCAACTGTCTCCATTCATCAATGCATTCGATTGCTGGGGAAGATGGTGGCGGCATACGAGGCCCTCCAATTCGGGAGGTTTCATGCCAGAGTGTTTCAGTGGGACCTGTTGGACAAATGGTCTGGATCCCACCTTCATATGCACCGAAGGATAGTTCTATCCCCCAACACCAGAATCTCACTCCTGTGGTGGCTACACAGCTCTCACCTCTTAGAAGGACGCAGATTCGGGATCCAAGACTGGATCCTAGTGACCACGGATGCAAGTCTCCGGGTTGGGGAGCACAAGGGGTGACCTTCCAAGGAAGATGGTCAAGTCAGGAAACTCTTCTTCACATAAACGTGCTGGAGTTGAGGGCCATTTACAACGGCCTTCTACAAGCGGAGCATCTTCTTCGAAACCGGCCTGTCCTGATCCAATCGGACAATGTGACAGCAGTAGCGTACATAAACCGCCAAGGCGGCACAAAGAGCAGAACAGCAATGGCAGAAGCCACAAAGATTCTTCGCTGGGCAGAGACTCGGGTAAGCGCTCTGTCAGCAATTTTCCTTCCGGGAGTGGACAACTGGGAAGCAGACTTCCTCAGCAGACACGATCTACATCCAGGAGAGTGGAGCTTCTCCCTACTAACGAATCTATGGGGGGTTCCCCACATAGACATGATGGCATCCCGCCACAACAAAAAAACTACTAAAGTATTGTTCCCGGTCCAGGGACCCTCAGGCGGCGGCAGTGGATGCACTGACGTCACCTTGGGTGTATCCGTCGGTGTACGTTTTCCCTCCGCTTCCTCTCATTCCAAAGGTTCTGAGAATCCTAAGAAAATCACAGATTCCAGCGCTCCTTGTAGTTCCAGACTGGCCAAGAAGAATTTGGTACCTGGATCTTCAGGAGTTGTTAGTCGAAGATCCATGGCCTCTTCCTCTTCGCGAGGATCTGCTGCGGCAGGGGCCGTTCGTGTATCAAGACTTACAGCGGCTACGTTTGACGGCATGGCGGTTGAACGCCAGATTTTAGCCCGTAAGGGTATTCCCGATGAAGTCATCCCCACTCTTATCCTTGCTAGGAAGGGTGTGACGTTGAAACACTATCACCGTATTTGGAGGAAATATGTTTCCTGGTGCGAGTCCAAGAAAGCTCCAGTGGAGAAGTTTGACCTTGGACGTTTTCTCCATTTTCTACAAAATGGAGTGGATACGGGCCTTAAATTAGGCTCCATAAAAGTGCAGATTTCTGAAACAATTGGTCTCACTTCCTGGGGTGCAGACCTTTGTAAAAGGGGTCCTGCACATCCAACCACCTGTGGCACCTTGGGACCTTAATGTGGTTTTGACATTCCTTAAATCACATTGGTTTGAACCTTTAAGTAAAGTGGAGTTGAAATTCCTCACTTGGAAGGTTGTCATTTTGTTAGCATTGGCATCCGCAAGGCGGGTGTCTGAATTGGCGGCCTTGTCTCACAAGAGCCCTTATTTGATCTTCCATGAAGATAGGGCAGAATTGAGAACTCAGCAACAATTTCTGCCAAAGGTGGTTTCCTCTTTTCATATCAACCAACCTATTGTGGTGCCAGTGGCTACTGGCACTTTGGCTGAGGAAAAGTCTCTGGATGTCATCAGAGCTTTGAAAATTTACGTTCCCAGAACGGCTCCAGTTATAAAAACAGAGTCTCTGTTTGTGCTATATGCTCCCAATAAACTTGGGTATCCTGCTTCCAAGCAGACCATTGCCCGCTGGATATGTCACACGATTCAGCAGGCTCATTCCACGGCAAGTTTGCCGTTACCTAAATCGGTAAAAGCCCATTCCACTAGGAAGGTGGGCTCGTCCTGGGCGGCTGCCCGGGGTGTCTCGGCATTACAACTAATGCCGAGCTGCTACTTGGTCGGGGTCAAACACGTTTGCTAAGTTTTACAAGTTTGATACCTTGGCCGATGAAGACCTAAAGTTTGGTCAATCGGTGCTGCAGAGTCATCCGCACTCTCCCGCCCGTTATAGAGCTTTGGTATAATCTCATGGTTCTTTTGGTGTCCCCAACATCCTCAAGGACGTAATAGAAAACAGGATTTTAATACCTACCGGTAAATCCTTTTTTTTAAGTCCGTAGAGGATGTTGGGCACCCGTCCCAGTGCGTACTGTATCTGCAGTTTAGTTCTGGTTACACACAGGTTGTGTTTTGGTTTCTTCAACTTGTTGCTGAATTTTGTTCATGTCCGTTGGCATGTGTTCAGTTGAATGCCATGTTATTCGGCATGTTTATGGCGTGAGCTGGTATGATGCTCACCTTGTTGTTAATTCCTTCCCTCAAAATGTCCATCTCTCCGGGCACAGTTCCAAACTGAGTCTGGGGAGGGATATAGAGGGAGGAGCCAGGTCACGCCCCATTTGAAAGTCTTAAAGCGCCCATGTCTCCTGCGGATCTGTCTATATCCCATGGTGCTTTTGGTGTCCCCAACATCCTCTACGGACTTATAGAAAAGGATTTACCGGTAGGTATTAAAATCCTGTTTTCTCAGTCGTCAGGACGTACATGCCGGCGAGTGGGGCCTCCATCCAGAAGTGTTTCAACTCCTAGTGGAAAAGTGGGGCCTTCCAGACGTAGATCTGATGGCGTCTCAACACAATTACAAGGTTCCGGTCTTTGGAGCAAGGACAAGGGATCCTCAAGCAGCATTCGTGGATGCGCTGGCGGTGCCGTGGAGGTTTCGGCTGCCGTACGTGTTCCCTCCGGTGTCACTCCTGCCCAGGGTAATTCGGAAGTTCAAGCAAGAAAAATAAATTCTGCTTCTCATAGCTCCAGTGTGGCCCAGACGGCACTGGTTCTCAGACCTGCAAGGGCCATCGTCAGAGTGTTCAATTCTACTTCCACAACGCCCAGACCTCCTCATGCAGGGCCCCTGTGTCTACCAGGACCTAGCCCGGCTGTCTTTGACGGCGTGGCTCTTGAAGCTTCCGTCTTAAGGGCTAAAGGGTTTTCTGAAGCGGTCATTCAAACTATGTTGCGGGCCCGGAAACCGGCTTCGGCTCGGATTTGCTATAGGGTATGGCATTCTTACTTTGGTGCGCATCTAACGATTATGACGCTTCCAAGTTTAGTATAGCCAAGTTGTTGGCTTTTCTTCAGCAGGGCCTGGACTTAGGCCTGCGTCTGGCCTCCCTCAAGGTTCAAATATCTGCCTTGTCGGTGTGGTTTCAGAGAAAAATTGCGACCTTACCTGATGTGCATACCTTTACTCAGGGCGTGTTGCGTATCCAACCTCCCTATGTCCCGCCTGTGGCTCCTTGGGACTTGTCGGTGGTTTTGGAGGCGTTACAAGAGTCTCCGTTTGAACCTCTTGGTTCAGCTGACCTTAAGTGGCTTTCCCTTAAGGTGGTTCTGCTGGCTATTGCTTTAGCTAGAAGAGTGTCGGATTTGGGTGCCTTGTCCTGTGGTTCCCCATATCTGATATTTCACCGTGACCGGGCGGTTCTTAGGACTCGTCCCGGCTATCTACGTAAGGTGGTTTCTTCGTTCCACCTTAATCAGGAGATTGTAGTTCCAGCACTTGTTTCTTCTGATCTGTCTTCCAAAGAGCGGTCTTTGGAGGTGGTACGGGCTCTCCGTATCTATGTGACGAGAACTGCTCCTATTAGGAAATCTGATTCTCTTTTTGTTGTGTTTGGGTTTCACAAACGGGGCTGGCCTGCTCACAAGCAAACTCTGGCCAGATGGATTAGAATGGTGATTGCACATGCTTATGTGAAGGCTGGTCTCTCTGCTCCTGATCACATTAAGGCCCATTCTACTCGGTCTGTTGGACCTTCTTGGGCGGCCCAACGTGGTGCGACCCTTGAACAATTGTGCAAGGCGGATACGTGGTCCTCTGTGAACATGTTCATAAGGTTCTATGCCTTCCATACTGCCGCTTCCCAGGATGCTTCCTTTGGACGCTGGGTTCTTGTGCCCGCTACAGTGCATCCCCTCTCATAAGGAACTGCTTTAGGACATCCCCATTGTCCATTCCTTGTGGAGCCCAGTGTACCCCGCAGCAGAAAACGAGTTTCATGGTAAGAACTTACCTTTGTTAAAAACTCTTTCTGCAAGGTACACTGGGCTCCACAAGGCGCCCACCATGACACACTTAGCTTATTTGGGTTGGTATGGCATTGGCCGCTGACACTTCTCCTGTCGGGAGAGTGTGGTGTTTGTGGCAACTGGCAGTTGTCGTCTCTTTTACTTGCTACTGCATTGGGCTGGTTAACAAAACTGAGCTCCTGTGCACGGAGGCGGCGTGATATAGGAGGCGGCGATATGCATCTTGGGAAGAAGGTCAAAGCTTTTGAGCGTGTTGGTGCTTCGGATCAAGATCCTACTCTACACCCCATTGTCCATTCCTTGTGGAGCCCAGTGTACCTCGCAGAAAGAGTTTTAACAAAGGTAAATTCTTACCATAAAACTCGTTTTTAAACTGTGCAAACTGAATTAAATTCAACTCCGTATCAGTCCCAAAATGTGTAATCCCTACATTTTACACACAGCATGTATAGATGTAGTGTCCGTATTACTATGAAGCTGCTACGAGAAGGCCAGTAGCTAATAGTGAAACTTCCTACTTTACAAGCTCTTCTGTGTGGAATGTATTGTGTATCCCATGTCTAACAAGCAGGTGTTTATTCGCTGTAAAAAATTTTCATCTAGGCGGCAGAAGAAAAAATAGACTCTATGAAGCCAATAGACATTGATGAAAGAGAGGAAATGGAACGACTACAAGGCCTTCAGCAAAGAGAAAAGCTCATCCGAGGACTTGGGATAGTGGATAATATTAGCAGACTGCTCAGCACTCTGGAACCAAGAACTCCTGAATACACTCTCCTAGATGATCAAACAAGAAATCAAGTATGAAATAAATAACTACCATGTAAGAATGCTTTGGGCTCCTGCTAGAATTATTCATACATTTACAGCAGTTAACTTTGTGTGGGATCCACCTCCAGCTCACAATGTCAACTCATAGGCAGCTGCTTCTATTTTAATTTCAGCAGCAAGGACGCAAAGTAAGGCATGAGACAACAATGCAATATAGAAAAAGAATGAGATAACAATGCTTGCAGAGAACATTCCACTCCATCAAAAATTTTAAAAAATTATTATAAACAGAAAAAAATCTAATTTACAGATTTTTATTTGCTGAGATAGAAAATGAGGACAGATCGTTGATATTGTAAGAAGCACATTGAGATGGCAGATAGTCCTTTAGTTAGGGGGTAGAGGGTAATAAGGTCCCTTGGGATTGACTGTAGATATGCTCAAAGGGATAGAAGCAGCGACCACTCCTGTGACAAGCCCACAACACTCCCATACCACAACCATCAGGCGGAATGTTTATGCGTCAATTTAGCTACATCCCAGTTTCTGCCCAGGAACACAGTATTCTCAGTATGGCTCAGTTGGTCCTGGAGCCCACTATTGTTTTTGCTAGGGAGCAGCATTATCAGCTTCCAGTTATACTGTATATAATAAAGCAGACTTTTTTTACCCAAATGTAACAGCCCCCAATTAGCAGGCATTGGCATTCTGTTGAGATAGCTGCTAGATTTAAAGCAGCAATTCATGTTAAAGGGGGGTACACACGGAGCAATCTTCAGCTAATTTCTAAGCAATCTGCCTAGATTGCTTAGAAATTAGCTGAACATCGCTCCGTGTATAGGGGTGCCAGCGACAGCGATGCTCGGTCCAGCAGGTGAACTGCGCTGGGTGAAATGAGCGGCCCCCCGTGTCCGTCCATCCCCCTCGCTCAGCACATCGCGCTATGCTGAGCAGGGGGAGAGATGTGTGCTGAGCAGTTTGTGCTAGACCGCTCAGCACACATCTCTGGGGAAATCTCCCCGTCAGTACGGACCTTAAGGCAAAACTGGTTGGATTGTCTTACAATTAATTGCCACTTTAAATCCAATGGCTATCTTGCTGTAATTGCACCAATGCCTACAAATCGTTGGTTATTACATTTGGGCTACTGAGTCAAGGAGCTGGACTAAGGTGGTATTCCATCAGCTTTTCTAAACTACAGAGTGTTTCAAAAATAATACCTGGAACTTTTTTCCATCCCAACACATTGCTTGTGGTGCTGTGGGTTCTGCCGGAACATCTTTTATTGTGATTAGCCACGGTCCCTATTTTCCGGATCATTTACACCCAAGACAGGATAGTTTTGTTTGGTGGTGCAGGTCTCTGGAAATTGTACTGGAACCCAGTTGTTACGGATGCCAGGGAAGGCCCACCATTCGGTCCTGTCCTGTAACTTTGTAAATAATGTTCCACACACCATGTATGTGCCTACTGTGGCATACTGGCTGTCACTCAATTCCTACTGGCTACACATAAGATACACATACAAGTTTCAGTTACCTTTATTTTTAAAACATCCTGTACCTTGTCCTTGGTGCGAAGACCATTCTTAGCACCACAATTCCACACTGCCTTCACAAATGTTTTGATATGTTTAGGACGATGGTTAGAGTAGCGTGAAAACGTTTTTGCCCCCTTACTGATGTCTTCTAGTTTTGCATATTGGTCACACTTAATTGTTTCAGATCTTCAAAGTATATACTTTGCTTCGGGCAAATTGCCTCTCTCCGCTACCACTGCGCTTGGCACAGGTTACTATTCCCAATCATAGTCCACGTGGATCGTTAAGTATGAAAAAGTTAAAAAAAAGAAAAAAAATGTGAAAAACTCATGTCGACCTTTTGACCTGTCGACCTAGAGACCCTGTCAACCTAGTTACTGTCGACCTAGACATTGTCGACCTAAGTGTGGTCGATCTAGAGACCAGATACCAAGACAAACATATACAGTACATATAACATGGAGTATGCAAACATATCATTACATGTACAAAGAATAGGTTGGAGTGTAACTAATACAGTTATTATGAATGATTAAGCAGGTTTATGATGGCACAGTTAAGGTCATACATTCACTATCGAATGCCGTACAAGGCTAGACCTATGTAAAGTATGTCTGTCTAAGTTAATGTGAAAAATGGAAATGGCTGCTCACAGCTCCTTTGCCCAGAATGCATTGCTAGACTAGCTACAAGAAGTTAGGAGGATTAAAATGGATCAACTTTGAGCTATTTCTGTGCTGACCAAAGGGTCTGATCCTGAAAATATTTTTGAGACAGAAATGACAGGACTGCGAATAGTACTGCATGTGTGGTTTGAAAAAGAGGGAGAAGTCAAGGATAACTTCAAAACAACGTACTTGGGGGCAAGAGGAGATGGTTGTGCCTAATTAGATAATTAAATTATGGGAGGTGAGGTTATGTATGACTGAGGGTGGGAAGATGATCAGCTCAGTCTTAGACATGTTAAGTTTAAGAAAGCTCTTGGACATCCAAGAAGAGATAGCAGAGAGATAGTTGGCGATATGAGTGAGAAGAAAGGTGGAGAGATCAGGGAAGGAAAGGTTGATCTGAGTATTATCAGCATAAAGATATTAGAGGGCAAAAAAGTGAATGAGCTCACCTAAAGAGGACGTATAGAGGGCGAATAGGAGAGTTTTAAGAACAGAACCTGGGGGACACCAACTGTTAGTGGAAGTAGGGGGGGAAGTGGTGTCATGAGAGGAGTCAGAGAAGGAACAGTCAGTCAGAGAGGTAGGAGTACAGCCAGGAGAGGGCAGTATCACGCAGACCAAGGGAGTGAAGGATTTGCCGGAGGAGAGGGAGGTCCACAGTGAAAGTAGCGGCCCTTAGATTTGGCAGCAAAAAGGTTGCTTACTTTTGTTTGGGCAGTTTCAGTGGAGTTGAAAGGTCAGAAGCCAGACTGAAATAGTTCAAGCAGGGAGTGGGAAGAAAGGTGGTAAGGTGGTTGTGGATAATACGTTCAAGGAGTCTGGAGGCAAAAGAGAGGATCAAGCGTAGGTTTTTTTAAGCAAGGACATGCTTAAAGGCAGAGAGGACAGTGCCAGATGAGAGGAAGGGATTGAGGAGGTAAGCATGATGGGGAACAGTCAGAAGGAAAGAGGTAGGTGGGAGGGGATAGGGTCAAAAGGGGAATTAGAAGTGGGGGGAAGGGGGAGAACTGGATGAGGGCCATGACTTAATCTCCAGATCCAGGGGAAAAAGAAGTCCGAGTTGGTAAGATGGGTGGTGAGGGAAAGGAGGAGGCTGTTTGCTGAGGATTTGGTGGGATGTGATGTCTTGATATATGGAGTAAATTTTGGATGTGAAGTAGGTGGCAAAGTCAAGGGCAGAGAGTGAGGAGGGTAGTCGAGGCAGGGGTGGTCCGAGGAAGGAGTTAAAAGTGTCGAAGAGACGCTGGAGGTTTGAAGACTGGGGGGAGATGAGGTTCTTGAATTATGAGTGCATATATATCAAATGGAAGAAGTCTGCCTTAGAGCGTGATTTTCTACACTGTCACTCGGCAGTTCATGAACACTTTGGCAAAAGTCTTGTGAATTTGGATGGAATGCCAGGATTGAGGTGTTGATCTGTGATGGTGAATAGTGGTCGCTGAAGCCAGAGCCATAACTAGACATTTTGGTGCCTTGCGCCAGAAGGTGTAGTGGTACCCTCCCCCCCATTATTCTGAATAGGCCCAAAAAGTGGCTTGATCACACAATAGTTCCCCCAATTCAAATTGCTCGACACAGTAGTATGACCTTAAATACATTATGCCTTATACACAGTATGCCACACAGTAGTAGCACCGTTAATATACATTATATGTACAGTAAGCTGCTGCCTCACTGAAACTTGGTGTACACCAACAATATTTTTCCTCTTGGGGAGGAGACTTAAATAGACTCTTTTGTGTTTGGGTCAGGGCAGCCTGTCACGGTCTGGCGGGAGACTGTGCAGGGGAGCCGGCTCTTACCTGTCCGGTCCCTTTGGAGAGGTCCAGCTAGCGGAGGTGCGGGCTGCTGGCGCCGCGCAGAGTGCGCTGGGAGGACAGGCAGGGGCACTGGTTGGCAGGTCTGCAGACTGGCAGCATGTCCCTCCGGCAGGGGTTAGCGGTGCTGCTGTGGAGCCAGGGCTTCTGTGTACAGGCTGGGCTGTGTTCCCGGTGGCCATCTTGGATGTGGGCAAAAAGCCTGTCTTGCCCACACTTCACCAATTTATCACTTTCCTGTGGCCAATTAGCTCCGGGCAGCTGCTATAAGACAGGAAGGCCTGGAGGAAGGAATTTGCCAGTGCAACGTCTTTCACAGTATCTGTGAAGCTAGTTCTCTGTGCTCCCACAGCGCCTCCAGTGTCAGGTTCTTGTTACCGCAAAGTACCCAAGCCTCCTGATATAGCCTTACGCAGACTGCCGACTCTGTTCCCGTGTCCTACCTAGCTACCTGTTCCGGACACCGCAGTAACCAACCTTCGGAATTCCTCCTTTAAAGTACTGGGTCACGGTTCCGGTATCCTCAGCCACCCGCTAACCTACAGTCGTATCTCTATTCAACTGTCTTTGGTGAACAGAGGCGTAGCTAGGGTTTTCGGAGCCTAGGGCAAGATGAAAAATGGCGCCCCCCCAAAAAAACAAACAAACACACACACCAAAAGAAGCATGCGCACGCGTCTGAAATGGGCGCGGCCACACACCAGAAGGGGTGTGGCCACGCACCAGAAGGGGTGTGGCCACTGAAAATGGCCGACAGTGCCAGTAACATTGCCCCACAGTGCCGGATACATTGCCCCACAGTGCCAGATACATTGCCCCACAGTGCCAGTTACATTGCCCCACAGTGCCAGTTACATTGCCCCACAGTGCCAGATACATTGCCCCACAGTGCCAGATACATGCCCCACAGTGTCAGATACATTGCCCCACTGTGCCAGTTACATTGCCCCACAGTGCCAGATACTTTGCCCCACAGTGCCAGATACATGCCCCACAGTGCCAGATACATTGCCCCACTGTGCCAGTTACATTGCCCCACTGTGCCAGTTACATGCCCCACTGTGCCAGTTACATGCCCCATTCAGTGCCAGATACATGCCCCACTCAGTTCCAGTTACATGCCCCACTCAGTTCCAGTTACATGCCCCACTCAGTGCCAGTTACATGCCCCACTCAGTGCCAGATACATGCCCCACTGTGTACCCCGGGTCACCCCCCCCGGTCACTCACCGTTTGTTGATATGTGAGGGGAGGAAAGCGCAGCGCAGCTCCTCTCCTGCCCCTCACCGCTCCAGGTCTCCGGCGGCTGTGTGGCGCCGGTTCGCTAGCCAATCAGAGCTCGCGGACCGGCAGCCAATCAGGAGCCGGTCCGCAAGCTCTGATTGGCTAACGCCGCCGGAGACCGGACACACGCAGCGCTGCTGGCAGCGCTGCTAGTGCTGGCAGCGGCGGTGAGGGAAGGGAGAGATGCTGCGCTCTCCTCCCCTCACATTTCGGCGTGACGGGGGCGAGTGGGGCATGATGCCCTGGCCGCTGGTGGCGCCCCCCTCTCCTGGGACTGCCAAGGCGCCCAGGGCACGTGTCCCACTCGCCCTACCCTAGTTACGCCTCTGTTGGTGAACCCTGTTAAACTGCTCCAAGTAATAAATGCGCAAGACCTTCATCCGCCCCGCTCGTTTGTTATTCAGAGATCCAAGTGCACCAGACTCATCTTCCCCAAATCTGGATCCACAAGAATCCTCAGACGTGACATGACCGGTGATAAGCTAGCTGATCAGTGTATAGAGATTGACAGGGTTGCAGGAACACTTTGCTGTTGTGATTGCTGGAGCCACAATTGATGCTATTTGTACCATCCTTTCAAATTGGTGAATAAACCACGGCCCAGTACTTCAGCAAAACCTGTGTGGACATTCGCTTATTGCTGTGTGTGGCACAAGTGGAGTCAGAAGTGGATTATTAAAGGGCTGTGTCCACCCAACCAGCAGATCCAGGATGGGGAGTCTTACAAACCTTTATCACAAAACATGTAATGTAAATTGGTGTAAACAGAAAATTTGCCTGCATACTGTATGAGGCAGGGTTTGCTAAAACCCAAATCTTGTATGTATACTGTCCTTGGAGAGAATTAAGGGGGTCATTCCGAGTTGTTCGCTCGGTAAATTTCTTCGCATCGCAGCGATTTTCCGCTTAGTGCGCATGCGCAATGTTTGCACTGCGACTGCGCCAAGTAAATTTGCTATGCAGTTAGGAATTTTACTCACGACTTTTTCTTCGTTCTGGTGATCGTAATGTGATTGACAGGAAGTGGGTGTTTCTGGGCGGAAACAGGCCGTTTTATGGGCGTGTGGGAAAAAACGCTACCGTTTCTGGGAAAAACGCGGGAGTGGCTGGAGAAACGGAGGAGTGTCTGGACGAACGCTGGGTGTGTTTGTGACGTCAAACCAGGAACGACAAGCACTCCTCCGATCGCACTGGCAGAGTAAGTCTCGAGCTACTCAGAAACTGCACAGAGATGTCTTTTCGCAATATTGCGAATCTTTCGTTCGCAATTTTAAGAAGCTAAGATTCACTCCCAGTAGGCAGCGGCTTAGCGTGTGCAAAGCTGCTAAAAGCAGCTTGCGAGCGAACAACTCGGAATGACCACCTAAGTTGTAAAATTGGTGCAGCAGAGAAAGGGTTACAGGAAAAAATGTGTTATCATTTAAGCAAGCTATGGTTCAGAGAGAAACCTTTTGCAATATAATTAAAAGGACAGCCGGTAATTGTAGTGCCACTTGGAAAATGTGTTGTCTCTGTTGAAAGAAAATCAATATTTAATTAATTTTGGATGTTGAAAACTGTCAATTTATGCTGAGGGAAACCAAGTTGCGCTTTCCTAAATATCCAGACACAAGTATGGAAGAAATTGTAAGGGCTTTGCTTAATGTGGCCACTATGCAGCAGACCCAAAATGCACAGATGCTGCAAGTCTCAGAGGCCCAAGTAGAAAATACAATTGTATGAGGCTCCTGAGGAGAATCCTAAGCTGGAACCTGGAAAAAGAATGACCCTGCCAACCAGTGACGTGCAGTGAGGTCAGTGGCTGGGTAGGCACTGGCTGCTAACACCTCCCCCCTAACACACACACACACACACACACACACACACACACACACACACCATAGAGTCCCCCTTACTTAGCTAAAACCAGCACCAGGCTGAGCCAGCCAGGGGTATAATGCCATAGAAGGCGAGACACTCATAGTGTGGTCCCCCTGCCATCACATTAAACACCCCCCAAACCAGTCAGCCCAAGGCTGGAATTCCTCGGAAAGTGGGGACCCCAACAAATAAAAATGGGGTACCCCCTCCTGAGCAACAATCAGCACTGGGCTGTGCCCTGCACCCCTGGTGGGGGTGGGTGCGGGGTTCATGGTATGACATTATTGTTCTTTATAGGCAGCCTACAGATCCCAGCAAGCCTTCCTCAGCATGCCAGCACTTGGAGAACCACAAGTGATATTAAGGCAAAATATTAAAATAAATACAAAACACGTTAAAAAAAAAAAGTTTTATTATACAGGGTCTTCACCTGGGGGGTGGTGGCCTTTCAGATTTTTTTCATGGCCGCCACCTTTCCAGGGCTTCCGGCATCTTCACTTGGGGGGTGGCGGCCTTTGAGCTCTTTTGCATGCCCGCCACCTTTCCAGGGCTTCCGGCGTCTTCCACCGGCATCTCCACCTGGCTGCCGCTCATCCAGGACCTCCACGGTGTCTTTTCTCTTCCGGAGCTCTTCATTGCTCCTCCTCCGCCGAACGGACAATCGCTCACTCGTGCTGACTCATAAATGTCAGCCAGAGGGGGCGGGGCCATGAAGCGGTGAGCCGTGATTGGTTCGCTGTGGCCATCTTGAATTTCAAAAAGGACGTTGAGGTGCCATTTTTAAAATTGGTACCGCTACCAAACTCTGCAGAATGGCAGGCAGGGATCTCGGATCCATGCCTGCCGCTAACGCCAGCACTTCCACCGCCTCTGACACCTGCACCTTCGCCGTGTCCCACCGCCGTTGACACACGCACCTCCGCCGTGTCCCAGCTGCTGACACCCGCTACCCACCCAGTGATGACAGCGGATCCAGGGCTGGTTCTGCTGGCCAATCACATCTTCCTCACTGACAGGGGTGTTCTTTTATGGGTTGAAATCACGTACCTATGTCAGCGAGGCACTTCTAGAAGTGCCGCTTGCCTATATATTTTCAGCCCGCAGCATGCCCCCCCCTTGTATTATTTTATTCAATAATGACAGGGGAGGCACTGCCTCCCCCGACTGCACGTCCCTGCTGCCAACAGTGGAGCTGATGTGCTAAATTTAGCACATCTACGATCATTTACTCTGACATGTGGGGGGACGCCCAGCACGGGGCTAGTCCGCCCCGCATGGCAGGCCCTACCCCCCAGCACAAGTACAAAAGCATTGCACAGCGGCGCTGGCAGGGAGCTACTTGTCATGCAGCCGACGTGGCCCGCCCCCCCCTCCTCCCTCCCCAACGGTCCAGACATGCCTCCGTTGTCCGGACTGGGCCCCGCTATCAGCGTTCTAACACCGTTGGCATGCCCCCTCCCGCCCCGTGACCGTCTCTGCCTGTCAATCAGGCAGAGGCGATCGCACCAGTGAGATGCTGATAGCATCTCACTGGCTGCACATGCGCACTGCACAGTAATATCCAGTCTGAATTACCCCCCATGTTGCCTTCTACAGGGAGACTTTTGCAGTTTCGGGTTACTATTCAAATAAACCCACAGGCTGTGTTAGCCTTGGTGGACTCTGGGAGTGAGCTGAAATTAGTCTCTAGTTCTGTCGTCCAAAAATAATTTTTTTTGCAAGGTTGCCTAAGCTGAGAGAGTGTTATGCATTCATAAAATTACAGAGGAATATGAGCAAAGGGCAAACATGTACGGTAGTGGATGTTGTAGGTCCACAACCGCTTAGGCCGGGGACACAGTTGTGGAAACTTTGGTGCCACCAGATAGTACGGAGGACTGGTCCCCAATTCCAAGCCTTGTTTCATGAGAAGAATGTGTTAGGGATCAACTTAGTTGGACCCTAGAAAGGCTGTTACTAAAGTTTTACTGGCCAGGAATACGTATGGCAGTTAAAAAGGGTACTGATTATCCTGCCAAGTATGTCAGAAAACACCTCAAAACCTGCTTATAGGGCCTTCCGTGGAGTTCATAAGCGAGATGGAAAGCAGGAAGAACAAGTTTGTCGTGCTAATGTACTAAGGGGATTATTCAGAGACGTGCGCAGATTTTGCTATCGCAGCAAAATCTGCCACCATACTACTCACATGCTAGGGGGCCACCCAGAACAGGGCAAGGCCGCCCAGCATGTGTGGTGCAACCCGCAATGCGATCGCAATTCATCGAATAGAGATTGACCCCTGCCTACACAGCGTGGCTGTGTAGGCAGGGGCACCGTCGCCATGTTTCCTATCGCATGCGTTTCCAGCCCCCTTCTATCTCACTGCTGCGTTGCTGCCCACAGACGCCTGTCACCTGTTAATCCCTATGCGATCACATCCTTCCAGGATGCGACTGCATAGTAAAGGGTCGCGCACTACAGCTGCTGTGCATGCGCAAACCCTTTGGATATGGCCCTGTGTACAAACACAGTGGCTGCATCCATCACTGAATAAGGCCCTGTACCCTTGACACAAGGGAAACCCTGTGTCTTCAATGATAGCCATTAAAATGTAAGACTGGGAGATGCCCATTAAGTCCTCTTGGACATCGCCTCTGAAATAAGAGATGGTAAAAATAGTGACTCAGAACAGGGTCAGGTTTTTCCCTGCTCATGAGTGTACTCAGAGTTCAAGTATTTGTTAGCAAGTATAGGAGCACAGCAGGGCAGAGGACATGTACTTAGCTAGTGTGCAGTAAGGATCGATGGAAGCAGGCTCCTGCACCAAGTGATGGGGGGCTGTGGCATTCCAGGCAATTAGATTATCAGGGCAGGAGAGACAGCACCCAGCACAGCCGTCATACTCACTGTTCCTAGCCCCCAGTGGGAACCTTCCTCTGTCCCAACCCCTCCAAGTTCGGCGCGTGGCTGACAGCATGGAGCATGTGTTTCTAGCTGGTCAGCACCCTCTGCTGGCTGGAGCTACATACTTCAGCGTAGTAAGATTAATGGTCAGGCTGGCCTGCTGCCACTGCTACTTAGCACTAGCTGGGTGCATCACTAATAAGAGCTTTACAGTGGGCGCCCCAACAGATGAAAATTTTGGCAGTGGCCAGTTCGCCCCCAGGGCGACCTGCAGTCTGGGGGGGGAGGGGGGTTTTGCACACCTCCCTAGTAATAAGCCTGGCCAGAGCAACAAAGTCAAGAGCAGAAGTAAGGAAGGCATTGTATAGGGAAGTGTTTTGTTCGGCACAGGAGAGAGAGCGAATAGGAGAGAGAAGTGAGTTAATTAGGGAGGATAAGGAAACAGTGTCAATAGCCTCAATGTTATTCATAGTGATGGGAGCCATCGAAGGTAGAGCTAGAGAAGTAGAGAGGGATAAGTTAAAAGAGAGCAGGTGCTCTTGACAATGCTAGGGCTGGTTTGAATAAATTGCTTTCTGATAGAGTTACATTTTCATATCTGAAGTGCCGCAGCAGATACTACCAATGGGGCAACAAACCTGGGAAACTATTAGCCAAAGCTCTCAGAGAACAACGTGCACTCACTTTTATTCATTCTATTAAAGATAGTCGCGGACAGCCCCAACACGAGACACTCCAAATTGCTAAGGCCTTTCAGACCTTCTACTCCACTTTATGCAATCTTTCTGGGCTTTCTGGACGGGCAGATAGGCTCTCTCACCGAGCAGCTATATCTGTCTACTTAAGGACTTTAGACTTCCCAACACTGTCCAAGGAAGAGGTAGACAGTTTGGAAGACCCCTTTTCTTCTGAGGAGGTTGCTAAAGTTATTGATTCCTCTTCCAACGGCAAAAGTCCTGGCTCTGACGGGTATACTATTGCCTATTATAAAGCTTTCAAGGAGAAATTAACCCCTCTTCTCACGAGAGCCTTTAATACTATATCAGAACACTCACATTTTTCCCCACAATCCCTTGAAGCCCATATTACAGTTTTACCCAAAGAGGGCAAAGATCCCAGTCTCTGCTCTAGCTATTGGCCGATCTCGCTACTGAACATAGACATAAAACTCTTTGCCAAACTAATTGCAAATCGCCTCAAAACATTATTGCCCGGTTTGATTCATGGAGACCAGGCCGGATTTGTCTTAGGCCGAGAGGCCAGGGACAACACCTCTAAAGTGCTTAATATGATTCACTACGCTGGCCGGGCTTCGTCCCCCTCGATCCTGCTGTCGACCGATGCTGAAAAAGCATTTGACAGGGTGGACTGGGACTTCCTGTCTGGCGTCTTGAGGCATCTAGGGCTTGGCAACGCCTCTCCATAGAATCTTATCTCTTTATACTTCCCCATCTGCTAAAATTAGGGTTAATGGCTACCTATCCGATTCTTTTCAATTTCCAATGGCACACGACAGGGCTGCCCACTATCCCTGCTACTTTTTGTTTTATGCATGGAAGCTTTGGCCAGAAGCATTAGGACTAACCCCAACGTCTCCGGTTTGGTGGTGAGGGGGACCGAATACAAATTGGCTCTATATGCCGACGACTTACTCGCTTTAATCTCGAACCCGGTCACCTCGCTACCGAATCTGATGATTGAATTTGATAAGTTCGGAGTCCTTTCTAATTTGAAGATAAATTATTCCAAATCTATTGCCATGAACCTGACTACCTCCCCTGGTGTGATTGTGGGTTTGAAGTGCTCCTTCCCTTTTGCCTAGCATGACCACAAATTAAAGTATTTGGGGATATTACTCTCCAACGACTCATCTAAACTATTCTCCTTGAATTTTAGCCCCTTATTGGCAAAGCTCCGTATGGACTTCCAGAGGTGGAAGAAATTACGACTATCGTGGTTTGGTAGAATTAACGTAGTCAAAATGAATGCCCTCCCTAGGATATTATTCTTTCTTCAAACCCTCCCTATACACATCCCTCTCCTGTGGTTTCGGGACGTCCAGAATCTCGTTCGCGCGTTTGTTTGGGGATGTAACGCACCTAGATTTAAACACGATATCCTATTTAGAAGAAAACACCAGGGTGGACAACAGCTCCCACATATTCCCAGCTATTACCATGCAGTACAATTGACTAGGATTTTAGAATGGACGCGGGCCAAAGACTGTAAACAATGGGTACTTCTAGAGGAGGGATGTCTCCCACATCATATTGAAATTGTACCATGGTTGCCTATCCTTCCGAGGGTTACTCACCCCACGGTTTCCCCCACGCTCAAGCTGTGGAACAAACTGAGGTCTGGGAGCCATATAGCCTCCAAATGGTCCCCCTTAACTTCCTTTCTATATAATCCCGAATTTATTCCAGGTCTCCATGGGACGGCCTTTGCTCCATGGGCGGAGGCTGGGATTTTTAGGGTCGGTCAGCTGGTGAGTTCGGGCAGGGCAATCTCTTTGGAATATAACCAGCTCTGATTTTTGGAAGTTCCTTCAGGTTCATCATTTCATAACATCCTCCAGGAACCTCTCTGATATAACTAGGGATCTTACCACTTTTGAAAAAATGTCTGTTTCTCCTAGATCTCAAATCTATGTGCTTATTATTGAGAACCTATTTCCGCAGCCCCCTGCCTTCATGACTTCCTGGGAGAGGGAAATGTCGAGATTAGCTACACGGGCCAATTGGGACTCCATATTTCGTAATACCCAGGCGAGCTCTTTATGTATATCAACAATGGAGACTCTTTACAAGCTCATATATAGGTGGTATAGGACTCCCCTTGTCCTCAATAAAATGTTTCCTCTAATCTTTTCTGGAGATGTAAAGGTGCCCCAGGGAGCTTTTTACACATTTGGTGGGACTGCCCTCTTATGACCCCATTTTGGATGGAAGTATTTAAATGCTCTGAACTGATAGTAGGGGATGTGGTTCCTAGGGACCCAGAGTTTTGGCTTCTCAATCTCACCTCAGTGGGTGTACATTCCTACAATACTCCCTATTGAGACATCTTAGCAATTCTGCTAAGGCGGTTATTCCGACTCTTTGGAGATCCGCCTTAGATTAAACTATGGTTTAAAAAGATTGACTACTTTTTAGATATGGAAGACCTTGTCTCCTTTTCCATAGGAAAAACCACCAACTTTACAGCCATTTGGGCTCCCTGGTATGTTTCAGGGAGTCGCCTATATATCGGTCTTTCGTGTCTAACTAGACTGTCTACCATTATTCATCCAGGCATATACTTAACATGTTTTGGAATTTTAACTAGAATAGTCCTCCCTCTGTTCACTCATAGGATTCATCCCTTCTCTGCAAATATCCTCATCTAACACTACCTTCCACAGCTTCTCCTTTTCTTTCCCTTCATTTCTTTTCTATCTTTCTCTTCCTTTCTATATTAACTTCAGCTGTTTTGTTATGACGTTTGTTTTTGCATGTTTATTATGCTATTAAAAAGCAGACAATTTTCTTTCCTTTTTTTCCATGCCTTAGGAGCTTTACATGTATCTCATTGATATACATACTATGTGATGATTTTGTCTCCTATTTTTGGAAATGTTTTGTACTATTGTTTTTGTCTGCTGCCTTAAACAAAACAGTTTACATAAAAAAAAAAGAGAGCAGGTGCTGGTCGGGGGGGGGGGGGGGGGGAATGGGGAGATGGGGTAATCATAAATATTACTATGGTAAGTGAAGAACAGATCGAGTGAATGTCCACTCACATGGCAGGGTGAGGAGGTCTACTTGGAGAGACCAAGCGATGGTGTGAGGTTAAGGAGATAATGGAGGGAAGATCTGAAGAAAGGAAGTGAGGGAGCCAGGAAGCAAAGTTGTCAAGGAATTTGGATGGAGAGCCAGGGCGATGGTAAATGACAGCTACACCAAGGTGAACAGGTTAGAAGAGGCGTATAGCATGGACCTCAAATGAAGAGAATGTAAGGGACAGTTCTGAGAGTATGAGATGGTAGGAGTAACCAGAGGATAGAAGGACCAAAATCACCACCATGGTGACCCTTGGGCCTGAGGGTATGTGAGAATGTGAGTCCCCCAAAGGACAGATCAGTGGGAGAAGTGGTGAAAGGGGGGAAACCCAGATAATGGCTAGGAGATTTAGGGAAATGGAGATGAAAAGGTCATGGATGGGGACCAGTTTATTACAGATAGACCTGGCATTCGAGAGGGCACAGTAGAGAGGGAGAGAGTTTGTGGGAGAGATGTGAATGAGATAATCAGGGTGGCTGTAGCATCGAAATGAGATTAATTTGGAAGGCCAGGATAGAGAGTGTAGTGATGTTGTGGGGTCCTGAGTTCAGTGTGATGTGGGTGGAGGTGATGTGACAGGGAGAGGAGGGAGGGAACAGGGCTTAGTGGAGGGGTAGTCGGCCCATGGTGGGGGAGAGGTGATGAATGTGGGGTAACATCAGAGGTGGAGAAAGGAAGCAGAGTGGTGGATAGGAGACACAGCAGGGGAGAGGGCAGGAGGTGTAGGAGACTAGGGGGTAAGGATACAGATGGGAATGGGGCAAAATAAAGGATTAGGTAGACACCGAGTGATGTGGGAGTTAAAGGAAATCTGATTATAGTTTGGATGAGGTAAACAGGTATGTGAAAACTGGAAGTAGGAATGGAGGCTTTATGAGAGAGACAGAGCCAGGTGAAAGTACAGTGTTGGTGAATGTGTATACTCAATGGCAATAGTTTAGTTTCAAGATAAATAAAAGTGTAGATTATATGTGTACAGAAATTGAATTTTTAGGTAGACGCTTATACAAGTTACACCACAGTAGAGACGCTTATACACATTACACCACAGAAGAGCCGTTTGTACACGTTACACCACAGAGGAGCCGCTTGTACACGTTACACCACAGAGGGGACTGCTTGTACACGTTATACCACAGAGGAGCCGCTTGTACACGTTACACCACAGAGGAGCCGCTTATACACATTACACCACAGAGAAGACGCTTATACACATTATACCACAGAGGGGCCGCTGATACACGTTACACCACAGAGGAGCCGCTTATACACATTACACCAGAGAGGAGACACTTCTACACATTACATAGATTGTATATGGGGCACATTGACACGCACATATGGTGCAGGTCGCAGGGTAACACTGACACCCACACACAGACCAGGGGCACACTGACACAAAAACAGATTGTATATGAGCACATTGACACACACACACTGTATAGGGACCAGATGCACACACACACTGTATAGGGACCAGATGCACAGACACACATACAGATTGTATAGGGACCAGATGCACACTGACACACACACTGTATAGGGACCAGATGTACACTGACACACACACACACACACACACACACACACACACACACACACACACACACACACACACACACTCTGTATAGGGACCAGATGCACACTGACAAACACACGTTGTACAGGGGGGAGCTGTCTGCCAGGCAGAGAAACATACCTTCTAAATTTTTACTGTCTGTCACAGGGCAGCTCCAGCTCCCCCTCGTTCAGAGTCGACGCTGCACTGTGTCCCTCCCCGTGTTCCCAGGCATGCTGGAGGGCTGTGTGATCAGGGCTGCCGAAGACAGGCAGTCTCCGTGAAGGCTCCCCTGTCAGAGGAGCTTGTAGTACCAAGGGCGGCATGCTGCAGCGGCAGTGACACTGACTTGCAGCGCGCCCTTATCAGTCCCGCGCTTTGCACATCCGCGTAGTCGGCGTATGCGTAGGGCCGGGCCTGGTAGTAGGTGAAGTGGAAAGATATTGCAGTGTCTAAAACAGGGAGTTCAGTGCTGAGTGTCCAGGTTATACAGACAGGGGATGTTTCTTGTGAAGAGTAATAGGCCCTACACACTTGGCGATATTCTGAAAGATATGAACGATCTCGTTCATAAATGAACGAGAACTTGTTCATATCTTTCAGTGTGGAGACATAAGCGATGAACGATGCGCGTCCCCGCGCTCGTTCATCGCTGGTCTCCCGTCGGCTGTGCATGCAGGCCAATATGGGCGATCTCGTCCATATTTGCCTGCACTTCAATGCAGCCGCGTGACGGGGGGAGTGAAGAAACTTCACTCCCCCCGTCACTGCCCCCCCGCCGCCGGGTTGCTCGTCGGCCGTATCGGCCGTCGGGCACCTCGGCGGCACATCGCCAAGTGAGTAGGGCCTCTAAGTGAAGTGAACTCACATTTGTTGTTGTAAAGCAGTCCTTCTGTATTACTGATTATTGATAGAATGTTCTCCTTTTGTTTTTGTTCGGTTTAACGTTGGTGTAACGTTGAAATTATGTTTACATTCTAACTACACTTTGGAAGATGTGCACTTAGGATAGGTGTGCCCAGACACATTTTTACATTTTTTAACTATAATTAGGTTTACATTCAACAGGGCTGGCAGCAATCAAGCCTGGCTGTGTCTAGTCTATAGTTGAACCCAATTATCAATTCAATTTGGTTAATTGTTTGAAAGAGTAATTAAGGGGTCAACTACTATTTCATACAGGCTAGTTCGTGATGGATAATTTTGCTCCATCAGTAAATAAAATTATAATTTAAAAACTATGGGGGCTATTTAGAGATGGACACAGATCTTGCTTCCCGCAGCAGGAGCTGCTTCCATCTACTCACATGGTGGGGGCCGCCCGGCACAGGGCAAGGCCAACCAGCATGTGTGTGGCAACACCCCGAGATGCATTTTCAAAATGGTCTGGACACGCCTGCGTTGTCCAGACCGCGCCTACAAAACGCTGCAACGACGTCCTGCTGACGACTATGGCCAGTGCAGACCACCTGGATGCGAACGCGTGTCTGTGTCCAGGGCTGAATAGACCCCCATATTTTGGGTTTACTCAGGCTGTCTTTGTCTTATATTCAGTTTTGTTTTGAAGATCTGAAACAAAGAAGTGTGACAGATATGAAAAAATAGAACAAATCAGCAAGGTGTCAAACACTTATTAACGCCAATGTATATGGTACATAGGAGATAGAGCTGATCTAAAGTTAGATACATCTGTTGCTCACGTGGAACAAGGGCTGGACAGATGGCCAACTAGTATTGCTGAGCTGTTACATCGAAGATTCTCTTTCCTGATTAGTATATTACTTGCCTAGTGTTTTTCCACACCAGTCCAAGACCATTTTTTTGTCAACATGGGAACGCCAGCTCTGGAGCTGCTTGTAGCTCTCCAACTCTCACTTTTCACCTCAGGAGCTTTTCCCAGGATGATGTTGAGGCTGTCTTTTTAAGCCTGCGATATGAGACTGTTATGCGCCCTCTCGCGCTATCCCCCTGCATTTCACCAATCCACTTTTATTATCTGGAACCGTTGCATCAGGACCTCATTTCTTTTCCTTAAAACTTTAATTTTTCTTCCCGATTTCTCAACCAGGTTGTAAAAAAATTCTCATTCCATTCTCTTATGTAGACTTGCTCTATTTCTGCTTTCCTCGTAGCAGCTTTTCAATCATTTTTATAGACAAATGAGAGCTTAGGGCCTAATTCAGACCTGATTGCAGCAGCAAATTTGTTCTCTAACGGCCAAAACCATGTGCACTGCAGGGGGGAGGCAGATATAACATGTGCAGAGAGAGTTAGATTTGGGTGGGTTATTTATTTGTTTCTGTGCAGGGTAAATACTGGCTGCATTATTTTTACACTGCAATTTAGATTTCCGTTTGAACACACCCCACCCAAATCTAACTCTCTCTGCACATGTTATATCTGCCCCCTCCCCACCCCCACCCCTGCAGTGCACATGGTTTTACCCACTAAGGAACAAATTTGCTGCTGCGATCAGGTCTGAATTAGGCCCTAACTTCAGTAAATCACAATCTCAAACAGCCTTTTTACTATACATTTCTTGTGCATGTCCACACACACTGTTGTACCCAGAAGTATTCTTCTCCAGGGGGTTTATTTATTAAGCGTCGGGTTCTAAAACCCGGCGCTTCTTATCGTGTTTATGCCAAAACTGTAAAAGGGCAATGCTTTCACTAGTAAAACACGGCTGGTAAAAGCATTACCCTTGAGCATAAACACGATTGGAAGCAGCAGGTTATAGAAACCAATGCTTAGTAAATAAACCCCCGTAGCTTTCAGGAGATCTCGTATGGACTCTCTCATAACAGGGCTGGTTCTGAGATGGACTCAATACAGATATTCAATATGTGTCCCATGGTTTGAGCTTATAGAGTAGCAGGACCAGTTGAGCTGCAATGTATTGGGTGTTCCTAGAGCAGTGACCGGGGGGGGGGGGGGGGGGGGGGGGAGTCTGTTCAGATGTACAGAGCTGTCTCCTTGGCTTCTTGCTGCGCCTCTTCTCAGGTTTTCCTCAGAGCTGACTCCCCAGCTCCTTGCTGCGCCTCTTATCCAGCTTCTCTCAGAGCTGTCTCCTCAGCTCCTTGCATAGCCTCTTCTCCGGCTTCTCTTAGAGCCGACCCTCAGCTCCTTGCTGCACCTCTTTTCCTGGTTCTCTCAGAGCTTTCTCTTCAGCTTCTTGCTGCGCCTCTTCTCCTGGTTATTTCAGAGCTTTCTCCTCAGCTTCTTGGTGCGCCTCTTCTCAGGTTTCTCTGAGAGCTGACTCCTCAGCTTCTTGCTGTGCCTCTTCTCCTGGTTATTTCAGAGCTTTCTCCTCAGCTTCTTGGTGCGCCTCTTCTCAGGTTTCTCTGAGAGCTGACTCCTCAGCTTCTTGCTGCGCCTCTTCTCCTGGTTATTTCAGAGCTTTCTCCTCAGCTTCTTGGTGCGCCTCTTCTCAGGTTTCTCTGAGAGCTGACTCCTCAGCTTCTTGCTGCGCCTCTTCTCCTGGTTATTTCAGAGCTTTCTCCTCAGCTTCTTGGTGCGCCTCTTCTCAGGTTTCGCTAAGAGCTGACTCCTCAGCTTCTTGCTGCGCCTCTTCTCCTGGTTATTTCAGAGCTTTCTCCTCAGCTGCTTGGTGCGCCTCTTCTCAGGCTTCTCTCAGCGCTGTCTCCTCAGCTCCTTGCTGCGCTTCTTCTCAGGATTCTCACAAAGCTGACTCCTCAGCTCCTTGCTCAATCTCTTCCAAGAACGGTCTCTGAGATTAATGTTTTTACAGTCTTCCAGCAGATGCTTCAGGGCTTCATAATATAATGACAAAATTCAAGAATACATGATATGGAAATCGTTAAGGAAATATTAAGAATAACTGCAAAAAAAAAAAATTCAGGAAATCAACAAAAATAAAACACACATAAAAGGGCAAATTAAATAGATCTACGTTATTTTCTGTACTTAAATTCTTTGTGGTAGTTTTACTATGTTGCGGTTTGACAACGACATTGAGAATTAGTGGCTTTGACCAATAATTTTAAAACCTCAATAAGAATAAGTGTTAAATGGCTAAAAACTTCCGAAACAAGCAGCGTGCTGTCTTTGGGGTAGGCATCTACTGACAGCCACTGTGGTCCCGATGAATGGACTGAGTTTAATGCGCAGGTAGCCATGACGGACTGTGACTGCCGGCAGCGCATCTGACCTGTGAGTGAGCTCCGTCGTTTAACAAGCAGGCTCCTCTTAGTAATGCTGCTGTGGACTTACCGAACTGGCCATTAAACACCTAAGCAATACTAATTGCAGCAGCAGGAGACTACAACAGTATAGTAGGTCAAAGGTTCTCAACCGTTTATCATTCTGAAAACTGCTACAAGTGCCAGTGCTGTCCTTCAATAATACCAGTATTCCTCCAGGATTAACATAGGGCCTGACTCAGAGATGGATGCAGTAAGCACAGCAGCTGCGTCCAAAGACGAAAATATGCTAATGCTGCAGCCGTTGTGTGTTAACAGACGCTTCCTGCATGCTTGTGTGATTTACTGCTGCATCCAAAGACCGGCATGGGATCACTCAGCAAGAACTTTGACCATCTGAGCAACCCTAAGCTTCCTCAGGATGGTCGGGGAATTCACGCTGCAGAGGCCAGCGAATCTGCAACAGAAGATGCAGGCAATGGTCTCAGTACTCCCACAAAACGGAGGTGACACATCTCCATTTTGGGAAATGGTTTCCGTCACCACCACCTCCCTACCCCCAAATGGCCCCAGCCTGTAACTCATGCTGTTGCTTAGGGGGCACTGCATCCGACGATGATGAATGGGTACTAAGCATGCGCAGTACAGAACACATTGTAGATGTACGGAAAGCATCAGTTTGTGTGTCAATGTGTATTTGACTGAAATTATAACAACAGTATTCATCAATGACTCACAGGAGGCATACATCTGTTAATTTTGCCAAATTAACACACAATAACCTCACCAATTGCAGTGGCGGGAGTAAGTAAACTCAATATAATCAGAAATTCTGGAGTCCATTCAATTTGTATCTGTATTTTTTACAGTTATGTATTTATTAATTTTGTGTATTATAGTGGATGTGTTATATTTATTCGTTTTATTTACAAAATGTTATTTGGTTATATTTGGCTGTATTAGTTAGAAACACCCCTAACTTTTTGTGTTGATTATTTGAATATTACAGAATATCTTATTTTAGGAGCTGCGTCACCTTTTATCATCTAATCTATATACATTTATTTTGCGCCCAAATTTTATGTCTTGTTTAGGATAACATAGTGGTTTGTGTTAAACAAGGCTGATTTAGCGCACATTCCTATTGCAATTTTAAAACTATTGGAGGCTTTGATAGTAAATAAACCCCTTTGTTGCTATGTTTTATTTAGTTTGAGTTGCACATTAAAAATAGTGTTCACATATCGCCTGATTCATGTTTGAAAGTAAAGGAAAAAATCAAGTATCTGGGCACTGCAGGTAGGCCAGTTATAACGTGCAGGTAGATTTAGATTTGGGTGGGTTTTATTTTTTTCTGTGCAGGGTAAATACTGGCTGCTTTGACATGTAGCCCACAAATACTGGACAGCTTTATTTTACACTGCAACTTAGATTTCAGTTTGAACACACCCCACCCAAATCTAAATCTCTGTGCACGTTACATCTGCCCCCCCTGTAGTGCAACATGGTTTTGCCCAGTTGTGTGCTTTTTTGCTTTGCTTACAAACTTAAATCAGGCCCATAATGTAGATGGAAATTGCTCTGAATCAGCACTGTACTTAAGGGGTCATTCCGAGTTGATCGCTCACTGACGTTTTTAGCAGCGCAGCGAACAGGTTAATACTGCGCATGCGTATGCACCGCAATGTGCACGCGCTTCTTACGGGTACAAAGCGGATCGTTGCTGGGCGATGAATTTAACGAAGAATCCATTCGCACAGCCGATCGTAAGGAGATTGACAGGAAGAAGGCGTTTGTGGGTGTTAACCGACCGTTTTCAGGGAGTGTTTGGAAAAACA
Organism: Pseudophryne corroboree; assembly: GCF_028390025.1. NCBI lineage: Eukaryota > Metazoa > Chordata > Amphibia > Anura > Myobatrachidae > Pseudophryne > Pseudophryne corroboree. The sequence goes on from NC_086449.1 coordinate 246,908,436, forward strand.
CAGGCATGTCCAGGCGTTTACAGGGCGGGTGTCTGACGTCAATTCCGGGACCGGACAGGCTGAAGTGATCACAAGGGCTGAGTAAGTCCAGAGCTACTCAGAAACTGCAAAAAACTTTTTCGTCCCGCTCGGCTGCACACGTGTTCGCACACTTGCAAAGCGAAAATACACTCCCCCGTGGGCGGCGACTATGCGTTTGCATGGCTGCTACAAGTAGCTAGCGAGCGATCAACTCTGAATGACCCCCAAAGTGAACATACCTGTGCTGATTGAGTTTTTCTATCCCAATCTACATGGCTAAGTTATCTATATAAAAATAAAATTGAGCTTCCTCCTCAGCACCTCATATACATATTTCTAAATTCAGAGCATGAAATAAAGCCACTTATCTTTATGAGAAGATCAGACTTATTTGTCCAGACAGATCTTCGCAGATACTTGCGTATATGGGGCCTTATTCAGAGATGGATGCAGCCGCTGCGTTCACATGCAGCGGCCACAGCAATAGGGTCTGCACACGCACAGCAGCCATAGTGCACGTGCACGACCCTTCACCATGCGATTGTATTCAGCTAAGATGCATGATTGACAGGTGACAGGCATCTCGGGGTGGCACCACGGCGTTGGGGGGAGGAGATCGGCAAACACAGGCATGTCATGGCTGTTTTCAGGGCCGGACAATGATGTCACCTGTATTTCCTGCATATGAAAACAAGGCGGTGGTGCCGCTGCCTATGCAACCAGGCTGCGCAGGCAGGAGTCAACCTCTATTTGATGCGATCACAGATAAATTGCGATCACATCTCAGGGCGGCACCACACATGCTGGGCGGCCTTGTCCTGTGCTGGGCGGCCTCCAGCATGCGAGTATATGGTCGCAGATTTTGCTGCGAGAGCAAAATCTGCAACCAACTCTGAATAGCCCCCATAGTGATTAGATCCAGGTATGAAACACGTGAAAACATAAAACACAAACAATCTATTGCAGCATACTCAAAACAAGTGTCAACAGCAAGTGAAAAATCTCCTTGTGACATAATCGTAAAAAATATTCCAATTTGAAGATTTAAAAAAGACAATATTTAATATTATACTTCCAGATGAAAAAGTTCCATATGCAAACAGGAAATAATGCCGTGTAGAAATATTGCATCCAAAAATGATGTGGGTGACTTCCTACCAGATTGCGGAGTAGTAAAGGGCACATAAAGACTGAAACGATCTTAGATTCCCGGATAGCCTCAGCTCCAAGTGGATCGCAGTTTCCTCCTCGTCTAGTTGGTATGCCAGTTGCTGTTGACACTTTTTTTGAGTATGCTGCACTAGATTGTTTGTGTTTTAGGTTTTCATATGTCTCATACCCAGGGGGAGTGGTGAGCGTGGCTCCGGTGGAGCTCGAGCTCCGGGCGTGGGAAAAGTTAGAGGGTGCGCTGCCTGACCCCTCCTCCCTGTATACTGCGGGCCGCTGTACAGGCCGCAGAGCAGGAGGAGGAGGAGAAGTAGAGGGGTGCACACTGACTCGGACTTGGAGACTATGTAGGGAACAGGGCAGGCCAGAGGCAACAGCAGGAGACACTGACAGCCGGCACATGCCGGAGCTCTGCCCTCCCTCTTTATATGTCTCACTGTCTGCTTGTAGCTGTGCAGCAGGGTTACTTCTGTCCTGCTACACCACTCTCTGCCCCGGCTGCTGCAGCACCTCACTCTGTCCCAGCTGCTGCAGCAGCACTTCTCTCTGTCCCATTTCTGCAGCACCTCTTTCTATCCCAGCTGCTGCAGCACCTCTCTCTGCCTCAGCTGCTGCAGCACCTCTTTCTGACTCGGTTGATGCAGTACCTCTCTCTGCCCCGGCTGCTACAACACCTCTCTTTATATTGATGCTGCTGCACCTCTCTCTGCATTAGAAGCTGCAGAGTAACATGTATGGGGGTAATTCTGAGTTGATCGCAGCAGCAAGTTTGTTAGCAATTGGGCAAAACCATGCGCACTGCAGGGGGGGGGGCAGATATATCATTTACAGAGAGGGAGAGGGGGCATGCCAGCAGCTCACAGAGCGCTGGGCATGCCCCTTCAGTGACGAAAACAGGGCGTGGCTCGCGATCGTAGGTCCTCCCGCGAAGCCACGCCCCCTTTCCATATGCCACATCCCCTTTTCGGGAGCGTGTGCACACGGCTTCGCCGCGCGTGTGTCCCTCTTTACAGAAGGGAAAAGTTGGGAGGTATGAAACTGCAATCACATTTAGACCCCCACGCACATGCAAAGATCTGTCTGGACCAATGAGTCTCATCTTCTCTGAAAGAGTAGTGGCTTTAATTCATGCTCTGAATGTTGACATTTGTGTATGAGGTGCTAAGGATGAAGCTCAATTTTATTTCTATTTGCTTGTTTGGGTGAGGATAACACTGTATGAGCATTTCTTCCTTAGCTGCCTTAGGCACAATTTGCAGTGCTAATTTTTATCTATATTTAGTACTTATGTTATCTATATATGTATTGTAAGCGGATCAGTGTAAGGATGCCATCTCCTGGGTTAGGTGGATGTACTTTCTTACAGCAACCCAAATAGCGACACGGCAGTCCAGGGTGTTTGGTGCAAATAGCCTCAGATAGTTTTATTTGCAGCAAAAGTAAAACAAAACATAAATCCTAGCCCGTCTGGGCATTAACTATACACCAGGGTTTCCTCTCTAAGGCCCAGATTTATCAGTCCTTGGAGAGTGATGAAATGCACGGTGATACAGTACTAACCAACCAGCTCCTAACTGACATGACACAGGATGTGTTTGAAAACATTTAGGAGCTGGTTGGTTTGTACTTTATCTCCATGCAATTTATCACTCTTAAAGGCTTGATAAATCTGGGCCTGAGTGTGTGAGATGGACCTACTGTCCAACTCACCAAACAGCAGATCAACACAGCACTTACTTCAGGCACTAATGGTGTCTCTCTGTGCAAGCCAGTAGCTTGCTCCCCAGGCAATGAGCAACTTCCTCTCCGGCTTACACCCATGCAGGTGTTAGCACTAATTAGCCTTCTCTGATTAAGTCTGCTTTGCAGAAACAGACCTTTTCCTGGGGTTTTAAACTCATAGGACAGAAATCTTGGACATATAGACCTGCCCTACAACACAATTCTTCTGCTTTTATCACAGTATGTCTGTTCTGTCTGTTACTAATATAAAACTTGGCATGCCATTTTCATTTATTTTGGCGATATTCATACCTGTATTATTTGTTTGTTATTCACTCAAAATTAACCTGATACTTGGTTTTGTTTTTTAATATGGCTCCTGCTGTTTGTTTTCAGATACGTTTCAATAAAGCTCTGCATATGTGCCAGGAGACAGATGGAACCATGTCCTTTGTCCAGCTGCCCTGTCTTGGAGATGCAGCCACGGAGACCATAACTCTTGCAAGTGCCAATGCTAACCATATTCATTATGGGCACCCAACGAGCATTCCTAGCTTCCTAGCTGCATTAGGAGCAATGCCTGCCACACATTGTATATCCAGGAGATATGCACAGCAAAAAAATGGAACTTGGAACAGGTCCCAGTCCATACGAGCATTGGCAACTGCCAATGAGCCAAGTTCCTTTACCAATCAAGGAACCCACTTAAAGCTTTCTAGTGCCAAAACCAGGATGGAGCAGAGTAAGTACTGTATGTGACAACTGCTTACCCTCTCACACTCGGTATCCGGATGGTAGGTCGACATAAATTAGGTTGACAGTCAATAGGGCGACCACTATTGGTCGACTTTGACAGTCGACATGGGAAAAAGGTTGACACGTTAAAATGGCCGTCACGGGACAGGTCGACACATGAAAAAGTTGAAATGACTTTTTAATTTTAACTTTTTCATACTTTACCATCCACGTGGACTACGATTGGCTTACTGCAAGGGGACGTGGTGCACTAATTTTTCCTGGTCATGTTACGCTAAAAAAACGGCACAACATAATTGTAAAAATGTCATGTCGACCTTTTATGTGTCGACCATTTTAACATGTTACTGTGTCGACCATGTCAGTATCGACCAATAGTGGTCGACCTAATCCATTTTGACCCATTGATCCATAACCATCACACTCATGCTTATAGAGCTCAGTGCAGTATACTTTGTGCCCATTTCTTTTTCACTTGAAATAATTTGAAATAAGTGCTATTGATAAATAGACTATTTTGTTTTTAAGAGAAGGCTGTTTCGGCAAGTAATTATAATGTATACCAGTAAGGCAGGGGAAATGTATAATATGGTGGAACAGTAAGTGGTCAATTCAGTTAGGTGCAAGCTGTTCTTATGGTAAACTTGCTGTGAATTTTACATTTGCAATCCAATTCCAAACTCGCATTGCTTTTCTAGATGAAATGTGCAGGTTTTTTTTATGCGTATCACTGTGAGCAGGTGAAGAGGAAGGGAACAGCTTTATTATAAAGTAAAAATTTAGGTACAATGGGGGTCATTCTGAGTTGATCACTCGCTAGCTATTTTTTGCTGTGCTGCGATCAGATAGTCGCCGCCTATGGGGGAGTGTATTTTCGCTTTGCATGTGTGCGAACGCTTGTGCAGCCGAGCGGTACAAAAACGTTTTGTGCAGTTTCTGAATAGGTCTGAACTTACTCAGCCGCTGCGATCACTTCAGCCTGTCCAGTCCCAGAATTGACGTCGGACACCTGCCCTGCAGACGCTTGGACACGCCTGCGTTTTTCCAACCACTCCCTGAAAACGGTCAGTTGACATCCACAAATGCCCTCTTCCTGTCAATCTCCTTGCGATAGGCTGTGCGAATGGATTCTTCGTTAAATCCATCGCTCAGCACCGATCCGCTTTGTACCCGTATGATGCGCCTGCGCATTGCGGTGCATATGCATGCGCAGTTTTGCTGAGTTTTGACCTGATCGCAGCGCTGCAAAAAATAGCTAGCGATTGATCAACTCTGAATAACCCCCATAGTGAAGAGCCTCTGGTAGACCCCTACTAATGAATAATCATGCACTTGGAGGGGTTTAAATAGCATAATCTGGCCAACGTCCGTTTTCAGGTGAATTCCTCTATAAAGCCCAATAATGGGTTAAATCATGTGGGACAGGTAAGTAGAGGTGGTGTATTGATGGAAGAGGCAGGGGTGTATTAAGAGAGAAGAGGGCCCGTGTGCAGTATCCATCTGGGCCCTCTCCTCTCTAGCTGGCAGCAAAGGTCTTCGGGAAAATGAGCACTAGAGCATGCACATCTTCAGGAAAATGGTGCACGTGCAAAACTCTGGGAAGATGGCCACCACGCCATTTTCCTAGTGAATTATGCAGCGCTGCTGCTGCCGACAACACGGGACTCTGGAGAAGTAAGTAATTAAGAAATGGGTGCAGGATGTGCGGTGTAGTCCCCCCTGCACCGCACACCCTGCTCCCATTATAGATACACTACTGGGGAGAGGGGTTTTAGAACTTGCAGATGATCCACATCTCCTTTGTTGTATTTGTAAAAAAGTTATGCATCCTCTCAGTGACTTCCGCAAATTGGCATTTCTAATTGGATCTTGCATTTCTCGGGTGTGCGCATTTGTGCAATGTATAAAGGTTTCACGAAACAACCCCTGTTTCGCAAACTCGCACCTAATTGGATTGACCCCTAAGTATTAAATGTGCTAGATCCAGAACACTTTAACAATAAAAGTGACTATCCAGAAGTACTGAAGCTGTTTCCATAGAGAAAATCACTTTACGGTCTCTGCATACATGTACCAATGTCATCCAGCTGCTACTATTAAAACAATATTAAGATCAATTTTGTAGGTTATCCTTTTCTTGTTTTGTATGTTGGCAATATGGGGGTAATTGAGATCTGACCGCTAGGCAGCGATTTTTGCAGCCCTGAGTTCAGATAGTCACCTCCTACAGGGTGAGTGTATTTTTGCTGTGCAAGTGTGCGAAAGCATGTGTAGCAGAGCTGCACAAAACTGATTTTGTGCAGTCTCTGCACAGCGCAGGACTTACTCAGTTGCTGCGATCACATCAGCCTGTCCAAGGACTGGATTTGACGTCACACACCCTCCCTTCAAATGCTTGGACACACCTACGTTTTTCCAGACACTCCCTAAAAACGGTCCGTTGACAAGCACAAACGCCCTCTTCCTGTCCAATCTCCTTGCGAACGTCCGTACAAATGGATCCTTCGCACAAACCCGTTGCTGACTGGCGATCCCCGTTGCAGCCGTGCGACGCGCCGGCACAGTGCGGTGCATACGCATGCGCAGTTCGGGTCTTATCGCCTGCTGTGCGAAAATGCACAGCAGCGATCAGATCTGAATTACCCCCTATGTGTACTGCGGAAGCACCCATCTGAGCAGGAGATCTTGCCGGTTTTGCATGATCCTGCAACCTTCTGCAGCCATCTACTGTAAAAGCTTTTCATACAGGTCACAGAACATCTAATATTGTTTATTTGATAATAGGGAATACATAATTTTTTATAACACACACATTTTAATTTGGAACAATTCCAATGATCCTCATTTGCAGGTGTTTTTTACATTCACTGACAGAATGCTTTTGCAATGAGTTATGTGACACAATGGACATCAATGGACACAATGGACATATATAATAAATGATTACATCACTACCCATCTAATGTTACATTATACTTTATAGGAGTTTCAACCTCAATTGATATCAGTTTTGTGTTAAATAATTACTTTATATTTAATATACCTTATATGTAGTATTACTTTACCAATCAATTGAATAATGGAACCCATATATTACATGCATTACTATTATAATCAATGATTTCCAGTTCCATGGGCCATTGCTATCCTATTTTCTAATGGTATTTAAAGTAATGTGGTTACTGTATGAGCTGAGCTGGAATACATATGAATCCTGGCGGCGAGGCAGCAAGTCCCCTTGTGGGCTCGCTATGCTCGCCATGCTTCGGGGCCGGTAGTTCGCTTTGCTCGCCACAGGTTGTATTCCCACTCAGTGGTGTTGTTCGGGATTTGGTCAGTCGGTATTTCACTGGCTGTCGGGATTCCAGCATCAGTCTGCTGAATGCCGGGGTCCCGACAACCAACATTTTAACTGCATCCCAAGCTGGAAACACGTTTGCAGTTTGTACATTGGAAAGTCTAGCCATTTGTATTGTTATCGGATTACCGAATTAATAAAGTACAAACTTGATTTTACTGTGATCCAGATTAAATATTTCACCCATGACAATATTGTTTGTCCAAAATAGGTTAAAAGAAATAACTCCAACATTTTCCTTTCAGAAAGTCCATCTAATAAGAAGCTTAGTAGAGCTGGATCCCTAAATAGCTTTCCTCCTAATGGACCACGTTTCAGCGCACCTTCCACTGGTTGCCTTCTGCCTGCTGTTGGGGGGACCTCATCTACTGATCGACCTTTAGCTATTTCATCATGTTCAGCTACTATTGCAAAGCGGACAAATCATTCAAGGCAAAACCCTATGGGTATCTTCAACTTGAATATAAACTGGTAAAAGAGATTTTATATCAGCCGTTGTCTATGACAAAAAATATAAATTTTCCAAGTGTTGTTGCCAATGTCATATTTACATTATAACTAAGTCCACAGTCCATATTCATTGTAGGATTCTGACCGTCGGGATCCCGCTGTCGGTATTCTGTCAGGATCCCAACTGCCAGGATTTCGTACCCAACCCCTGCAGACCTGTCATAAAATTAATGAGTTAAAAGTTCACTAACCTAAAACTGAATTTGATACAATATAAAAAGGCATCGTCTAATATTCTCAAACATAAATGTGAAAGTTTCAGTCTGATGTTTTATATAATGTTTGTAACATTAATGTTAAACTTTTGGTCTGATATTTTATAGAATGTTTGAAGCTGGAGTAAGCTGACATTTAAAAATGATCAAAACATGGAGCTGATGGGTGAATTGGTGCTTAGGCAGGTCTGGGTGGGGCTTATTTTGTTAAAATGTATTTATTTTCAAATGCTGGAGCACATTATATTTATGGGAGTTTCAGTTCTCATGATGTGCCGATCAGATACTCAGCTGTAGCATAAGGTGCCCCTGTGTGGCATGCCAGAGGAAATTAGTGATGTAACTGTAACGTGTCTTACCCTGACAGCTCTGTAGGTACTTTGCAGCCATCGCTTTAAATTGTAAAGATTTTTGTATCTTACATTTACTAATCTATTAACCTTATAAAGTAAGACTGTAAGGGTATACACACGGAGCGATTTTTGCTTAATTTCTAAGCAATCTGACTATATTGCTTAGAAAAGAAGCATACATCGCTCTGTGTGCATGCTCCATAGCGATATCACTGGTTTATCACTTCCTTATGCCTTCTCCAGGTTAATACATCTACCCCTGAGTGCTGAGTGGGGGGAGAGATGTGTGCTGAGCGGTCTGTGATAGATCGCTCAGCACACATCTCTAGGTTTGTAGTACCCCCCTTAATTTTCATGTTTAGGCCCATAGTTTATCATACCTATGTACTAGAATGGCAAATAGACACTTAGTGACATTTTTTTCATTTTATTTTAGGAGATGGACTTGAGCACATGCCAACAGCAAGTACACAGATACCTCCAACAATGCTGATTTGGGATTCATTCTCTGACTCACAAGAAAACAATATCTTAAACCAGAGATCTTTGAACATCAAATAAATACATTTTATATGTGATAGAGAAAGAAAGCACTGACCAATTTCTTCTGTCTTAGTAGCAGAAAAACACTTGAATCTGAGATAGATGTATATGTAATTAAGCATGTTACACAATATTCTCACAATATTCTCACAGCCAAATTGATTTCACACAGTCACTAATAGGATAACTTCTGTAAAGGAAGTGTAAAAGGAGTTGTACTATGCAAAGATTGCATTAAGTATTATCACTGTCAATTAGTTAAAGGTGTTTGAGGTTATAGCCGATGTTTATGTCACCGTGAAGCCTTTATAAATCTCACTGTTGTAAACTGAGAGTATTAAGTCAATAAAATTTGATAATTGCAGCCATGGAAACGGTTTGATTAATGAAACTTGGTATTGCTATTTGTTGTAGCCTTACATAACATGTCCAAACGTGATCTTTCATAATGGGTTCACTGTGTACTGTTTGTCTGCAGTTCTCATGTGGCATGTTCATGGTTTATGGGTTTGTTTAAAAGGGCTCTACAGTGCATTTTCAAACCTAACAAATGTGTGTCTTCTTTTACAAGAGCAAAGATACTTTATTAGCATTACAATAAACTTGTTGCAGGGCTATTCCTTACTTCAGGCGAGTTAAGAACTATGTCAAGTGACAAAACTGGCGAAACAGCAGAGACAGAGACTCATTACCTGCCAATGACCCCGCTTCCACACCAGTGATCCTGAACTTCTCCGATCAAACACCCTAGTGAGAACACCATTCTCTTACGTCCCCATCCCCCCCCCCCCCATCCCCCGTGTCTCTCCAGCACCATCCCTACTGCCATTCCCGCCACGCTATTTATTCTCCTTACAGGGGTGTCGTGGGCACCCCAAGAGGGAAATTAGTTGTCGGTATGCTGGCCGTTGGGATTCTGGCGCCGGTATGCTGAGCGCTGGGATCCTGACAGCCGGCATATCAAGTGCCACCCGCCATTCCCATGTGCCTCACCAGCATCATCCCTGCTGACTCTCTTCAACACCATATCCCCCGTGAGTCTCAGCACCATCTTCCTGTGTCTCACCAGCATCATCATACCTGTGTATCACCAGTGTCATCTCCGTCTGCGTCTCTCCAATGTAATCATCAAGCCCTGACTGACCCCCTACCTTCTGTGTATGTATTGGTTTTATGCCCCAGACACTGCTGCCCCCAGTGAGCAGCCCAACTGATCACTGACCTTTCCAAACACACTCCTACCACATCCCACCCCACCATTTATTTGACTAATTTGAAGTAATAGACATGGCTCTGCAATTAATGCTGCAGTGGCAGCAACTTTTGTTGTCCTTCTGTCCACTGCTGCTCTGTCTCGGTCATTTGACTCAGTCGACTCTGGTGTCTCCTCCACTGTGTGATCCAGGACCTGCGCTGGTCCTCCTCTGCTGCCCACGCCCCTGTTGAATGGGACAGATGTCACCTCATAATGCCACCACATCTCCTTCCTGGCTTGCTATAAGAAGAGAGAGGGAAGCTAAGCCACTGTAGCGCCACCCAGCACATTTATTGATCTGTGCAGCATGGCGGACAGCAAGGCAGCCTCCTTTATTGTCAGGTAGCCGCAGAACTGTTTGTGACCTGTTGTACAGGATGGGCAAGGTGGGCTGGCGGAGGCAGGATGCATTTCACCTCCAAATACATTAGACAAAACGTATTTCTGAACTGTTCAGTCCGACTTTGACCCCTGCTTATGACTGCTAGTAGTGCCAAGTGACACACAAAACAATCACTTCGAGTCCTTCTGTCAAACAAGTTCAGATTTGAAGTGTAAACCATCTGTTGTGCAAAGCCAATGTTTTCTTCACGCGCCTGTATTTGCTTACACTGTGCCTGGGTTTCTGCTAATCCACATAAATTTGTGGAACAAAATGGTAGTATTTATAGAAAAGCAGAGATTTGCACAGGCAGCCAGGATGCAAAAAAGTGTCTTGTAAAGTACGGAGCAGTGCATATGATTTTGTGATATCCTTTGCAGAGCTAGAGTATTAAAATGTGATATTTGGGTAGCAAATAGTCATTTGTCAGGAAATTACTTGCTGTATTCCACTATGCAATAAATAATCCCTTTCAAAGTCACTATGTTCTGCTGTTGCAGGCTTACAACTATGATAGCTTTAACTACAGGCGATCAGAGAGCAGCCCAGCATTTACATACCTAACCCCGAGTGTGCTGGATGTTATATCTGAAAGTGTTCTGTGTTCATCACATCGTGAAATCAGTGTACAGATGAGCAAAGTACGGAGTCATAGTGGTTAGCATTACTGCCTCACAGCACTGTGGATATGAATTACATTCCTAACCAAGGCCCCATATGTGTGGAGGGTCTGCAGTTAACATACCGCCCATCGGGATCCCGGCTGTCTCAATACTGATGCCGGGATCCCGACACGGAATACCGGCATTGTAGAGGGAGAATAGCTGAGCCCGCAGCGTGGCAATCACAACGAGCCCACACGGGGTTTGTTGCGCTCGCCCCCCCTTTAGGCATTCTAGAGCCCGGGATGCCGATGTCGGTTTACTAACATTCGGCATCCCCGTCGGCGGGATCACATACTGATCCCGTGTGGAGTATGAATGTGTTCCTTGTGCATGAGTGGGTTTCCTCCAGTTGTTCCAGTTTCCCCCACACTCTATAAACATAGTGACGGAAAAATGTATCCATTATTTAGATGTTAATGTTCTAGTATTTGCTTTGGTGCTCTCCCTGGGTTCTAGAGACAGTATTCTCAGTCCATTGAAGAAATGTCCACAACCACTATTTCAAATGGAATTGGGATCCGTAAATCTTCTGTTCGGCAATACTTCACCACTCCAATGAAGTATATCATAAGGCGGCGGACAAAAATATGCTACTATGGGCGAACAGCCACCATCCTAGAGCATTGAAAAAGGGTCTTCCCAGATCCCAAATGATCAGAACAGCAAGGATCACTAGTGACTCTACTAAACTGGATGAGGCCCTCACAAAAGAGGTGACACGTTTTGCAGCCCGGGAATATGAGTGTGATCTATTGATACAATCCAAACAGGAAGTAATGTCCATACATAGAGAAGATCTTTTGAGTCAGAAGTCCAAGGATAAGAGTGAAGTGATCCCATTCATTAGTAAATATGATACTTCCAGTCCAGTGATTCCTCAAGCTCTCAAAGCCCTGTGGCCTATAGTTAGTACTGATCAAAATGTACCTGCTTTCAAGAAAAGACGCCTATGGCGTGTTACACGAGAGGTAGAAACATCAAGGACACAGTAGTGCATGTAGATATTACAGGGTTTGATGAGGCAAGGTCTACAACATTTTTAAGTAAGACCCCTGGATGCTACAAATGTTTAGGTTGTAAAACTTGCAGCGATATGCAGACGGGACCCACTTTCAAATCATGTGCATCAGGCAGATTCTTTGGCATCAGACATGTCTAATCATGCACTACAACACAAATCATCTACCTCATTACATGTCCATGTAATTTACAATACGTGGGAAAAACTGTCCGCACGGCTAAAGAGAGACTCACCATGCATAGGTCAGCAAGCAAGTCAGCGCTGATAGTCAAAGTGTCTGATCAACCTGTTTGCGAGACACTGGCCCTTATTCCGAGTTGATCGCTCGCTAGCTATTTTTTGCAGAGCAGCGATCAGATAGTCGCCGCCTCTAGGGGAGTGTATTTTTGCTTTGCAAGTGTGCGAACACTTGTGCAGCAGAGCGGGACGAAAACGTTTTTTGCAGTTTCTGAGTAGGTCTGAACTTACTCAGCCCTTGCGTTCATTTCAGCCTGTCCGGTCCCGGAATTGACGTCAGACACCCGCCCTGCAAACGCCTGGACACGACTGCATTTTCTTAACCACTCCCAGAAAATGGTCAGTTGACACCCATAAACGCCCTCTTCCTGTCAATCTCCTTGCGATCGGTTGTGCAAATGGATTTGTTGCTAGAAGCCTTGCACAGCAACGATGCTGTTTGTAGCCGTACGACACGCGTGCGCATTGCAGTGCATACGCATGCGCAGTAGTAACCTGATCACTGCGCTGCGAAAATCTGCAACGTGCGATCAACTCGGAGTGACCCCCATTATGCAGAATACAAACATTCCCTAAATGATATAAGATTTCAAATTATCGACCATGTACCTAAGTCCTTAAGAGGTGGCGACCAAGCCAGGAGGCTTTTACAAATAGAGGCCAAATGGATTTTCAAGTTGGACACTATGGGGGATATTCAATTGTTTGAAAAGTCAGTTGGGTGTCTGTTTTTTCCTATCTAATAGACAGGAAAAAACAGACACCCAACCGACTTTTCAAACATTTGAATTCCCCCCTATGAGTCCTAAAGGCCTCAATGAAAAATTCCAATGGAACATTTTCTGATGGGTGAAATATATATGTATAAAGTCCTATATTATTTAGACCTATGTAAGTAATTTAAGTAGAGTTGCGGCTATTGCTAAAGTAGCCACTATTACGGAATTTACACATATGATTGGGTAAAGACTATAGATATAGCCTTTTTTTGAGTAATACAATTTTATAATGAATATAGGAAATATAGGATTTTTTAATCACCCAAAACTTACCAGCTATCATATTATAAGGAGCAACCTTTACCATAGTGGCTACAGTGGGCACAGCCAGAGGTTGTGAGTGGTACAGATTTAGCAAACATGTTTAGTGCTGATAATTGATTAATTACTTGATTTATACACTGCATATCGGTAATGTTTTATGACACTTTTTTATATATACACGTGTCTCAATATTGTTATTATTTTATAACTACTGTATATTTCACATTCACACAGTATCATAGTTCTGGTCTTCCGGAATCCGGTTGCCTAGTAAAAGGGTTTCCAGGACAATGGGCCACGTCCACGTCATGACGGCACATGCTGGTGCCGGGACGAAAGTTGTTCCCACCCCCGGCCCCCGTGCGATTGCACGGCTCGCCCGGCCCTAGAAACGGCCCTGCCCACCCCATCTTAAATAAGATAAGAAATATATCACATACCTCCCAACTGTCCCGATTTTGGCGGGACAGTCCCGTTTTTCACGGTCTGTCCCGCTGTCCCACCCGCGGGGCGCAGTGTCCCGCGGGTGAGGGGGCAGTTGGGAGACACCCCCTGTCACTCGCTGCTCTGAGGAGAGCAGCGGTGAATAGATGCTGTGCGCATGCGCACAGCGTCTATTCACGGCAGAGAGAGGGACAGGGGGCATGACCAGCAGCTCTCACAGCGCTGTTCATGCCCCCATAATGACGAAGAAAACGGGGGCGTGGCTTGTGATCGCGGCACTTGCCGTGAGGCCACACCCCCTTAAAATTGGGCGCACACGCCTTCGGCGCGCGATGTGGTCCCTCTTCCACAGATGTCAAAGTTGGGAGGTATGATATAATTTGTTTACATTTGTGAGCAGACGCTGCTGCTAGCGCCCTGTAATTATATTTAGATTAACCAGTTAACTGTGCAGGCATCTTAAGCAAGGTACACACCTGACAGATCAGAGGAATGATCCATGATTTTTTTTTTTACAGTCGAAACGGTCTTCTGATTTCCTGCATACACTCTACACAATTACAGTTCCTATAAAAATTATAAATGTCCCTAAAGATCTTTGGGTGATGTTTTTTTCCATGCAATTTGTCAAGGTCTGTTGTACACACTACATTTGCTGCATGACATCTGCTTGTCAGGAGCAATGAATGTCATGCAGCACTCCACTCCTAATGTCGGGAGGTGAGATGTCAGGTCTATGAAAAAGACTTGGCTCTGTGTGCTGTGTAAACACTGTGAAATAATCAGACTAGCCTTGCATTTGATTTCGCTGTATGTAAATGCAGCAGGAGGTGTTTATGACATGCAGATATCTCCTGCGGCACTAGTGATTCGAGCTGCTTCCTAGGACGCAGCATCAGATCAAAGCATCCACCATTTGGCGGCTTATCGCACTTACAGTGTCGCGCAAGCCGTCCGTTGCATTGACAGTTGCAGCACAGTCCAAAATTAAACAGGGGAGCCACGCCAACTGCCAGTGAGTCCCGAACAGCAACGCCTGGCAGTGTTTCGGGTGGCAGTTGGTGTGGCTCCCCTATTTGAATTGTGGACTGCTCTGCAACTGCCACTGGAGAGAAGATATTTATCTCCATCTCCAGAAAATATAAATATCACATTTTCCAGCTATTATGAGATAATAGGATTTTAATACCTACCGGTAAATCCTTTTCTCTTAGTCCGTAGGGGATGCTGGGGTCACTTCAAGAACCATGGGGTATAGACGGGATCCGCAGGAGACATGGGCACTTTAAGACTTTCAAAGGGTGTGACCTGGCTCCTCCCTCTATGCCCCTCCTCCAGACTCCAGTTTAAGGAACTGTGCCCAGGGAGACTGACATTTCGAGGAAAGGATTTATTGTTAAACCACGGTGAGCATATTACCAGCTCACACCGCAAGCATGCCGCAGAACTTGGCATTCAACAGAACACAAGCCAACGGCATGAAGAAATTTGCAGCAATATGCTGACAAAAACCGTAACACAACCTGTGTGTAACCACAACCAATAACTGCAGATACAGTACACACTGGGACGGGTGCCCAGCATCCTCTACGGACTAAGAGAAAAGGATTTACCGGTAGGTATTAAAATCCTATTTTCTCATACGTCCTAGAGGATGCTGGGGTCACTTCAAGAACCATGGGGTTATACCAAAGCTCTAGAATGGGCGGGAGAGTGCGGATGACTCTGCAACACCGATTGACCAACATCAGGTCCTCATTGGCCAGGGTATCAAACTTGTAAAACATTGCAAAGGTGTTTGAACCTGACCAAACATCTGCTCGGCAAAGTTGTAAGGCCGAGTTCCCCCGGGAAGCCGCCCAGGACAAGCCCACCTCTCTAATAGAACGGGCCCTCACCGATTTTGGTAACGGCAATCCCGCCGTGGAATGAGCACGCTGAATCTCACCACAGATCCAGCGCGCAATGGTCTGCTTGGAAGCAGGACACCCAACCTTGTTGGGAGCATACAGGACAAACAGAGCCATTGTTTTTCTAATCTGAGCCATTCAGGCGACATAATCTTCAAAGCTCCAACCTCATCCAGAGACTTTGACTCAGCGAAGATGTCAGTAGCCACAGGCGCCACAATAGGTCGGTTCCTGTAGAAAGAGGAAATCACCTTCGGTAGAAAACGCTGACCTGTCCTCAATTCAGTTCTATATTCATAAAAGATCAAATAAGGGCTTTTGTGAGACAAGGCCGCTAACTCAGACACCCGCCTTGCAGATGTCAAGGGCAACAGGATGGCCACTTTTCAAGTGAAAAAAGCAACTTCACCTTTTTAAAGGTTCAAACCCACATGATTGAAGGAACTGCAACACCACATTATGATCCCATGGTGCCACTGGAGGCACAAATGAAGGTTGGACGCGCAACACGCCTTCCACGCAAAACTGAACTTCCGGAAGGGAAGCTAATAGTTTCAGAAAGAAAATTGCCAATGCTGAAATCTGGACCTTAATGGAGTCCAAACTCAGTCTGCATTCCCTCCAACCTGTAGGAAATGGAGAAAATGCCCTAACTGAAACTCCTTCGTTGAAACTTTCTTGGATTCACACCAAGACACATATTTTCTCCAAAACAGTAGTAATGTTTGGACGTTACTCCTTTCCTGGCCTGAAGAAGAGTGTGGAATACCCTTTCGGGCTAGGATCCGGCGCTCAACAGTTATGCCGTCAAACGTAGCCGCGTTAAGTCTAGGTACACGCACGGCACCTACCGTAGTATGTCCTCGCGAAGAGGAAAAGGCCCAGGATCTTTTAATGAGCAACTCCTGAAGATCTGGGCACCAAGCCCTCCTCGACCAGTCTGGGGCAATGAAAATTGCCCGAACCCTTGTTTGTCAGGAATCGGCGGTCAGCTGCGTCTCACCTACCAGCGCGCTGGTGTGCAGGCCTCCGGAGGTCATGGCCCCAGTCGCGGCTGTATGGATGCGCTGACCGCGAGCGTCATCTCCCGTGTCGCTGAGTGCCCCTGAGTCTGGTCCTGTGTTTGTGTTCCGCTGTGTGTCGGCATCCGGTCCGTGTGGATGCTGCTGTGGTTCCTGCTTCCAATCCAGCCCTGAGTTTCCAGCCCGAACACTGCGACCAATCACTGCATGGCAAGTGGTATAAGTTCCTGTCCGGGGCTCACTCTCATCGCCTCGGACAACGAGTCACATACCCTGTGTCTAGTTCTCCCAGTTCCTGCGTTCCTGTTTCCAGCGATCCTTTATGGATACCTCACTTGTTCCAGATTCCATTTCTACAGCTCTCCTGTTACTTCGTACTTAAGCTACATCCAACTTCAAACCCATCAGCAGTAAGAGACTCTCCTCAGGTGTTCTTTCTTATTACTTACCTGTGCACTAATTGTCAGCATACCATGTGTGCAACTCAGCCGCATAACATCTACTGGCTTTTAGGCCCTACACATTGGCCGATCCGCCGCCGAGCTGCCCGACGGCGGATACGGGCGACGGGCGACCCGGCGGCGGGGGGGCAGTGACGGGGGGAGTGAAGTTTCTTCACTCCCCCCGTCACCCGGCTGCACTGAAGTGCAGGCAAATATGGACGAGATCGTCCATATTGGCCTGCATGTACAGCCGACGGGGGACCAGCGATGAACGAGCGCGGGGCCACGCATCGTTCATCGCTGGAGCCTCCACACTCAAAGATATGAACGGTATCTTGTTCATTTATGAACGAGATCGTTCATATCTTTGGTTGATGTCGGCCAGTGTGTATGGCCCTTTAGAGACTGTCTCCTGCTTTAGCCTAAGTGTGGCTATATGGACTTGTGGTTTAACAGAGACTGTGAGTTACTCATATATTCCGGAGTTCTGCTTTCATAACCATTATCCGTTTATCCTGTGTTATTCAGAGACTGTCTATTTCCAAATACTACCAGAGTTCTGTTATTTCACCAGCATTTCATTATCAAGTTATTTACGTTCTGCTGCAAGAGACTTTTATGTTATTTGGATTCAGTTATCTGTCATAGTTTTCTACATTACCGGTTTCCATCATATTCAGTATTGTACCATCTGCTTTACATTAATAAATATCAGCGCTTATGCGCAGGACTGTTATATTGCCTCCCCGCTTTATACATCGCACCAACACTGACCCACTAGCTCCCCCGCCGGGGACAGACAAATCCAGAGACCTGACATTGTTTTTCTTATGATCCCGAGAACTTTTGGGATCAGGGGAAGTGGAAGGAATACATACACAGACCGGAATAGCTACTGGGTCCCCAGAGCAGAACAATATTTATGAAGCTTCTCGTTGAGACGAAAAGTCATCATGTCTACTTGAGGAACTCCCCAATGACTTGTCACCTCTGTGAAGACTTCTTGGTGGAGATCCCACTCTCCCGGATGGAGATCGTGTCTGCTGAGGAAGTCTGCTTCCCAGTTGTCCACTCCCGGAATGAAAATTGCAGACAGAGCCCTTACATGTTTTTCTGCCCAGAGGAGGATCTTCGTCACCTCTGCCATTTCCGCTCTGCTTTTCGTTCCGCCTTGCTGTTACATTGTCCAACTGGATCTGCACTGGGTGATCTTGAAGAAGATGTACCGCATGCTGAAGGCCGTTGCAAATGGCATTTTTCTTGGAAATTTTTCCCCTTGAGTGACTGCTCCCCAGCCTCGGAGACTTGCACCCGTGGTTACCAGGACCCAATGGCATTTTTCTTGGAAGTTTTTCCCCTTGAGTGACTGCTCCCCAGCCTCGGAGACTTGCACCCGTGGTTACCAGGACCCAGTCCTGAATCCCGAACCTGCGTCCCTCTAGTAGGTGCGAGCTGTGGAGCCACCGCAGGATTGAAATCCTGGCTTTCGACGACAGGACTTTCTTCCGGTGCATATGCAGGTCAGATCCCCTCTTCCAACAGGTCCCCCTGGAATACCTTGGCATGGAACCTGCCAAACTGTATGGCCTCGTAGGCCGCCACCATATTTGCACTGATGGATCGACACTCTTGATGGTTTCAAAACTAGTTTTACCATTTTCTGGATTGCCAGAGCCTTTTCCACCGGAAGAAAAACTCTCTGAACTTCCCTGTCCAGAATCCTCCCGGAAAAATTGATAATCTTTCCTGGAAAATTTATGATCCAACCGTGTTGTTGGAGTATGGACAGGGAGAGTGCGATGTTTTGTACCAACCGCTCCCTGGATCTCGCCTTTATCAGGAGATTTTCTAGATAAGGAATTATATTGACTCCTTCTTGACGCAGGAGGACCATCATCTCCGCCAACACCTTGGTAAAAACTCTCGGCACCGCGGAGAGACCGAAAGGTAACGTCTGGAATTGGTAATGGCAATCCTGAACTGCAAATCTCAGATAAGCCTGGTGAGAAGGATAAATGGGAACATGTAGGTAAGCATCCTTTACGTCTACAGACACCATGTAGTCCCCCACCTCCAGACTGGACATCACTGCCCTCAGCGATTCCATTTTGAACTTGAATCGTTTCCAGTAGAGATTCAGATTCTTTAGGTTTAGGATGGGTATGACCGAGCCGTCCAGCTTCGGAACTACAAAAGGCTTGAATAAAACTCCTCCCCCTGTTGAGACAAAGATACCAGGACTATGACCTGGTCCTGACATAATTTTTGGATTGCCGCTGTTACTGCTTCTCTTTCTGGAAGAGAAGCTGGCAAGGTCGATTTGAAAAATCGGCATGGGGGAACGTCTTGAAGCTCCAGCTTGTATCTCTGGGACACTATCTGCAACACCCAGGGATCCAGGCCAGACTAAATCCAACCTTGGCTGAACAGTTTGATACGTGCCCCCACCCGAGCGGCCTCCCGCAAGGGAGCCCCAGCGTCATGAGGAAGATTTGGCAGAAGTAGGGGTAGACTTCTGCTCCTGGGAACCTGAAGCCACTGTGGACTTCTTTCCCTTTTCCCTTCCCCTACCTGCAAAGAAGGGGAAACCTCTCGCTTTTTTGTATCTATTGGGCCGAAAGGACTGCATGTGAGAGTATTATGTCTTTTTTGCCGCTGCAGGAGCAGAGGGCAAAAATGTCGACTTAACGGCGGTAGCCGCCGAGACTAACGCATCTAGTCCATCGCCAAATAAGGCCTCACCTTTATATGGGAGAGCCTCCATATTTCTTTTGGAATCAGCATCCGCGTTCCACTGGCGACTCCACAACACCCGCCGAGCCGATACTGTCCTGGTAGCGGCTTGTGAACTCAAGAGTCCAATATCTTTCATGTATGCGGTAGCGTCTTTGATATTCCCTAACTTAAGAAGTATCTCTTCTTAATCAATCGTGTCAATTTCTGATGACACGCTTTCTGACCATTTTTCAATAGCGCGACTCACCCACGCGCAAGCAAATGTGGGCCTGAGCAGTGTACCATTGGCAACATAAATGGATTTTAATGTAGTTTTCTCTGCTCTTTTAGTAACGCCGTGCCCGGTGCAGGGAGAATTACCTTCTTTGTCACCCTGGACAGTGCACTAATCTAACACAGGGGGTGACTGCCAGGCAAGAATATATTAAGCTCGTGGGAGGGACTCTTATTAGATCTATCTCCCTGGAGTCCCTATCGTCGACACAGGACTTAGAGTCCGTGTCGGTATCAATAGTCATAACATTTGTAAATGATCTTTATGTGACCCAGGGAGGGTCGCCGGCAGATGGAAGAACAGCATTCCACATATCCAGCATGCAGTATTAGATACAGCCTTATCTAATCTCCTACTGATATAATGCATACTACCACGTATTTCTTTCACCCATGCAAGCTCTTGGTGTGTCGGTATCGCCACCACCTTACAACTCTGTGTCCCTACAATGGCTTCCTCCAGGGAGGAACTCCCTGCCTCAGACATGTCACACACGTGTACCACACACACTCACAGACACACTGGGACTTATGGGGAACAGACCTCTGTCAGATGGACACAGAGAGGAAAAAAACAGCTCACACCCCAGCGCCAAGCACACACAATCTGTGAAACATATCAATGAAAAACAGACCTGCAGCGCTTTTATCATTATAATACAAGCACCATATACCTCTCCCCTTTGCACCCTGATACATGTCAGTAGTGAAGGGAGGACCAGCATTTCTCTTGTGAGGAGAAAATGGCGCTGATTAATGTGCTGGCTTAGTGAGGAAGAAGCCCCGCCCCCGTACTGGCGCGCTTCACTCGCTCTTAAATAAATAGTTAATTATACTGGCTGTGGTAGGACAATGTGCCTTTTGCCATAAACCAAGTTTTATGCTGCCCAGGGCGCCCCCCCTGCGCCCTGCACCCTGCAGTTGTCAGCAGTATGTGTGTGTGAGCTGTGAAGAAGCTCCACCCCCGTAATGGCGCGCTTCCTTCTCGCAATTTTCCACAAATATTTATACTGGCGGGGGTTAGGACAGTGCCTTGGCACAAATGTCCCCTCATGCCAGTGTCAGAATGAGGATTTATATGCTGCCCAGGGCGCCCTCCCCAGCGCCCTGCACCCTGTAGTGCCGCTGTGTGTGGGAGCATGGCGCGCAGCGTGCGATCGCTGTGCGGTACCTCAGAAGCCGTCACTGAAGTCTTCTTTGCTTCTTCTACTCACCTGTCTTCTGACTCTGCAAGGGGGGTGACGGCCGCCTTTGGGAACGAGCATCTAGGTGTACCTAGCGATCAGACCCTCAGGAGCTAATGGTGTCCTGTAGCCAAGAAGCAGAGTCTTTAAACTCACTAGAAGTAGGTCTAACGTCTCTCCCCTAAGTCCCACGAAGCAGGGAGACTGTTGCCAGCAATATTACCTGAAAATAAAAAACCTAACATAAGTCTTTTTCAGAGAAACTCAGTAGAGCTCCTCAGAGTGCATCCAGTCTCACTGGGCACAGATTCTAAACTGGAGTCTGGAGGAGGAGCATAGAGGGAGGAGCCAGGTCACACCCTTTGAAAGTCTTAAAGTGCCCATGTCTCCTGTGGATCCCGTCTATACCCCATGGTTCTTGAAGCGACCCCAGCATCCTCTAGGACGTATCAGAAAATAGGATTTTGATACCTACCGGTAAATCCTTTTCTCCTAGTCCGTAGAGGATGCTGGGGACGACATCAAGACCATGGGGTATAGACGGGATCCGCAGGAGACATGGGCACTCTAAAGACTTTTCATTGGGTGTGAACTGGCTCCTCCCTCTATGCCCCTCCTCCAGACCTCAGTTGTAGGAACTGTGCCCAGGGAGACTGACATTCCGAGGAAAGAATTACTTAACTAGTGGTGAGATATCTACCAAATCACACCCTCAACCATGCCGCACACATGGCATTCAACATAACACACGCCAACAGGCATGAACCAATTGCACAACATGCTGAAAACCAAGATAACACAACTTGTGTAACTCTAATAACTAAACTGCAGGTAGAGTACGCACTGGGACGGGCGCCCAGCATCCTCTACGGACTAGGAGAAAAGGATTTACCGGTAGGTATCAAAATCCTATTTTCTCATACGTCCTAGAGGATGCTGGGGACGACATCAAGACCATGGGGGTCTATACCAAAGCTCCAGTACGGGAAGGAGAGTGCGGATGACTCTGCAGCACCGAATGACCAAACTTTAGGTCCTCATCGGCCAAGGTGTCAAACTTGTAGAACTTAGCAAATGTGTTTGACCCTGACCAAGTAGCTGCTCTGCAAAGTTGTAATGCCGAGACCCCCCGGGCAGCCACCCAGGATGAGCCCACCTTCCTAGTGGAGTGAACCTTTACCGACATCGGTAACAGCAATCCAGCCGTAGTATGAGCTTGCTGAATCGTATTTCTGATCCAACGTGCAATAGTCTGCTTGGAAGCAGGACAGCCAATCTTGTTGTGAGCATACAGGACAAACAGAGCCTCTGTTTTCCGTATACGAACCGTTCTAGCAACATAGATTTTCAAAGCTCTAACCACATCTAGGGATTTTGAATCAGTGAATGTGTCAATAACTACTGGCACTGCAATAGGTTGGTTTATGTGGAAAGATGAAACCACCTTCGGAAGAAAATGTTGTCGAGTCCTCAACTCTGCCCTATCTTCATGGAAGATCAGGTAAGGGTTCTTGTGAGACAAGGCCCCCAACTCAGACACCCACCTTGCGGATGCCAAAGCCAAAAGCATCACCACTTTCCAAGTGAGAAACCTCAACTCTATTTTTGTAGAGGCTCAAACCAATCCGATTGAAGGAACTGTAATACCACGTTAAGGTCCCATGGTGCCACTGGAGGCACGAATGGAGGCTGGATGTGCAGAATCCCTTTCACGAAGGTCTGAACCTCTGGAAGAGAGGCCAATTGTTTTTGGAAGAACACTGACAAGGCCGAAATCTGGACCTTGATTGATCCCAATCGGAGGCCTGCCTCCACACCATCCTGCAAAAAATGGAGGAAACGCCCTAAGTGAAATTCTTCCGTAGGAGCTTTCTTGGATTCACACCAAGACACATATTTTCTCCAAATACGGTGGTAATGTTTCGACGTTACTCCCTTTTGGCCTGAAAAAGGGTGGGTATGACCTCCTCGGGAATACCCTTCCTAGCTAGGATACGGCGCTCAACAGTCATGCCGTCAAACGTAGCCGCGGTAAGTCTTTGTACACGCACGGCCCCTGCTGCAGCAGGTCCTCTCGAGGAGGAAGAGGCCGAGGATCTTCTATGAGCAACTGCTGAAGATCTGGGTACCAAGCCCTCCTTGGCCAGTCTGGGGCAATGAAGATTGCTCGAACCCTTGTTTTTCTTATGATCCTGAGTACTTTTGGGATCAGCGGAAGTGGAGGGAAGACATACACTGACGGAAAAACCCACTGGGTCACCAGTGCATCCACTGCTACTGCTTGAGGGTCTCTTGACCTTGAACAGTATCTCTGAAGCTTCTTGTTGAGACGAGACACCATCATGTCTATTTGAGGAACTCCCCAAAGACTTGTCACCTCTGCGAAGACTTCTTGGTGGAGGCCCACTCTCCTGGATGGAGATCGTGTCTGCTGAGGAAGTCTGCTTCCCAGTTGTCTACTCCCGGAATGAATATTGCCGACAGAGCTTGTAGGTGTTTTTCTGCCCAGCGGAGGATTTTTGTCGCCTCTGCCATTGCTGCTCTGCTTTTCGTTCCACCCTGCCTGTTTATGTATGCGACTGCTGTTACACTGTCCGCCTGGATCTGCACGGGACGGTCTCGAAGAAGATGTGTCACAACTGAGGGCCTGAGCTGACGGGAGGCAGCCTCAGTTGTAGGGGCTGAGATGTACCGGAACCTGGGAGGTTGTATCAGACCCCTGGACATGTAAGTAACATGAAGAAGAACCGCCCGAAGGCGTGACCACGACAACTTGAATAAAAGTCAATGATGTTTATTTATGACAAACTCCATGCATCACAGTAGCAGTAAAAGAAACATAAAATCAGCAGAGAAATAATACAGTTCCTGGGTACTACAGGGTGGCAGGGGCCACAGAGCTCTGGTAGTATGAGACAGTTCTTATTATCTGCGAGTTGGAAAGTCCTTACCAGGCCTGACTGTAGCAATGAAGAAAGCCCAGGATCGTACCAGCTGGTGTTCCAGGGAAAGCTGGACTGCTGTAAATAAAATAGCTGCTGTGGGTTCTGGTTGGAACCAGACAGATGTTGGCACGGAGTGGATACTGGCTGGAACCAGTTAGATAATAAATGAAGCTTGAGAGCGATGCAATATGAATGAAATGTATGTCACAACTGAGGGCCTGAGCTGACGGGAGGCAGCCTCAGTTGTAGGGGCTGAGATGTACCGGAACCTGGGAGGTTGTATCAGACCCCTGGACATGTAAGTAACATGAATAATAACTGCCCGAAGGCGTGACCACGACAACTTGGATAAAAGTCAATGATGTTTATTATGACAACTCCGCAACACAGCAGCAGTAAAAGAAAACGTAAAAGTCAGCAAATAATAAATACAGTTCCTGGGTACTACAGGATGGCAGGAGCCACAGGGCACTGGTAGTGTGAGATAGTTCTTATGATCTTCTAGATGGAAAGTCCTTACCAGGCCCGACTGTAGCAATGGAGATAACCCAGGATTGTGCCAGCTGGTGTTCCAGGAAAAGCTGGGTTGCTGAAGGTAAAACAGCTGCTGTGGATACTGGCTGGAACCAGACTGTTGTTAGCACGGAGTGGATACTGGCTGGAACCAGTTAAATAATAGATGAACTTGGGAGCGATGAAATATGAACTGAAATGTAGAACTTGAGAGCGGAGAAATAATAATACCGGTGGAGAGTGGTAAAGTGTAGAAAGGACACCGGCCCTTTAAGGGAAGCTGTACTCTGCTGAAAGCTGAGCTGGAAGCAGGTAATGTTGTAGCTGGAAACAGATGAATCCACAATGGATTGGAGAGTCAGGCTACACCGCAGGTGGAATGCTGGTGCGGGTCTCTATGGTGGAAGTCTTGAGACAGGAGCTGGAACCTGGAAGACAATCACAGGAGAGAGACAAACAGGAACTAGGTTTGACAACCAAAGCACTGACGCCTTCCTTGCTCAGGCACAGTGTATTTATACCTGCAGCAAGGAAGGGATTGGCTAGGCAATTATGCAGATTAACAATACTGACAACAGATTGGAGGAAATGATCAGCTGACAGAATCCAAGATGGCTGCGCCCATGCAGACACTTGGAGGGAAGTTTGGTTTGTAATCCATGTGGTAATGAAAACAGTAATGGCGTCGCCGGCCACTGGAGACAGGAGACGCCAGGCTGACAAGTGCACATCCAACCACGCGGACACAGCGGAGGCCGCGGCTGACGTAATCGCCACTCTGACACTCTGCATGCAGAAGCTCAGGGACGGCGGCGGAGGCCGCGGGAGACGCCATGCCAGATGTAATAAGGCGTTACTGTGACAGCGTCTCAGAGAGACAGGAGAGGATGCAGGAATGTGAACATTAGGATAACAGATGGGATCCGGTCCTGGAGCGCTGAGCCAGCCTTAGGAGGCATCTGATGGGTAAGAAATGGCGTCCAGATACCCGGATCGTGACAGCACCCCCCCCCTTTAGGAGTGGCCCCAGGACACTTCTTTGGCTTTTGAGGAAACTTGGAATGGAATCTCCGGACCAAGGCAGGAGCATGGACATCAGAAGCATTGGTCCATGAACGTTCCTCAGGGCCGTAACCCTTCCAGTCAATAAGATACTGTAGTTGACCGTAACGGTGACGTGAGTCCAGGATCTTGGCCACTTCATACTCAACGCCTCGTTGAGTTTGGACTTTCGGAGTAGGAGGAAGTGAGGAATGAAACCGATTCAAGATCAGCGGTTTCAACAGGGAAACATGGAATGTCCTGGGTATTTTTAAGAAGGGAGGCAACTGGAGTCTGTAAGCAACAGGATTGATGACTTGTTCAATCTTGAAAGGACCGATATAGCGAGGTGCAAACTTCATACTGGGAACTCTTAACCTCAAATTCTTCGTGGATAACCATACCCGATCACCCACCTTGAGAGCAGGAACTGCTCGACGCTTCTTATCCGCAAACTTCCTGTACCTGAACGATGCCTTGAGCAGAGCTGATCGTACGCTCTTCCAGATATTGGCAAACTGATGCAAGGTGATATCCACTGCGGGAACAGAAGTTGCTGGAAGCGGTTGGAACTCAGGGACTTTAGGGTGGAATCCAAAGTTGGTGAAGAATGGTGTTGAAGAAGATGAAGAATGATACTGGTTGTTATGACAGAACTCGGCCCAGGGAAGTAATTGAACCCAGTCATCTTGAGAGGAGGACACATAGATGCGGAGGAAGGCCTCCAAGTCCTGATTCACCCTCTCGGTTTGACCATTGGTCTGAGGATGGTAAGCCGTGGAAAACTTTAGCTTGACTTGGAGGACTTGACATAAACTTCGCCAGAATTTGGCTGTGAATTGAACTCCTCGATCTGAGATAATTTCTTCAGGAAGACCGTGGAGTCGGAAGATCTCTTGTATGAATACTTGAGCCAACTTGGAAGCTGACGGAAGACCGGTGAGAGGAATGAAGTGTGCCATCTTGGTGAACCGGTCAACTACCACCCAGATGGTATTGAACTTGTTGCACATGGGTAAGTCTGTAATGAAATCCATCGACAAGTGGGTCCATGGTCGACGGGGAACGGATAGTGGAACCAGTTGCCCCGCAGGCGACTGGCGGGATACTTTATGTTGGGCACACTTTGGGCAAGATGCAATAAACTCCAAGACGTCTTTTTTCAGAGTTGGCCACCAATAGGACCTAGAGATAAACTCCAGGGTTTTTTGGATACCTGTATGTCCGGCAAAACGGGAAGCATGGGCCCAATGCATGAGCTTCTTCCTTAGCATCGGCTTCACAAAACTTTTCCCTGATGGGGGCGTAGAGTCCATCCCTACCGTGGAGAATGCCAACGGATTTATAATAGGATGCTTGTCTGAAGACTCTGACTCATTTTCTTGCTCCCATGAGCGGGAAAGGGCATCGGCCTTGCGATTCTGAGAGCCCGGACAGAACTGGAGTTTAAAGTCGAACCTGGAAAAGAAAAGTGCCCATCTGGCCTGACGAGGGTTGAGACATTGTGCGCCCTTCAGGTATAAAAAGTTCTTGTGGTCTGTAAGTATGGTGATTAAATGAGAAGCTCCCTCCAACAGATACCTCCACTCTTCTAGAGCGAGCTTGATGGCTAGCAACTCCTGGTCGCCAATGGCATAGTTGCGCTCAGCTGGGGAGAACTTCCGGGAGAAGAAACTGCAAGGATGTAAATGGCCATCTTTAGCCCTCTGAGATAACACCGCTCCTACTCCAACGGAGGAGGCATCCACCTCTAGGATGAAAGGAGAGTCGATGTCAGGCTGTTTCAGGACAGGCGCAGAGATGAACCTCTGTTTTAAAAGATGAAAAGCTTGCATGGCTTCTTCAGACCACTTGGACGGGTTAGCACCCTTCTTGGTGAAAGCAGTAATAGGCGCCACAATGGTGGAAAAGTCTCGTATAAACTTTCGGTAATAATTGGCGAACCCTAAGAACCTCTGGACCCCTTTGAGGGTTAAGGGTACCGGCCAATTCTGAATTGCTTGTAGTTTCTCAGGATCCATCTCTAGTCCGGAACCGGACACAATGTACCCTAGAAACGGAATGGACTTGACTTCAAAGACGCATTTTTCTAATTTGCAATAGAGATGATTGACACGGAGACGGGACAGAACCTCTTTAACCCAAAAACGATGTTCCTCTAAATCGTTGGCAAAAATGAGGATATCGTCTAGATAGACCACGACATGACGGTATAGAATGTCTCTGAAGATCTCATTGACAAAATGCTGGAAGACAGCTGGAGCATTGCTCAATCCGAAGGGCATGACGAGGTACTCATAATGTCCGTCACGGGTGTTAAAGGCGGTCTTCCACTCGTCACCCTCACGGATCCGGATGAGATTGTATGCACCTCGCAAGTCCAGCTTTGTAAAGATGGTAGCTCCGCTAACTCTGTCAAAGAGCTCAGTAATCAGGGGTAAAGGATAACGGTTCTTGATGGTAATGTCGTTCAAACCTCTGTAGTCGATGCACGGCCGCAGACCACCATCTTTCTTTTTTACAAAAAAGAAGCCTGCGCCG
Organism: Pseudophryne corroboree; assembly: GCF_028390025.1. Classification (NCBI taxonomy): domain Eukaryota; kingdom Metazoa; phylum Chordata; class Amphibia; order Anura; family Myobatrachidae; genus Pseudophryne; species Pseudophryne corroboree. The sequence continues at coordinate 246,936,736 of NC_086449.1, forward strand.
GCTGGGGAAGAAGAAGGTCGAATGAACCCCTTTGCTAGGTTCTCTTTAATGTACTCCTCCATAGAATGCGTCTCAGGCAGAGACAACGGATAAGTTCGGCCTCGAGGTGGAACCTTCCCTGGAACGAGATCAATCGGGCAGTCCCATTCTCTATGAGGAGGAAGGATATCAGCAGAAGCTTTACTGAACACATCCGTGAAATCTTGATATGGAGGAGGTGGAACATCAGACGACCTGGGGGAGGAAGAACAGACAGGCAATACTTTAAACAAACATGTCTCTGCACAGGAGGAACCCCATGCCAGGATTTGCGTAGTCGTCCAATCAATTGTAGGATTGTGAAGACGGAGCCATGGAAGGCCCAGGACCACAGGATGTGTGGCTCTTGGAATCACTAAAAGTGAAATAAGTTCGGAATGAAGAACTCCCACTCTCAGACGAACTGGTAGAGTCCTTAGAGCAATAACAGTATCAAAAATTTTACTGCCATCCACGGCAGTTAAGGAAAAGGAGGAAGGAAGTCTCTCGGTGGGTAGGGACCACCGTTTAACATAGGCTTCAGTAATAAAGTTCCCAGCTGCTCCGGAATCAAGGAGGGCAATGACGTTCCGATAACGTTGAGCAACTTGAAGCGAGACTGGGAGATTACAATCATGAGGAGATGGAGAGGAGATCATTACTCCTAGCCGGCCCTCTCCTGGGCGAGCTAGGGTTTGGAGTTTTCCCGGACGTTCGGGACAGGCATTGATGGTGTGAGACGGAGCTGCACAGTAAAGACAAAGAGACTCAGAGAGGCGTCTTCGGCGCTCAGCAGGAGTTAAACGGGAACGGCCAATTTGCATGGGCTCATCTTTAGATGGTGACAGTTGACGAGGAGGAGGAGCAGAAGATTTTGGAGCAGATGATCTTCCACGCTCAGTTGCTCTCTCTCTGAAACGTAAATCAACTTTCGTGCAGAGTGAGATTAGCTCATCTAACTTAGAAGGTAAGTCTCTGGTAGCTAACTCATCTTTAATAAGCTCAGATAAGCCATGCCAGAATGCAGCATACAGGGCCTCGTCGTTCCATGCCAGTTCGGATGCCAGGATCTGGAACTGTATCAGATATTGTCCTACAGTACGTGACCCCTGGCGTAAACGGAGAATCTCGGATGAAGCTGAGGTTACCCGGCCTGGCTCGTCGAAGATGCGCCTGAATGTTGACACGAATGCAGTGTAAGAAGATAGCAGGGTGTCGGACCTCTCCCATAACGGTGATGCCCAGTCAAGGGCGGAGCCACTGAGAAGAGAGATAATGTAGGCAATTTTTGTACGGTCACTGGGAAAATTGCCAGGTTGTAGCTCAAACTGAATCTCACACTGGTTGAGAAATCCCCTGCAGAATCTTGGAGATCCGTCAAATTTTGCTGGCGTTGGAAGATGAAGACGTGGAGCAGAAATGGGTAAGGTGGGTGGGGTTATAACTGGAGTCACTGTGGTTGACGCACCAGATGCGCCTGATCCACGGAGAGTTGTCTGAATCCCATCCAGCCGAGTAGAGAGATCCTGGAGACAGCGGATGATGTGGCCCTGTGCAGCCTCCTGATGTTCTAGTCGGGCTGCCAGTTCTTGCATCGGCCTGGCCGCTTGATCCTGGTCTCCGGCTGGATTCATTAGGTCAGTGCTTACTGTCACAACTGAGGGCCTGAGCTGATGGGAGGCAGCCTCAGTTGTAGGGGCTGAGATGTACCGGAACCTGGGAGGTTGTATCAGACCCCTGGACATGTAAGTAACATGAATAATAACTGCCCGAAGGCGTGACCACGACAACTTGGATAAAAGTCAATGATGTTTATTATGACAACTCCGCAACACAGCAGCAGTAAAAGAAAACGTAAAAGTCAGCAAATAATAAATACAGTTCCTGGGTACTACAGGATGGCAGGAGCCACAGGGCACTGGTAGTGTGAGATAGTTCTTATGATCTTCTAGATGGAAAGTCCTTACCAGGCCCGACTGTAGCAATGGAGATAACCCAGGATTGTGCCAGCTGGTGTTCCAGGAAAAGCTGGGTTGCTGAAGGTAAAACAGCTGCTGTGGATACTGGCTGGAACCAGACTGTTGTTAGCACGGAGTGGATACTGGCTGGAACCAGTTAAATAATAGATGAACTTGGAAGCGATGAAATATGAACTGAAATGTAGAACTTGAGAGCGGAGAAATAATAATACCGGTGGAGTGTGGTAAAGTGTAGAAAGGACACCGGCCCTTTAAGGGAAGCTGTACTCTGCTGAAAGCTGAGCTGGAAGCAGGTAATGTTGTAGCTGGAAACAGATGAATCCACAATGGATTGGAGAGTCAGGCTACACCGCAGGTGGAATGCTGGTGCGGGTCTCTATGGTGGAAGTCTTGAGACAGGAGCTGGAACCTGGAAGACAATCACAGGAGAGAGACAAACAGGAACTAGGTTTGACAACCAAAGCACTGACGCCTTCCTTGCTCAGGCACAGTGTATTTATACCTGCAGCAAGGAAGGGATTGGCTAGGCAATTATGCAGATTAACAATACTGACAACAGATTGGAGGAAATGATCAGCTGACAGAATCCAAGATGGCTGCGCCCATGCAGACACTTGGAGGGAAGTTTGGTTTGTAATCCATGTGGTAATGAAAACAGTAATGGCGGCGCCGGCCACTGGAGACAGGAGACGCCAGGCTGACAAGTGCACATCCAACCACGCGGACACAGCGGAGGCCGCGGCTGACGTAATCGCCACTCTGACACTCTGCATGCAGAAGCTCAGGGACGGCGGCGGAGGCCGCGGGAGACGCCATGCCAGATGTAATAAGGCGTTACTGTGACAGCGTCTCAGAGAGACAGGAGAGGATGCAGGAATGTGAACATTAGGATAACAGATGGGATCCGGTCCTGGAGCGCTGAGCCAGCCTTAGGAGGCATCTGATGGGTAAGAAATGGCGTCCAGATACCCGGATCGTGACAATGTAGAGTTTGAGAGCGGAGAAATAATAATACCGGTGGAGAGTGGTAAACTGTAGAAAGGACACCGGCCCTTTAAGAGAAGCTGTACTCTGCTGGAAGCTGCGCTGGAAGCAGGTAATGTTGTAGCTGGAAACAGATGAATCCACAATGGATCGGAGAGTCAGGCTACACCGCAGGTGGAATGCTGGTGCGGGTCTCTATGGTGGAAGTCTTGAGACAGGAGCTGGAACCTGGAAGACAATCACAGGAGAGAGACAAACAGGAACTAGGTTTGACAACCAAAGCACTGACGCCTTCCTTGCTCAGGCACAGTGTATTTATACCTGCAGCAAGGAAGGGATTGGCTAGGCAATTATGCAGATTATCAATACTGAGAAGGCTGCGCCCATGCAGACACTTGGAGGGAAGTTTGGTTTGTAATCCATGTGGTAATGAAAACAGTAATGGCGGCGCCGGCCACCGGAGACAGGAGGCGCCAAGCTGACAGGTGCACATCCAACCACGCGGACACAGCGGAGGCCGCGGCTGACGTAATAGCCACTCAGACACTCTGCATGCAGAAGCTCAGGGACGGCGGCGGAGGCCGCGGGAGACGCCATGCCAGGTGTAATATGGCGTTTACTGTGACCGCGTCTCAGAGTGAAAGGAGAGGATACAGGAATGTAAACATCAGGATAACAGATGGGATCCGGACCTGGAGCGCTGAGCCAACCTTAGGAGGCATCTGATGGGTAAGAAATGGCGTCCAGATACCCGGATCGTGACAGCACCCCCCCCTTTAGGAGTGGCCCCAGGACACTTCTTTGGCTTTTGAGGAAACTTGGAATGGAATCCCTGGACCAAGGCAGGAGCATGGACATCAGAAGCATTGGTCCATGAACGTTCCTCAGGGCCATAACCCTTCCAGTCAATAAGATATTGTAGTTGACCGTAACGGTGACGTGAGTCCAGGATCTTGGCTACTTCATACTCAACGCCTCGTTGAGTTTGGACTTTCGGAGTTGGAGGAAGTGAGGAATGAAACCGATTCAAGATCAGCGGTTTCAACAGGGAAACATGGAATGTCCTGGGTATTTTTAAGAAGGGAGGCAACTGGAGTCTGTAAGCAACAGGATTGATGACTTGTTCAATCTTGAAAGGACCGATATAGCGAGGTGCAAACTTCATACTGGGAACTCTTAACCTCAAATTCTTCGTGGATAACCATACCCGATCACCCACCTTGAGAGCAGGAACTGCTCGACGCTTCTTATCCGCAAACTTCTTGTACCTGAACGATGCCTTGAGCAGAGCTGATCGTACGCTCTTCCAGATATTGGCAAACTGATGCAAGGTGATATCCACTGCGGGAACAGAAGTTGCTGGAAGCGGTTGGAACTCAGGGACTTTAGGGTGGAATCCAAAGTTAGTGAAGAATGGTGTTGAAGCAGATGAAGAATGATACTGGTTGTTATGACAGAACTCGGCCCAGGGAAGTAATTGAACCCAGTCATCTTGAGAGGAGGACACATAGATGCGGAGGAAGGCCTCCAAGTCCTGATTCACCCTCTCGGTTTGACCATTGGTCTGAGGATGGTAAGCCGTGGAAAACTTTAGCTTGACTTGGAGGACTTGACATAAACTTCGCCAGAATTTGGCTGTAAATTGAACTCCTCGATCTGAGATAATTTCTTCAGGAAGACCGTGGAGTCGGAAGATCTCTTGTATGAATACTTGAGCCAACTTGGAAGCTGACGGAAGACCGGTGAGAGGAATGAAGTGTGCCATCTTGGTGAACCGGTCAACTACCACCCAGATGGTATTGAACTTGTTGCACATGGGTAAATCTGTAATAAAATCCATCGACAAATGGGTCCAAGGTCGACGGGGAACAGATAGTGGAACCAGTTGCCCCGTAGGCGACTGGCGGGATACCTTATGTTGAGCACACTTTGGGCAAGATGCAATAAACTCCAAGACGTCCTTTTTCAGAGTTGGCCACCAATAGGACCTAGAGATAAACTCCAGGGTTTTTTGGATACCTGTATGTCCGGCAAAACGGGAAGCATGGGCCCAATGCATGAGCTTCTTCCTTAGCATCGGTTTCACAAAACTTTTCCCTGATGGGGGCGTAGAGTCCATCCCTACCGTGGAGAATGCCAACGGATTTATAATAGGATGCTTGTCTGAAGACTCTGACTCATTTTCTTGCTCCCATGAGCGGGAAAGGGCATCGGCCTTGCGATTCTGAGAGCCCGGACAGAACTGGAGTTTAAAGTCGAACCTGGAAAAGAAAAGTGCCCATCTGGCCTGACGAGGGTTGCGACATTGTGCGCCTTTCAGATATAAAAGGTTCTTGTGGTCTGTAAGTATGGTGATTGAATGAGAAGCTCCCTCCAACAGATACCTCCACTCTTCTAGAGCGAGCTTGATGGCTAGCAACTCCTGGTCGCCAATGGCATAGTTGCGCTCAGCTGGGGAGAACTTCCGGGAGAAGAAACTGCAAGGGTGTAAATGGCCATCTTTAGCCCTCTGAGATAACACCGCTCCTACTCCAACGGAGGAGGCATCCACCTCTAAGATGAAAGGAGAGTCGATGTCAGGCTGTTTCAGAACAGGCGCAGAGATGAACCTTTGTTTTAAAAGATGAAATGCTTGCATGGCTTCTTCAGACCACTTGGACGGGTTAGCACCCTTCTTAGTGAAAGCAGTAATAGGCGCCACAATGGTGGAAAAGTCTCGTATAAACTTTCGGTAATAGTTGGCGAACCCCAAGAACCTCTGGACCCCTTTGAGGGTTAAGGGTACCGGCCAATTTTGAATTGCTTGTAGTTTCTCAGGATCCATCTCTAGTCCGGAACCGGACACAATGTACCCCAGAAACGGAATGGACTTGACTTCAAAGACGCATTTCTCTAATTTACAATAGAGATGATTGACACGGAGACGGGACAGAACCTCTTTAACCCAAAAACGATGTTCCTCTAAATCGTTGGCAAAAATGAGGATATCGTCTAGATTGACCACGACATGACGGTATAGAATGTCTCTGAAGATCTCATTGACAAAATGCTGGAAGACAGCTGGAGCATTGCTCAATCCGAAGGGCATGACGAGGTACTCATAATGTCCGTCACGGGTGTTAAAGGCGGTCTTCCACTCGTCACCCTCACGGATCCGGATGAGATTGTACGCACCTCTCAAGTCCAGCTTTGTAAAGATGGTAGCTCCGCTAACTCTGTCAAAGAGCTCAGTAATCAGGGGTAAAGGATAACGGTTCTTGATGGTAATGTCGTTCAAACCTCTGTAGTCGATGCACGGCCGCAGACCACCATCCTTCTTCTTTACAAAAAAGAAGCCTGCGCCGGCTGGAGAAGAAGAAGGTCGAATGAACCCCTTTGCTAGGGTCTCTTTAATGTATTCCTCCATAGAATGCGTCTCAGGCAGAGACAACGGATAAGTTCGGCCTCGAGGTGGAACCTTCCCTGGAACGAGATCAATCGGGCAGTCCCATTCTCTATGAGGAGGAAGGATATCAGCAGAAGCTTTACTGAACACATCCGTGAAATCTTGATATGGAGGAGGTGGAACATCAGACGACCTGGGGGAGGAAGAACAGACAGGCAATACTTTAAACAAACATGTCTCAGCACAGGAGGAACCCCATGCCAGGATTTGCGTAGTCGTCCAATCAATTGTAGGATTGTGAAGACGGAGCCATGGAAGGCCCAGGACCACAGGATGTGTGGCTCTTGGAATCACTAAAAAAGAAATAAGTTCGGAATGAAGAACTCCCACTCTCAGACGAACTGGTAGAGTCCTTAAAGAAATAACTGCATCAAAAATTTTGCTGCCATCCACGGCAGTTAAAGAAATGGACGAAGGAAGTCTCTCGGTGGGTAGGGACCACCGTTTAACATAGGCTTCGGTAATAAAGTTCCCAGCTGCTCCGGAATCAAGGAGGGCAATGACGTTCCGATAACGTTGAGCAACTTGAAGCGAGACTGGGAGATTACAATCTTGAGGAGATGGAGAGGAGATCATTACTCCTAGCCGGCCCTCTCCTTGGCGAGCTAGGATTTGGAGTTTCCCGGACGTTTGGGACAGGCATTAATGGTGTGAGACGGAGCTGCACAATAAAGACAGAGAGACTCGGAGAGACGTCTTCGGCGCTCCGCAGGAGTTAAACGGGAACGACCAATTTGCATGGGCTCATCTTTAGTTGGTGACAGTTGGCGAGGAGGAGGAGCAGAAGATTTTGGAGCAGATGATCTTCCACGCTCAGTTGCTCTCTCTCTGAAACGTAAATCAACTTTCGTGCAGAGTGAGATTAGCTCATCTAACTTAGAGGGTAAGTCTCTGGTAGCTAACTCATCTTTAATACGCTCAGATAAGCCATGCCAGAATGCAGCATACAGGGCCTCGTCGTTCCATGCCAGTTCGCATGCCAGGATCTGGAACTGTATCAGATATTGTCCTACAGTACGTGACCCCTGGCGTAAACGGAGAATCTCGGATGAAGCTGAGGTTACCCGGCCTGGCTCGTCGAAGATGCGCCTGAATGTTGACACGAATGCAGTGTAAGAAGATAGCAGGGTGTCGGACCTCTCCCATAACGGTGATGCCCAATCAAGGGCTGAGCCACTGAGAAGAGAAATAATGTAGGCAATTTTTGTACGGTCACTGGGAAAATTGCCAGGTTGTAGCTCAAACTGAATCTCACACTGGTTGAAAAATCCCCTGCCGAATCTTGGAGATCCGTCAAATTTTGCTGGCGTTGGAAGATGAAGACGTGGAGCAGAAATGGGTAAGGTGGGTGGGGTTATAGCTGGAGTCACTGTGGTTGACGCACCAGAAGCGCCTGATCCACGGAGAGTTGTCTGAATCCCATCCAGCCGAGTAGAGAGATCCTGGAGACAGCGGATGATGTGGCCCTGTGCAGCCTCCTGATGTTCTAGTCGGGCTGCCAGTTCTTGCATCGGCCTGGCCGCTTGATCCTGGTCTCCGGCTGGATTCATGTGGTCAGTGCTTACTGTCACAACTGAGGGCCTGAGCTGACGGGAGGCAGCCTCAGTTGTAGGGGCTGAGCTGTACCGGAACCTGGGAGGTTGTATCAGACCCCTGGACATGTAAGTAACATGAAGAAGAACCGCCCGAAGGCGTGACCACGACAACTTGAATAAAAGTCAATGATGTTTATTTATGACAAACTCCATGCATCACAGTAGCAGTAAAAGAAACATAAAATCAGCAGAGAAATAATACAGTTCCTAGGTACTACAGGGTGGCAGGGGCCACAGAGCTCTGGTAGTATGAGACAGTTCTTATTATCTGCGAGTTGGAAAGTCCTTACCAGGCCTGACTGTAGCAATGAAGAAAGCCCAGGATCGTACCAGCTGGTGTTCCAGGGAAAGCTGGACTGCTGTAAATAAAATAGCTGCTGTGGGTTCTGGTTGGAACCAGACAGATGTTGGCACGGAGTGGATACTGGCTGGAACCAGTTAGATAATAAATGAAGCTTGAGAGCGATGCAATATGAATGAAATGTAGAGTTTGAGAGCGGAGAAATAATAATACCGGTGGAGAGTGGTAAACTGTAGAAAGGACACCGGCCCTTTAAGAGAAGCTGTACTCTGCTGGAAGCTGGGCTGGAAGCAGGTAATGTTGTAGCTGGAAACAGATGAATCCACAATGGATCGGAGAGTCAGGCTACACCGCAGGTGGAATGCTGGTGCGGGTCTCTATGGTGGAAGTCTTGAGACAGGAGCTGGAACCTGGAAGACAATCACAGGAGAGAGACAAACAGGAACTAGGTTTGACAACCAAAGCACTGACGCCTTCCTTGCTCAGGCACAGTGTATTTATACCTGCAGCAAGGAAGGGATTGGCTAGGCAATTATGCAGATTATCAATACTGAGAACAGATTGGTGGAAATGATCATCTGACAGAATCCAAGATGGCTGCGCCCATGCAGACACTTGGAGGGAAGTTTGGTTTGTAATCCATGTGGTAATGAAAACAGTAATGGCGGCGCCGGCCACCGGAGACAGGAGGCGCCAAGCTGACAGGTGCACATCCAACCACGCGGACACAGCGGAGGCCGCTGCTGACGTAATCGCCACTCAGACACTCTGCATGCAGAAGCTCAGGGACGGCGGCGGAGGCCGCGGGAGACGCCATGCCAGGTGTAATATGGCGTTTACTGTGACCGCGTCTCAGAGTGACAGGAGAGGATACAGGAATGTAAACATCAGGATAACAGATGGGATCCGGACCTGGAGCGCTGAGCCAACCTTAGGAGGCATCTGATGGGTAAGAAATGGCGTCCAGATACCCGGATCGTGACAAGATGTACCGCTTGTTGAAGGCAGTTGTAAATGGCTCTTAGCTCCAGTACGTTTATGTGAAGGCAGGCTTCTGTCACAACTGAGGGCCTGAGCTGACGGGAGGCAGCCTCAGTTGTAGGGGCTGAGATGTAACGGAACCTGGGAGGTTGTATCAGACCCCTAGACATGTAAGTAACATGTAGAATAACTGCCCGAAGGCGTGACCACGACAACCAGGATAAAAGTCAATGATGTTTATTATGACAAACTCCGTAACACAGCAGCAGTAAAGGAAACATAAAAGTCAACAGAGGATAAATACAATTCCTGGGTACTACAGGGTGGCAAGGGCCACAGGCACTGGTAGTGTGAGACAGTTCTTATAATCTTCTAGTTGGAAAGTCCTTACCAGGCCTGACTGTAGCAATGGAGAGAACCCAGGATCGTACCAGCTGGTGTTCCAGGAAAGGCTGGGCTGCTGAAGATAAAACGGCTGCTGTGGATACTGGCTGGAACCAGACTGTTGTTGGTACGGAGTGGATACTGGCTGGAACCAGTTAAATAATAAACGAACTTGAGAGCGATGAAATAATAATGAAGTTTGGAGTTTGAGAGCGGTGAAATAATAATACCGGTGGAGAGTGGTAAACTGCAGAAAGGACACCGGCCCTTTAAGAGAAGCTGTACACTGCTGGAAGCTGGGCTGGAAGCAGGTGATTGATAATGAAGTTTGGAGTTTGAGAGCGGTGAAATAATAATGAAGTTTGGAGTTTGAGAGCGGTGAAATAATAATACCGGTGGAGAGTGGTAAACTGCAGAAAGGACACCGGCCCTTTAAGAGAAGCTGTACACTGCTGGAAGCTGGGCTGGAAGCAGGTGATTGTTGTAACTGGAAACAGGTGAGTCCAGAATGGATCGGAGAGTCAGGCTACACCGCAGATGGAATGCTGGTGCGGGTCTCTATAGCAGAAGTCTGGAGACAGGAGCTGGAACCTGGAAGACAACCACAGGAGAGAGACAAACTGGAACTAGGTTAGACAACCAAAGCACTGACGCCTTCCTTGCTCAGGCACAGCTTACTTATACCTGCAGCAAGGAAGGGGTTGGCTAGGCAATTATGCAAATCAACAATACAGACAGCAGATTGGTGGAAATGATCAGATGACAAAATCCAAGATGGCTGCGCCCATGCAGACACTTGGAGGGAAGTTTGGTTTGTAATCCATGTGAGAATTGAAACAGTAATGGCGACGCCGGCCACAGGAGACAGGAGACGCCAGACTGACAAGCGCACATTTAACCACGCGGGCACAGCGGAGGCCGCGGCTGATGAAATCACCACTCTGACATTCTGCATGTGGAAACTCAGGAACAGCGGGATCCGGTCCTGGAACGCTGAGCCAGCCTTAGGAGGCATCTGAAGGGTAAGTAATGGCGTCCAGATACCCGGATCGTGACAGCACCCCCCCCTTTAGGAGTGGCCCCAGGACACTTCTTAGGCTTTAAAGGAAACTTTGCATGGAAATTTCGGACCAAGGCAGGAGCATGGACGTCTGAGGCATTGGTCCAAGAGCGTTCTTCAGGACCATAGCCCTTCCAGTCAATGAGGTATTGTAACTGACCGTAACGGAAACGTGAGTCCAAAATCTTGGCCACCTCGTACTCGAGGTGCAAATTTCATGCTGGGAACTCTCAACCTCAAATTCTTCGTGGACAGCCACACACGGTCACCCACCTTGAGAGCAGGAACCGCTCTACGCTTCCTATCGGCAAACTTCTTATACCTGAATGAGGCTTTAAGCAGGGCTGCGCGGACGTTCCTCCAGTTATTTGAAAACTGACGCAAGGTGACATCCACTGCTGGAACCGAAGTTGCGGGAAGCGGTTGGAATTCTGGGACTTTAGGGTGGAATCCATAATTAATGAAGAATGGTGTAGAAGAGGATGAGGAATGGTATTGATTGTTGTGGCTGAACTCGGCCCAAGGAAGGAGTTGAACCCAGTCATCTTGAGAGGAAGACACATATATACGGAGGAAGGCCTTCAAGTCCTGATTCACCCTCTCGGTTTGACCATTGGTCTGAGGATGGTAAGCCGTGGAAAACTTTAACTTGACTTGGAGGGCTTGACACAAACTTCGCCAAAATTTGGCTACAAATTGTACTCCACGATCCGAGATGATCTCTTCAGGAAGACCGTGAAGTCGGAAGATCTCTTGTATAAACACTTGAGCCAACTTGGAAGCTGACGGAAGACCGGTGAGAGGGATGAAATGTGCCATCTTGGTGAACCGGTCAACTACCACCCAGATGGTATTAAACTTGTTGCAGATAGGTAGATCGGAAACAAAGTCCATCGACAAATGGGTCCAAGGTCGACGGGGAACAGATAATGGAACCAGTTGCCCCGCAGGCGACTGGCGGGAGACTTTGTGTTGGGCACACTTTGGGCAGGAGGCAATAAATTCCATAACGTCCTTCTTCAGAGTTGGCCACCAGTAGGACCTAGAAATAAATTCAAGGGTTTTTTGAATGCCTGTATGTCCAGCAAAACGGGAAGCATGGGCCCAATGCATGAGCTTCTTCCTTAGAACTGGCTTAACAAAACTTTTCCCTGGTGGAGGCGTAGAGTCCATCCCTACCGTGGAGAATGCCAACGGATTAATAATAGGATGCTTGTCTGCAGACTCTGACTCATTTTCTTGCTCCCATGAGCGGGAAAGGGCATCGGCCTTACGATTCTGAGAACCCGGACAGAACTGGAGTTTAAAGTCAAACCTAGAGAAGAAAAGTGCCCATCTGGCCTGACGAGGATTCAGACATTGTGCGCCTTTGAGATATAAAAGATTTTTGTGGTCGGTAAGTATGGTGATTGAGTGGGAAGCTCCCTCCAACAGGTATCTCCACTCCTCCAGAGCGAGCTTGATGGCTAGCAACTCCTGATCGCCAATGGCATAGTTGCGCTCAGCTGGGGAGAACTTCCGGGAGAAGAAACTGCAAGGATGTAGATGTCCATCTTTGGCCCTCTGGGATAACACTGCTCCTACTCCAACGGAGGAGGCATCTACCTCTAAGATAAAAGGAGAGTCGGTGTCGGGCTGTTTCAGAACTGGTGCAGAGATGAACCGTTGCTTCAGAAGGTGAAAGGCCTGTGTAGCTTCCTCGGACCACTTGGACGGATTAGCACCTTTCTTGGTTAACGCAGTGATAGGCGCCACAATGGTGGAAAAGTCTCGTATAAATTTTCTATAATAATTGGCGAACCCTAAGAACCTCTGGACCCCTTTGAGGCTTAAGGGTATAGGCCAATTCTGGATTGCTTGGAGTTTCTCAGGATCCATCTCTAGTCCGGAACCGGACACAATGTAACCTAGAAACGGAATGGTTTTAACTTCAAACACACACTTCTCCAATTTACAATAGAGGTGATTGACACGGAGACGGGAAAGAACCTCTTTTACCCAGAAACGATGATCTTCGAGATTATTAGCAAAGATGAGGATGTCGTCTAGATAAACCACGACATGGCGGTACAAGATGTCCCTGAAAATCTCATTCACGAAGTGCTGGAAGACTGCTGGAGCGTTGCTCAAACCGAAGGGCATGACGAGGTACTCATAATGTCCGTCACGGGTGTTAAAGGCGGTCTTCCACTCGTCACCCTCACGGATTCGGATGAGATTGTAGGCACCCCTCAAGTCCAGCTTTGTGAAAATAGTTGCACCACTAACTCTATCAAAGAGCTCGGTAATCAGGGGTAAAGGGTATCGGTTCTTGACGGTAATGTCGTTCAGACCTCTGTAGTCGATGCACGGACGCAGACCACCGTCTTTCTTCTTAACGAAGAAGAAGCCTGCGCCGGCTGGAGAAGAAGATGGTCGGATGAAACCCTTCGCCAGGTTCTCTTTGATGTACTCTTCCATGGAGTGTGTCTCAGGCAGAGACAACGGATAAGTTCGACCTCGCGGTGGAACCTTCCCTGGAATGAGGTCGATTGGGCAGTCCCATTCTCTATGAGGAGGAAGGATATCAGCAGAGGCTTTACTGAACACGTCCGTGAAGTCTTGATATGGAGGAGGCGGAACATCAGATGACCTGGGGAAGGAAGAACAAACAGGAAGAACTTTGGCTAAACAAGTCTCAGCACAGGAGGGACCCCATGCCAGTATTTGCGTAGTCGTCCAGTCAATTGATGGGTTGTGGAGACGGAGCCATGGAAGGCCTAAAACCACTGGATGTGTGGCTCTTGGAATCACTAAAAAAGAAATATACTCAGAATGAAGAACTCCCACTCTCAGACGAACTGGAAGAGTCCTTAAGGAAATGACTGCGTCAAAAATCTTGCTGCCATCCACGGCAGTCAAAGAGATGGACGAGGACAGTCTCTCGGTGGGTAGGGACCACCGTTTAACATAAGCTTCGGTTATGAAATTCCCAGCTGCTCCGGAATCAAGGAGGGCAATGACGTTCCTGTAACGTTGAGCAATTTGGAGCGACACTGGGAGGTTACAGTCATGAGGAGATGGAGAGGAGATCATTACTCCTAGCCGGCCCTCTCCTTGGCGAGCTAGGATCTGGAGTTTCCCGGACGTTTGGGACAGGCATTGATAGTGTGCGACGGAGCTGCACAGTAGAGACAGAGAGACTCAGAGAGACGTCTTCGGCGCTCAGCGGGAGATAGACGGGAACGACTAATTTGCATAGGCTCATCCTTGGATGGAGATGGTTGACGAGGAGGAGGAGCAGAAGATTTAGGAGTAGATAATCTTCCTCGCTCGGTTGCTCTCTCTCTGAAACGTAGATCAACCTTCGTACAAAGAGAAATTAGCTCATCCAACTTAGAGGGCAAGTCTCTGGTAGCTAACTCATCCTTGATGCGTTCTGATAAGCCATGCCAGAATGCAGCATACAGGGCCTCGTCGTTCCATGCCAGTTCGGATGCCAGGATTTTAAACTGTATAAGATACTGTCCCACAGTGCGTGTTCCCTGGCGTAAACGGAGAATCTCAGATGAAGCAGATGTTATCCGGCCTGGCTCGTCGAAGATGCGCCTGAATGTAGCTACAAAGTCAGTATAGGAGGATAGCAGGGGATCAGACTTCTCCCATAAAGGTGATGCCCAGTCAAGGGCTGAGCCACTGAGAAGGGAGATGATATAGGCAATTTAGGTACGGTCACTGAAGAAATTGCCAGGTAGAAGCTCAAAGTGGATTTCACATTGATTGAGAAATCCCCTGCAGAACCTTGGAGATCCATCAAATTTTGCTGGCGTTGGAAGATGAAGATGTGGACTGGAAATGGGTAAGGTGGGTGGGGTTACAGCTGGTGTCACTGTAGTGGACGCACCGGACGTGCCAGGTCCACGGAGGGTCGTTTGAATCCCATCCAGCCGTGTAGAGAGATCCTGGAGACAGCGGATGATGTGGCCCTGTGCAGCCTCCTGATGTTCAAGTCGGGCTGCCAGTTCTTGCATTGGCCTGGCCGCTTGATCCTGGTCTCCGGCTGGATTCATTAGGTCAGTGCTTACTGTCACAACTGAGGGCCTGAGCTGACGGGAGGCAGCCTCAGTTGTAGGGGCTGAGATGTAACGGAACCTGGGAGGTTGTATCAGACCCCTAGACATGTAAGTAACATGTAGAATAACTGCCCGAAGGCGTGACCACGACAACCAGGATAAAAGTCAATGATGTTTATTATGACAAACTCCGTAACACAGCAGCAGTAAAGGAAACATAAAAGTCAACAGAGGATAAATACAATTCCTGGGTACTACAGGGTGGCAAGGGCCACAGGCACTGGTAGTGTGAGACAGTTCTTATAATCTTCTAGTTGGAAAGTCCTTACCAGGCCTGACTGTAGCAATGGAGAGAACCCAGGATCGTACCAGCTGGTGTTCCAGGAAAGGCTGGGCTGCTGAAGATAAAACGGCTGCTGTGGATACTGGCTGGAACCAGACTGTTGTTGGTACGGAGTGGATACTGGCTGGAACCAGTTAAATAATAAACGAACTTGAGAGCGATGAAATAATAATGAAGTTTGGAGTTTGAGAGCGGTGAAATAATAATACCGGTGGAGAGTGGTAAACTGCAGAAAGGACACCGGCCCTTTAAGAGAAGCTGTACACTGCTGGAAGCTGGGCTGGAAGCAGGTGATTGATAATGAAGTTTGGAGTTTGAGAGCGGTGAAATAATAATGAAGTTTGGAGTTTGAGAGCGGTGAAATAATAATACCGGTGGAGAGTGGTAAACTGCAGAAAGGACACCGGCCCTTTAAGAGAAGCTGTACACTGCTGGAAGCTGGGCTGGAAGCAGGTGATTGTTGTAACTGGAAACAGGTGAGTCCAGAATGGATCGGAGAGTCAGGCTACACCGCAGATGGAATGCTGGTGCGGGTCTCTATAGCAGAAGTCTGGAGACAGGAGCTGGAACCTGGAAGACAACCACAGGAGAGAGACAAACTGGAACTAGGTTAGACAACCAAAGCACTGACGCCTTCCTTGCTCAGGCACAGCTTACTTATACCTGCAGCAAGGAAGGGGTTGGCTAGGCAATTATGCAAATCAACAATACAGACAGCAGATTGGTGGAAATGATCAGATGACAAAATCCAAGATGGCTGCGCCCATGCAGACACTTGGAGGGAAGTTTGGTTTGTAATCCATGTGAGAATTGAAACAGTAATGGCGACGCCGGCCACAGGAGACAGGAGACGCCAGACTGACAAGCGCACATTTAACCACGCGGGCACAGCGGAGGCCGCGGCTGATGAAATCACCACTCTGACATTCTGCATGTGGAAACTCAGGAACAGCGGGATCCGGTCCTGGAACGCTGAGCCAGCCTTAGGAGGCATCTGAAGGGTAAGTAATGGCGTCCAGATACCCGGATCGTGACAGCTTCCTGATGTGACCAACATCCCTGGAAGTTTTCTCCCTGAGAGACTGCTCCCCAGCCTCGGAGACTTGCATCCATGGTTACCAGGACCCAGTCCTGAATCCCGAACCTGTGTCCCTGTAGCAGATGAGAGCTGTGCAACCACCACAGGAGCGAAATCCTGGTTTTTGACGACAGGATTTTCTTTCTGTGCATGTGTAGGTGTGACCCCGACCACTTGTCCAACAGGTCCCACTGGAATACTCTGGCATGGAACCTGCCAAACTGTATGGCCTCGTAGACCGCCACCATTTTCCCCAACAACCGAATGCACTGAAGGATCAACACACTTGATGGTTTCAATATCTGTTTTACCATTTTCTGGATTTCCAGAGCCTTTTCCAGCAGAAGAAATACTCTCTGAACTTCTGTGTCCAGAATCATCCCGAGGAAAGACAACCTTGTCGTCAGTTCCAACTGTGACTTTTGGTAATTTATGATCCACCCGTGTTGTTGGAGTAGTGACAGAGAGAGTGATATGTTTTGTAACAACTGCTCCCTGGATCTCGCCTTTATCAGGAGGTCATCCAGATAAGGAATTATATTGACTCCTTTCTGACGAAGGAGGACCATCATCTCCGCCATCACCTTGGTGAATACCCTCGGCACCGTGGAGAGACCGAAAGGTAACGTCTGGAATTGGTAATGGCAATCATGAACCGCGAATCTCAGATAAGCCTGGTGAGGAGGATAAATGGGAGCATGCAGGTAAGCATCCTTTATGTCCACTGACACCAAGTAGTCCCCCTCCTCCAGACTGGCAATCACCGCCCGTAGTGATTCCATCTTGAACTTGAACCTTTTCAGGCAGCAATTCAGATCTTTTAGATTTAGGATCGGTCTGACCGAGCCGTCTGGCTTTGGAACAACAAAGAGGCTTGAATAAAAACCCCGCCCTTGTTGTGACAACGGTACCAGGACTATGACCTGGTCTTGACATAATTTTTGGATTGCTGCTGTTACTGCTTCTCTTTCTGGCGGAGAAACTGGCAAGGTCGATTTGAAAAATCGGCATGGAGGAACATCTTGAAACTCCAGTTTGTATCCCTGGGATACTATTTGCAACACCCAGGGATCCAGGCCAGACAGAATCCAATCCTGGCTGGAGAGTGTGAGACGTGCCCTCACCCGAGCGGCCTCCCGCAAGGGAGCTCCAGCGTCATGCTGGGGATTTGGCAGAATTAGGGGTAGACTTCTGCTCTTGGGAACCTGGAGCTGCTGTGGGCTTCTTCCCCATTCCCCTTCCTGCAAAGAAGGGGGAGCCTCTTGTCTTTTTGTATTTATTGGGCCAAAAGGACTGCATTTGCGGGTGATAGGTCTGTTTTGCCGGTGCAGGCGCAGAGGGCAAAAATGTCGACTTACCTGCGGTAGCCGCCAAGACTAACGCATCCAGGCCATCACCAAATAAGGCCTCACCTTTATATGGGAGAGCCTCCATGTTTCTTTTGGAATCTGCATCCGCATTCCACTGGCGAATCCACAACGCCCGCCTAGCCGATACTGCCATGGTAGCGGCTTGTGAACTCAAGAGTCCAATATCCTTCATTGCTTCCAGCATGTAGGCGGCAGCGTCCTTGATATTCCCTAACTTAAGGAGTATCTCATCTTTATCAATCGTGTCAATTTCTGATGACACGCTTTCTGACCATTTTTCAATAGCGCGACTCACCCATGCGCAGGCAATAGTGGGCCTGAGCAGTGTACCATTGGTAACATAAATGGATTTCAATGTCGTTTCCATTTTGTGGTCTGCCAGCTCTTTAAGAGAAGCCGTGCCAGGAGCAGGGAGAATTACCTTCTTAGTCAACCTGGAAAATGCACTGTCTAACACAGGGGGTGACTCCCATTTTTTTCTGTCTTCAGCCGGGAAAGGGTAAGCTATGTGAATCCTTTTGGGAATACGATTTTTTTATCAGGATTCACCCACATCCCTTCAAACAGAGCACTTAGTTCGTGTGAAGGAGGGAACGTGACTTTGGTTTTCTTTTCCTTACATAAATAAGCCTTCTCCTGAGGTACAGGATAAATAAGCCTTCTCCTGAGGTACAGGAGTGGTTTCTGTAACCTCCAACACGTCCCTTATAGCCACAATCATATATTGTATACTTTTTGCCAATTTATGATCTATCTCTCTGGATTCACTATTGTCGACACAAGAATCAGAATCCGTGTCGGTATCAGTGTTTACAACATTTGCAAATGGTCTCTTATGTGACCCAGAGGGGCCGCCCGCATAAGGAATAACAGCATCCTGAAAAATCACATCTTCCACAGATTTTCTCCAGCATGCAGCCTTAGATTCAGACTTATCTAATCTATGGTTAAGCAGATGCATACTGTCACGTATCTCTTTCACCCATGCAGGCTCTTGGTGTGCCGGTAGCGCCACCATATTACAACTCTGTGTCCCTAAAATGGCTTCCTCCGGGGAGGAACTCCCTGCCTCAGACATGCCTCACACGTGTACAGCACACTCACAGACACACTGGGACTTATTTTGGGGACAGACCCACAGTAAAATCTGTCAGAGGGACACAGGATAGGAGCAGCCAGTCCACAATCCCAGTGCCAGTATTGCCTGTGAACACAGTATGTCCACAGCCCAACAGTGCTTTTAAATAGTAATATATACTATCAAATGCACCACAATCGCTTTGTGCCCCTCCTTAATAGCACCCTGTACTTGTCAGAAGTGGAGGAGAGGACCAGCGTGTTCTCTGCAGCCTGAGGAGAGAGAGAAAATGGCGCTGAGTAGTGTGCTGGCTGCCTGAGGAAGAAGCTCCGCCCCCGCAATGGCGCATCCTTACACACAGAATACTACATAATATTTATACTGGCGGGGGTAGGGCTGTGCCAGCGGCATCTTATGCCCCCCTTTAGCCAGTTTGAGGTATTTTTCTTGCTGCCCAGGGCGCCACCCCCCCGCGCCCTGCACCCTGCAGTGCCTGTGTGTGTGGGCAGCAATGGTGCGCTGCGCTCCCGCCAGCTGTGCCGCGCCGCACCTCAGCCATCACTTACTTGATTGAAGATCATTCTTCTCATACTCACCTGTCTTCTGACTTCTGGCTCTGCGAGGGGGGTGACGGCGTGCTGTGGGAGTGAGCATCTAGACACGGCTAGCGTTCAGTACCCTTCAGGAGCTAATGGTGTCCTGTCAGCCAGAAGCAGAGCCAGGAAACTCTTTAGGAAGTTGGTTCTGCTTCTGCCCCCTCAGTCCCATGAAGCAGGGAGTCTGATGCCAGCAGATCTCCCTGAAAATAAAAAACCTAACATAAGTCTTTTCAGAGAAACTCAGTAGAGCTCCTCAGAGTGCATCCAGTCTGCCTGGGCACATTTCTAAAACTGAGGTCTGGAGGAGGGGCATAGAGGGAGGAGCCAGATCACACCCAATGAAAAGTCTTTAGAGTGCCCATGTCTCCTGCGGATCCCGTCTATACCCCATGGTTCTTGAAGTGACCCCAGCATCCTCTAGGACGTATGAGAAAATTATGTTTTATTAAATATCCCCCTAGATTCCAGACTGTGCACTTGAATTATACATTATACATATGCTATGTTATACTTCACAGGACTATGGTGCCCGAAACGTAGCACTTTAATACACGTTTTGTATATTTTGAAGACTCTGAGTGCCGTTTCTTCCTCTGCAAGTATTGTACAGGGTTCATCTCTGGGGAGGGCACCGGAGGAAGACAATCCCAGCGTGGATTTCTGGAGTGTCAGGGTTGTAGTATATATATATATATATATATATATATATATATATATATATATATAATAAGAATTTACTTACCGATAATTCTATTTCTCATAGTCCGTAGTGGATGCTGGGGACTCCGTAAGGACCATGGGGAATAGCGGCTCCGCAGGAGACTGGGCACAAAAGTAAAGCTTTAGAACTACCTGGTGTGCACTGGCTCCTCCCTCTATGACCCTCCCCCAAGCCTCAGTTAGGACACTGTGCCCGGACGAGCGTACACAATAAGGAAGGATTTTGAATCCCGGGTAAGACTCATACCAGCCACACCAATCACACCATATAACTTGTGATCTAAACCCAGTTAATAGCATGATAATAGAGGAGCCTCTAGAAAAGATGGCTCACTACAGCAATAACCCGATTTTTTGGTAACAATAACTATGTACCAGTATTGCGGACAATCCGCACTTGGGATGGGCGCCCAGCATCCACTACGGACTATGAGAAATAGAATTATCGGTAAGTAAATTCTTATTTTCTCTGACGTCCTAGTGGATGCTGGGGACTCCGTAAGGACCATGGGGATTATACCAAAGCTCCCAAACGGGCGGGAGAGTGCGGATGACTCTGCAGCACCAAATGAGAGAACTCCAGGTCCTCCTCAGCCAGGGTATCAATTTTGTAGAATTTTACAAACGTATTTGCTCCTGACCAAGTAGCTGCTCGGCAAAGTTGTAAAGCCGAGACCCCTCGGGCAGCCGCCCAAGATGAGCCCACCTTCCTTGTGGAATGGGCTTTTACAGATTTTTGGCTGTGGCAGGCCCGCCACAGAATGTGCAAGCTGAATTGTACTACAAATCCAACGAGCAATAGTCTGCTTAGAAGCAGGAGCACCCAGCTTGTTGGGTGCATACAGAATAAACAACGAGTCAGATTTTTCTGACTCCAGCCGTCTTGGAAACCTATTTTTCCAGGGCTCCGATAACGTCTAGCAACTTGGAGTCCTCCAAGTCCCTAGTAGCCGCAGGCACCACAATAGGTTGATTCAGGTGAAACGCTAAAAACCACCTTAGGGAGAAACTGAGGACAAGTCCTCAATTCCGCCCTGTCCGAATGGAAAATCAGATGAGGGCTTTTACAGGATAAAGCCGCCAATTCTGACACGCACCTGGCCCAGGCCAGGGCCAACAGCATGACCACTTTCCATGTGAGATATTTTAACTCCACATATTTAAGTGATTCAAACCAATGTGACTTTTGGAACCCAAAAACTACATTTAGATCCCAAGGTGCCACTGGAGGCACAAAAGGAGGCTGTATATACAGTACCCCTTTCACAAACGTCTGAACTTCAGGGACTGAAGCTAGTTCTTTTTGGAAGAAAATTGACAGGGACGAAATTTGAACCTTAATGGACCCCCATTTCAGGCCCATAGACACTCCTGTTTGCAGGAAATGTAGGAATCGACCTAGCTGAAAATTCCTCCGTCGGGGCCTTACTGGCCTCGCACCACGCAACATATTTTCGCCAAATGCGGTGATAATGTTTTGCGGTTATATCTTTCCTGGCTTTGATCAGGATAGGGATGACTTCATCCGGAATGCCTTTTTCCTTCAGGATCCGGCGTTCAACCGCCCTGCCGTTAAACGCAGCCGCGGTAACTCTTGGAACAGACAGGGTCCTTGCTGGAGCAGGTCCCTTCTTAGAGGTAGAGGCCACGGATCCTCCGTGAGCATCTCTTGAAGTTCCGGTTACCAAGTCCTTCTTGGCCCATCCGGAGCCACGAATATAGTGCTTACTCCTCTCCATCTTATAATTCTCAGTACCTTGGTTATGAGAGGCAGAGGAGGGAGCACATACACTGACTGGTACACCCACTGTGTTACCAGAGCGTCTACAGCTATTGCCTGAGGGTCCCTTGACCTGGCGCAATACTTGTCGAGTTTTATAAACATGTGGAAGACTTCTGGGTGAAGTCCCCACTCTCCCGGGTGGAGGTCGTGTCTGCTGAGGAAGTCTGCTTCCCAGTTGTCCACTCCCGGAATGAATACTGCTGACAGTGCTATCACATGATTTTCCGCCCAGCGAAGAATCCTTGCAGCTTCTGTCATTGCCCTTCTGCTTCTTGTGTCACCCTGTCTGTTTACGTGGGTGACTGCCGTGATGTTGTCCGAATGGATCAACTCCGGGTGACCTTGAAGCAGAGGTCTTGCTGAGCTTAGAGCATTGTAAATGGCCCTTAGCTTCAGGATATTTATGTGAAGTGATGTCTCCAGGCTTGACCATAAGCTCTGGAAATTCCTTCCCTGTGTGACTGCTCCCCAGCCTCGCAGGCTGGCATCCGTGGTCACCAGGACCCGGTCCTGAATGTGCGGCCCTCTAGAAGATGAGCACTCTGCAACCACCACAGGAGAGACACCCTTGTGCTTGGTGACAGGGTTATCCGCTGATGCATCTGATGATGCGACCCAGACCATTTGTCCAGTAGGTCCCACTGGAAAGTTCTTGCGTGGAATCTGCCGCATGGGATTACTTCATAGGAAGCCACCATTTTTCCCCGAACCATCTCATTGATGTACTGAGACTTGGCTCGGTTATAGGAGGTTCCCGACTAGCTCGGATAACTCCCTGACTTTTTCCTCCGGGAGAAACACCTTTTTCTGAACTGTGTCCAGGATCATCCCTAAGAACAGAAGACGAGTCGTCAGAATCAGCTGCGATTTTGGAATATTGAGAATCCAATCGTGCTGCCGCAACACTACCTGAGATAGTGCTACACCGACCTCCAACTGTTCCCTGGATCTTACCCTTATCAGGGAATCGTCCAAGTAAGGGATAACTAAAATTCCCTTCCTTCGAAGGAGTATCATCATTTCGGCCATTACCTTGGTAAAGACCCGGGGTGCCGTGGACCATCCATACGGCAGCGTCTGAAACTGATAGTGACAGTTCTGTACCATAAACCTGAGGTACCCTTGGTGAGAAGGGTAAATTGGGACATGAAGGTAAGCATCCTTGATGTCCCGAGACATCATGTAGTCCTCTTCTTCCAGGTTCGCAATCACTGCTCTGAGTGACTCAATCTTGAATTTGAACCTCTGTATGTAAGTGTTCAAAGATTTTAGATTTAGAATCGGTCTCACCGAGCCGTCCGGCTTCGGTACCACAACAGTGTGGAATAATACCCCGTTCCCTGTTGCAGGAGGGGTACCTTGATTATCACCTGCTGGGAATACAGCTTGTGAATGGCTTCCAAAACTGTCTCCCTGTCAGAAGGAGACATCGGTAAAGCCGACTTTAGGAAACGGCGAGGGGGAGACGTCTCGAATTCCAATTTGTACCCCTGAGATATCACCTGAAGGATCCAGGGGTCTACTTGCGAGTGAGCCCACTGCGCGCTGAAATTCATTGAGACGGGCCCCCACCGTGCCTGATTCTGCTTGTAAAGCCCCAGCGTCATACTGAGGGCTTGGCAGAGGCGGGAGAGGGTTTCTGTTCCTGGGAACTGGCTGATTTCTGCAGCCTTTTTCCTCTCCCTCTGTCACGGGGCAGAAATGAGGAACCTTTTGCCCGCTTGCCCACGAAAAGACTGCGCCTGATAATACGGCGTCTTCTCATGTTGAGAGGCGACCTGGGGTACAAACGTGGATTTCCCAGCTGTTGCCGTGGCCACCAGGTCTGAAAGACCGACCCCAAATAACTCCTCCCCTTAATAAGGCAATACTTCCAAATGCCGTTTGGAATCCGCATCACCTGACCACTGTCGTGTCCATAACCCTCTACTGGTAGAAATGGACAACGCACTTAGACTTGATGCCAGTCGGCAAATATTCCGCTGTGCATCACGCATATATAGAAATGCATCTTTTAAATGCTCTATAGGCAATAATATACTGTCCCTATCTAGGGTATCAATATTTTCAGTCAGGGAATCCGACCACGCCAACCCAGCACTGCACATCCAGGCTGAGGCGATTGCTGGTCGCAGTATAACACCAGTATGTGTGTAAATACCTTTTAGGATGCCCTCCTGCTTTCTATCAGCAGGATCCTTAAGGGCGGCCATCTCAGGAGAGGATAGAGCCCTTGTTCTTACAAGCGTGTGAGCGCTTTATCCACCCTAGGGGGTGTTTCCCAACGCACCCTAACCTCTGGCGGGAAAGGATATAATGCCAATAACATTTTAGAAATTATCAGTTGTTATCGGGGGAAAACCACGCATCATCACACACCTCATTTAATTTCTCAGATTCAGGAAAACTACAGGTAGTTTTTCCTCACCGAACATAATACCCCTTTTTGGTGGTACTCGTATTATCAGAAATGTGTAAAACATTTTTCATTGCCTCAATCATGTAACGTGTGGCCCTACTGAAAGTTACATTTGTCTCTTCACCGTCGACACTGGAGTCAGTATCCGTGTCGGCGTCTATATCTGCCATCTGAGGTAACGGGCGCTTTAGAGCCCCTGACGGCCTATGAGACGTCTGGACAGGCACAAGCTGAGTAGCCGGCTGTCTCATGTCAACCACTGTCTTTTATACAGAGCTGACACTCCTTCCAACAGTTCATCCACTCAGGTGTCGACCCCCTAGGGGGTGACATCACTATTACAGGCAATCTGCTCCGTCTCCACATCATTTTTCTCCTCATACATGTCGACACAAACGTACCGACATACAGCACACACACAGGGAATGCTCTGATAGAGGACAGGACCCCACTAGCCCTTTGGGGAGACAGAGGGAGAGTTTGCCAGCACACACCAGAGCGCTATATTTATATACAGGGATTACCTTATATAAGTGTTTTTCCCCTTATAGCTGCTGTATCTTTTAATACTGCGCGTAATTAGTGCCCCCCTCTCTTTTTTAACCCTTTCTGTAGTGTAGTGACTGCAGGGGAGAGCCAGGGAGCTTCCCTCCAACGGAGCTGTGAGGGAAAATGGCGCCAGTGTGCTGAGGAGATAGGCTCCGCCCCCTTATCGGCGGCCTTATCTCCCGTTTTTCTATGTATTCTGGCAGGGGTTAAATTCATCCATATAGCCCAGGAGCTATATGTGATGCATTTTTTGCCATCCAAGGTGTTTTTATTGCGTCTCAGGGCGCCCCCCCCCCAGCGCCCTGCACCCTCAGTGACCGGAGTGTGAAGTGTGCTGAGAGCAATGGCGCACAGCTGCAGTGCTGTGCGCTACCTTGTTGAAGACAGGACGTCTTCTGCCGCCGATTTTCCGGACCTCTTCTGTCTTCTGGCTCTGTAAGGGGGCCGGCGGCGCGGCTCTGGGACCCATCCATGGCTGGGCCTGTGATCGTCCCTCTGGAGCTAATGTCCAGTAGCCTAAGAAGCCCAATCCACTCTGCACGCAGGTGAGTTCGCTTCTTCTCCCCTTAGTCCCTCGATGCAGTGAGCCTGTTGCCAGCAGGTCTCACTGAAAATAAAAAACCTAAAACTAAACTTTTCACTAAGCAGCTCAGGAGAGCCACCTAGTGTGCACCCTTCTCGTTCGGGCACAAAAATCTAACTGAGGCTTGGGGGAGGGTCATAGGGGGAGGAGCCAGTGCACACCAGGTAGTTCTAAAGCTTTACTTTTGTGCCCAGTCTCCTGCGGAGCCGCTATTCCCCATGGTCCTTACGGAGTCCCCAGCATCCACTAGGACGTCAGAGAAATATATATATATATATTTATTTATCAAGGAGCCCAGACTATGCATGCTCTAATGATTAGCTAAACCTCTGTGGTGGCTGGACTCACCCCAAAGCATGGCCCCTACCACTGAATCTCTCCGGTGGGCTCTTTATGCCCGTCAGACACTGGTGTTGGCCCTACAGCACAGCTGATGACTGCAGATATATCAGCACATCTTGCTGTGTACTGGTGACCTGCCGGCCCAAACACTGGCAGCAATGACTGATGTCACATTTGGGTCGACATATTGAGCAGCCGATCGATACATGTATATGCCTACCTGAATCAGTCACTCGGATATCTCGGGTTAGTGTGCACCCAGCTTAAGACAATCACATAAAATTTCTGTTGGTCTGACAGACATTTTATCTTATACATACCTCCCATCATGACCCTCTCCAGGAGGGACAGAATGCTCTGCTCCTGGACTACCCTCTTAATGTATGGTTGCCATCACCAGTATTGAACAGGTTAATAGATCAGAAAGGTGTTTCAGCACAGGTGCCGGCAATCATAAATTAAAAGGGACGTCCAGAAGCAGAGCATTGTGTCCCTCCTGGAGAGGGACATGTTGGGAGGTATCTGGTGGTGTATGTTTTAGCACTAAAATCATTAAACGTGCCGTTTCCAAAAATGGCCGCATGGTGTCTCCCTAAGGGCAGTTGATGCGTACAGTAGCGTGACGCAAGAGACCCGGAAAAAGGGCAATGCGCATGCGCCATTGAGCCGCTAGCTGCTCTTCGCTGTATAAGTGCTTACCATGGTGCCAGACGCCGCTCTCATTCTAGAAACTGTAGATTTTGCGGCTGGGAAGCATAGACTGCAAAAGAGAAAAGATGTTGAGGGGACGCCTTATATTAACCATCCGATAGGTAACCAGCTGCACTGTAACTCACCAGCACTCCCCACCCCTTTGCTTATATTGTATTGCAATGTTATTTATATTCTGGTATATGCTGTATATAGCGTGTCAGGACTCCGTTACATCACTTCCCTTGGTATATGGAGGCAGTTTCGAGTCCCAAATGAACACGATTGAAGTGGGCCAAGTGGCAGTCTAGGTGAAATGAACCCACGAGTCGTGTTTCCTATTTCCGTAACCAGTGCTTGTTGTGCAACTACCGAGCCCTGCTGTGCCCCACACTGTGCTGTGGGATCAGTAACTGGTGGGAAACAACACGGTAACTAACAGCTGCCATAACCTAGACGGTGTATGATCCTAGTTGCAGAAATCACACAACATGCTGCTGACTAGACAGCTATAGCAGCACTGGAAGCCTGTGCCCTGCACCCTAGCTCTGCCTGTTATCTTATTATTTGGGATAGTTGCAAAAGAAAGAGCTATTAAATGCATTATTATTTTTAGTTGATGTGGAATATTGCTATACTGTTAATGCAAACAGCTGTATTTTTCACTATGAAGATACAGACTTATACCCCTTTCAGACCTACAGCAAAAACCTAAGTTTCTCTTACGTCCTAGAGGATGATGGTGACTCCGTAAGGACCATGGGGATAGACGGGCTCCGCAGGAGACATGGGCACTTTAAGAAAGACTTTAGATCTGGTGTGCACTGGCTCCTCCCTCTATGCCCCTCCTCCAGACCTCAGTTTGATACTGTGCCCAGTGGAGACTGGGTGCTTTTCAGAGAGCTCTCCTGAGCTTTCTGACAGAAAGTACATTTGTTAGGTTTTTTATTTTCAGGGAGCACTGCTGGCAACAGACTCCCTGCATCGAGGGACTGAGGGGAGAGAAGCAGACCTACTTCTGTGAGTTTCGAGGCTCTGTTTCTTAGGCTACTGGACACCATTAGCTCCAGAGGGAGTCAGAACAGAGGTCTCACCCTGGAGTTCGTCCCGGAGCCGCGCCGCCGTCTTCACAGAGCCGGAAGATAGAAGCCGGGTGAGTATGAGAAGAAAAGAAGACTTCAGAGGTGGCAGAAGACTTAATGATCTTCACTGAGGTAACGCACAGGAGTAAAGCTGTGCGCCATTGCTCCCATACACCTCACACACGGCAGTCACTGTAAGGGTGCAGGGCGCAGGGGGGGTGCCCTGGGCAGCAATATAAACCTCATTTCTGGCAAAAGAGATATATATACAGCTAGGCACTGTATATATAAAGAGCCCCCGCCAGTTTTTATTATATTTAAGCGGGACAGAAGCCCGCTGCCGAGGGGGCAGGGCTTCTCCCTCAGCACTCACCAGCGCCATTTTCTCCACAGCACAGCTGAGAGGAAGCTCCCCGGACTCTCCCCTGCTTATCCACGGTGAAAGGGGGTTTCAGAGAAGAGGGGGGGGGGCACATAATTGGCAGCAAATAATAGTATTACAGCGCTACTGGGTAAACACATTGTGTGTTTTTCCTGGGATATTAGCGCTGGGTGTGTTCATCAGAGGTTGGACAAAGCAGAGTCCAGGGATAGAACAGGGAGTCAATCCATGGCTTTGGCTGTGTCACAGGGCCCTTCAGGGTCTCAGAAACGTCCCCTGTCCCAAGTAGCAGACACTGATACCGACACGGATTCTGACTCCAGTGTCGACTACGATGATGCGAGGTTACACCCAAGGGTGGCCAAAAGTATTCATTATATGATTATTGCAATAAAAGATGTTTTACATATCACAGATGACCCCTCTGTCCCTGACAAGAGGGTACACATGTTTAAGGAAAAGAAACCTGGGATAACCTTTCCCCCATCTCAATAGCTGAACGCGTTATTTGAAAAGGCTTGGGAAACTCCAGACAAGAAACTGCAGATTCCCAAAAGAATTCTTATGGCGTATCCTTTCCCTGCGCAGGACAGGTTACGGTGGGAATCATCACCCAGGGTGGACAAGGCGTTAACGCGCTTGTCCAAAAAGGTGGCGCTACCGTCTCCAGACACAGCAGCCCTCAAGGATCCTGCTGATCGCAGACCGGAAACTACCTTAAAATCTATTTATACACATACGGGGGCCTTGCTGAGACCGGCAATAGCGTCGGCTTGGGTTTGTAGCGCAGTTGCGGCTTGGACGGATACTTTGTCAGCTGACATTGATACCCTGGACAGGGATACCATTTTATTGACCTTAGGTCACATTAAAGACGCAGTCTTATATATGAGAGACGCGCAGAGAGACGTTGGTCTGCTAGGTTCGAGAGCCAACGCCATGTCGATTTCGGCTAGGTGAGCCCTGTGGACCCGCCAATGGACGGGTGATGCAGACTCAAAGAAGCATATGGAAGTTTTACCTTACAAAGGTGAGGATTTATTTGGGGAAGGTCTCGCGGACCTGGTTTCCACAGCTACCGCGGGTAAATCTACTTTTTTACCTTATGTTTCCCCACAGCAAAAGAAAACGCCGCAATATCAGATGCAGTCCTTTCGGTCGCATAAGTCCAGAAGAGGTCGGGGCTCTTCCTTCCTTGTCAGAGGTAAGGGAAGAGGGAAAAAACTGCCTGCTACGGCTAGTTCCCAGGAGCAGAAGTTCTCCCCGGCTTCTACTAAATCCACCGCATGACGCTGGGGCTCCACTGAGGGAGTCTGCGCCGGTGGGGGCACGTCTTCGACTCTTCAGCCACGTCTGGGTTCAGTCAGACGTGGTTCCTTGGGCAAGGGAAATTGTATCCCAGGGTTACAAGCTGGAATTCGAAGACGTGCCTCCTTGCCGGTTTTTCAAATCTGCTCTACCAGCTTCTCCCCCAGAGAGGGAGATAGTTTTAACTGCAATTCAAAAACTGTGTCAACAACAAGTGGTTGTCGAGGTTCCCCTAGTTCAACAGGAAAGGGAATACTATTCAACCCTATTTGTGGTCCCGAAACAGGATGGCTCGGTCAGATCCATTCTAAATTTAAAATCCCTAAACCTGTACTTGAAAAAGTTCAAATTCAAGATGGAATTGCTCCGGGCAGTGATCTCCAGCCTGGAAGGGGGGGAATTTCTGGTGTCACTGGACATAAAGGACGCATACCTTCATGTCCCTATATATCCCCCTCATCCGGCGTCTCTGAGGTTCGCTGTAAAGGATTGTCATTACCAGTTTCAGACGTTGCCGTTTGGGCTTTCCACGGACCCAACGATTTTCACCAAGGTAATGGCGGAAATGATGGTGCTCCTGCGCCGGCAGGGAGTCACAATTATCCCGTACTTGAACGATGATCTGATAAAGGCGAGATCGAGAGATCAGTTGCTGAAAAGCGTGGCACTCTCCCTGAGTGTGCTGCGGCAACATGGCTGGATTCTGAATCTACCAAAGTGACAGTTGGTTCCAACAACTCGGCTATCTTTCTTAGGCATGATTCTAGACACGGAACAAAAGAGGGTTTTTCTCCCAATGGAAAAAGCCCAGGAACTCCAGAACATGGTCGGAGACCTGTTAAAACCGAAAAGAGTGTCAGTCCATCAATGCACTCCAGTAGTGGGGAAAATGGTGGCGACCTACGAGGCCATCCCCTTCGGCAGGTTTCATGCGAGGACGTTTCAGTGGGACCTTGTGGACAAATGGTCTGGGTCCCATCTTCAAATTCATCAGAAAATTAGCCTGTCCCCCAGGGCCAGGGTGTCTCTCCTGTGGTGGCTGCAGAATTCTCACCTTCTAGAGGGTCGCAGGTTCGGCATTCAAGACTGGGTTCTGGTGACCACGGATGCGAGCCTCCGAGGATGGGGAGCAGTCACACAAGGAAGAAACTTTCAGGGGATATGGTCAAGCCAGGAGGCTTATCTACACATCAACGTACTGGAATTGAGGGCCATATACCACGGCCTATGTCAAGCGGAGAATCTTCTTCGCTACCTACTGGTTCTGATTCAATCAGACAACGTCACAGCCGTGGCTCATGTAAACCGCCAAAGCGGAACAAGGAGCAGAGTGGCAATGGCGGAAGCCACCAGGATTCTGCGCTGGGCGGAAAATCACATAAGCGCTTTGGCAGCAGTCTTCATTCCGGGAGTGGACAACTGGGAAGCAGACTTCCTCAGCAGACACGATCTCCATCCAGGAGAGTGGGGACTTCATCAAGAAGTTTTTGCAGAGATAACAAGTCATTGGGGACTTCCTCAAATAGACATGATGGCGTCACGCCTCAACAAGAAGCTTCGGAGGTATTGTGCCAGGTCAAGGGACCCTCAGGCAGTAGCAGTGGACGCCCTGGTGACACCGTGGGTGTTTCAGTCGGTCTATGTGTTCCCTCCTCTTCCACTCATCTCAAAGATATTGAGAATCATAAGACGAAAAAGAGTGCAGACAATACTCATTGTTCCATATTGGCCTCGAAGGGCCTGGTATTCCGATCTTCAGGAGATGCTCACAGAAGATCCGTGGCCTCTTCCTCTCAGAGAGGACCTGTTCCAACAGGGGCCCTGCGTGTTCCAAGACTTACCGCGGTTACGTTTGACGGCATGGCGGTTGAACACCGAATCCTAGCTGGGAAAGGCATTCCGGAAGAAGTCATCCCTACTCTGATGAAGGCTAGAAAGGAGGTGACGGCGAAACATTATCACCGTATCTGGAGAAAGTATGTATCTTGGTGTGAATCCAAGAATGCTCCTACGGAAGTTTTCCATCTGGGCCGTTTTCTCCACTTTCTACAGATAGGAGTGGATATGGGCCTAAAATTAGGCTCCATTAAGGTACAGATTTCGGCCCTATCCGTTTTCTTTCAGAAGGAATTGGCTTCTCTCCCAGAAGTCCAGACTCTTGTAAAGGGAGTGCTGCACATACAGCCTCCTTTTGTGCCTCCAGTGGCACCTTGGGACCTTAACGTGGTGTTACAGTTCCTTAAGTCTCACTGGTTTGAACCTCTTCAAACGGTTGAACTAAAATTTCTCACTTGGAAGGTGGTCATGTTGTTGGCATTGGCATCTGCAAGGCGGGTGTCTGAATTGGCGGCCTTGTCTCACAAAAGCCCCTATCTGATTTTCCATGTGGATAGAGCAGAATTAAGGACTCGTCCTCAATTTTTGCCTAAGGTGGTTTCATCGTTTCATATGAACCAACCTATTGTGGTGCCTGTGGCTACGGGGGACTTGGAGGATACCAAGTCCCTTGATGTAGTCAGGGCCTTAAAAATTTATGTAGCCAGGACGGCTCGGGTTAGGAAAACAGAGGCACTGTTTGTCCTGTATGCAGCCAACAAGGTTGGCGCTCCTGCTTCTAAGCAGACTATTGCTCGCTGGATCTGTAACACGATTCAGCAGGCTTATTCTACGGCGGGATTGCCATTACCAAATTCAGTAAAGGCCCATTCCACTAGGAAGGTGGGCTCTTCTTGGGCGGCTGCCCGAGACGTCTCGGCATTACAGCTTTGCCGAGCAGTGACTTGGTCGGGTTCAAACACTTTTGCCAAATTCTACAAGTTTGATACCTTGGCTGAGGAAAACCTCATGTTTGCTCAATCGGGGCTGCAGAGTCGTCCGCACTCTCCTGCCCGGTCTGGAGCTTTGGTATAATCCCCATGGTCCTTACGGAGTCCCCAGCATCCTCTAGGACGTAAGCGAAAATAAGATTTTAAACCTACCGGTAAATCTTTTTCTCCTAGTCCATAGAGGATGCTGGGCGCCCGTCCCAGTGCGGACATATTTCTGCAAGGCTTGTATATAGTTATTGCTTACATAAGGGTTATGTTACAGTTAAGATCAGTCTTTGGCTGATGCTGTTTTGTTCATACTGTTAACTGGTTGCGTATAGTCCAGGTTATACGGTGTGGATGGTGTGGGCTGGTATGAATCTTGCCCTTAGATTAACAAAATCCTTTTCTCGTCCGTCTCCTCTGGCCACAGTTTCTCTAACTGAGGTCTGGAGGAGGGGCATAGAGGGAGGAGCCAGTGCACACCCATCTAAAGTTCTTTATAGTGCCCATGTCTCCTGCGGAGCCCGTCTATACCCCATGGTCCTTACGGAGTCCCCAGCATCCTCTACGGACTAGGAGAAAAAGATTTACCGGTAGGTTTAAAATCTTATTTTTAAATAGGAAATAAAACCACATATTTGCCATTAACAAATATCAAAGGCTGAAAAATATATGTGAAAGTGTCACCTTTTATATACACTTCAAATTCCACGGCAGACCTGGTTCAGTGTGATCGCATCCAACCTGGGAATTTCATGGGTTTTTCATGTAGTATGAATGGTGGTCTCAAAATTCCCAGGTTGATAGACCCGGGTCGTACCTGTGTATTTCTCAGGTTTTATGTCGGAAAAGAATATATACTGTATGACTTGTTGTTAAGCTGTTGGCTGAGCAGGCAATTACCCCAGGAATACAATTGGAGCCTTGGAATCTGGCAGATTGGTCAGTGAACTAGCACTAGAATGCTGAAGGTTAATGCAGATCAGCTGGTACATACAGTTTGTCCCCTTTACCCTATTACCTGTTGTCTTATAATAGACCTGTGCTCACAGGCATGCTCGGGAGGCATTTGATATGCCGGCTGTTGGGATCCCGGCGCTCACCATAATGACGCCGGAATCCCGACAGCCGGCATACCGACAACTATTCTCCCTCCTGGGGTGTCCATGACACCCCTGGAGGGAGAATAAATAGCGTGGCGTGCCACCGTGCCCGCAGCGTGGCGAACGCAGTGAGCCCACAAGAGGCTCTTTTGCGCTCACCCCGCTGCTTGGATACTGGTGCCGGCATAACGTACTACACCCGCATGTTCACACATGGGAGGATTACATTCAATATATGATCAAAGAGCCTCATTTGTGTTCACAAAACAGTTCCTCACTGGATCCCCACGAAACACCACTTTATTCCCATGTTGCTGTAATTATATCTGTGATTTCCTGTGATGTAGCTGTTGCTATAACAAGTATAGACTTATGTACTCTGGGGGCTATTCAGAGTTGGCAGCAAAATCTGCGACCATATACTCACATGCTGGGGGCAATTTAATTGTGAACGCATTAAATAGAGGTTCGAACCGTGCCTGCAAGCCTGGCTGCATAGGATGGGGAACCGCCGCCATGTTTACATATGTAGGAAACGTCATAGGCCGGCTCCGAAAAATGGCCATGACACAACTGCATTCCCCATCTCCTCCCCCCAATGCCGCGTTGCCGCCACCTGCACGCCCGTCACCTGTCAATCACCATGCAATCATATACTTCCATGAAGGGTCGCGTGCGCACACTATAGCCGTGCACAGACCCTATGGACACAGCCGATGCATGCGAATACAGTGGTTGCGTCTTTCTGTTTACTTTGTCACTGCTGAGTCAAGAATTGTCCCTGCAGTTATAGGGTTAATGGTGGAATCTTTCCCTTTAATTGTCTTCATACTATACATCTTTCACCCTCTGTATTGGTTTATGTTGTAGGTGTTGCTAGGATATTATCTCATGAGGCTGGAATCAGTGATATAGCAGTGCTGCAGGTAAGGTGACACTTTACACACACGTCTTGTCTATTTTACATCCCCTTATACTCCTTTCACATCTCCAATCCTGGATCCCACCAGGGAATTTGAAACTGGTCCTTCCCGGGTAGGATCCGGCATTGGAGCCTCAGCGCTGGCTTGCCATAGCAGTGGAGGCGGCGCTGGGAGATGAGCTCATCTCCACGCCGCCTCTCCCTATGTAGTAAACGGGTCCCGGGTCGCATTGACCCGGGAACCTGTTTACACTGCCACTGACCCAGTATTCAACCCGGGAATAACCCTTCTTATTACCTGGGTTGAATTAACCCTGGTCTGGAGACCCGGGAATTCTCCAAGGCCTCTTTCACATTGCACACTGACCTGTGTCGACCCGGTAATATGCCGGGTCATTTTTGCGATGTGAAAGGAGTATAACAGTGTCTTTTACAGTATGTATCTGAGCAGCATTCAAAATACTTAATTTTATATTTAATATGCTTTTCTCTAACGTCCTAGTGGATGCTGGGAACTCCGTAAGGACCATGGGGAACAGCGGGCTCCGAAGGAGGCTGGGCACTCTAGAAAGATCTTAGACTACCTGGTGTGCACTGGCTCCTCCCACTATGACCCTCCTCCAAGCCTCATTTAGATTTCGTGCCCGGCCGAGGTTGGATGCACACTAGGGGCTCTCCTGAGCTCTTAGAAAGTTATAGTCTTAGAATTTGTTTTTTTCAGTGAGACCTGCTGGCAACAGGCTCACTGCAGCGAGGGACTAAGGGGAGAAGAAGCGAACTCGCCTGCTTGCAGCCGGATTGGGCTTCTTAGGCTACTGGACACCATTAGCTCCAGAGGGATCGACCGCAGGCCCAGCCTTGATGTTCGGTCCCGGAGCCGCGCCGCCGTCCCCCTTACAGAGCCAGAAGCAGGAAGATGGTCCGGAAAATCGGCGGCATGAAGACGTCCTGTCTTCACCAAGGTAGCGCACAGCACTGCAGCTGTGCGCCATTGCTCCTCATACACACTTCACACTCCGGTCACTGAGGGTGCAGAGCGCTGGGGGGGGGCGCTCTGAGGCAGCAATAAAAACACCTTGGCTGGCTAAAATACCTCAATATATAGCCCCTGGGGCTATATATGAGGTAAATACCCCTGCCAGAATCCCAAAATAAGCGGGAGAATAGGCCGCGAAAAAGGGGCGGAGCCTATCTCCTCAGCACACTGGCGCCATTTTTCCCTCACAGCTCGGCTGGAAGGAAGCTCCCTGGCTCTTCCCTGCATCTTCCCTGCATTTCTACAATACAGTAAGAGGGAAAAAGAGAGGGGGGGCACTAAATTGGCATTGTATACAGTATAAGCAGCTATTAGGGACATAACTCAGTTAGTCCCTGTGTATATATATAGCGCTCTGGTGTGTGCTGGCATACTCTTACTCTGTCCCCCCAAAGGGCTTTTGTGGGTCCTGTCCTCTATTTGAGCATTCCCTGTGTGTGTGGAGTGTGTCGGTACGGCTG
Organism: Pseudophryne corroboree; assembly: GCF_028390025.1. Lineage (NCBI taxonomy): Eukaryota > Metazoa > Chordata > Amphibia > Anura > Myobatrachidae > Pseudophryne > Pseudophryne corroboree. The sequence goes on from NC_086449.1 coordinate 246,972,193, forward strand.
TGTCGACATGTTTGAGGAGGATAATGATGTGGAGGGGGAGCAGATGCCTTTAGCAGAGATGTCACCCCCTGCGGGGCAGACACCTGAGTGGATGGTATTATGGCAAGAAATGAGTGCACGTATAGACTCCTTACATAAAAAATTTGACGACATGCCGACTGTGGGACAGCCGAGTCTTCAGCTCGTGTCGGTCCAAGGGTCTCAAAAGTCATCAGGGGCTCTAAAACGCCCGTTATCTCAGGTGGCACAAGTAGATGTCGACACGGATACTGACGCCAGTGTCGACGACGATGAGTCAAATTTAATGCCCGTTAAGGCCATTCGCTGCATGATTGAGGCAATGAAAGAGGTGTTAAATATTTCTGATTTACATCCAGGTACCACAAAAAAGGGTATTATGTTTGGGGAGAAAAAACTACCTGTAGTTTTTCCCCCGTCAGATGAATTAAATGAAGTATGTGAAGAAGCGTGGGCTTCCCCTGATAGGAAATTGGTGATTCCTAAGAAATTACTAATGGCGTTCCCTTTCCCGCCAGAGGATAGGTTACGTTGGGAAACACCCCCGAGGGTGGATAAAGCGCTCACACGTTTGTCAAAAAAGGTGGCACTACCGTCCCAGGATACGGCCGCCCTTAAGGAACCTGCTGATAGAAGGCAGGAGGCGATCCTGAAGTCTGTATATACACACTCAGGCATTATACTCAGACCAGCAATTGCGTCAGCTTGGATGTGCAGTGCTGCCGCTGCATGGTCAGATAACCTGTCAGAAAATATTGACACACTAGACAGAGACACGATCCTGTTAACAATTGACCATATAAAAGACTCAGTCTTATACATGAGAGATGCACAGAGGGAAATCTGCCGGCTGGCATCTAAAGTAAGTGCACTATCTATCTCTGCTAGGAGATGCTTATGGACTCGCCAGTGGACTGGAGATGCAGATTCCAAAAGGCACATGGAAGTTTTGCCTTATAAAGGGGAGGAATTATTTGGGGATGGTCTCTCCGACCTAGTTTCCACAGCAACGTCTGGGAAGTCAGCATTTTTACCCCATGTCCCCTCGCAGCCTAAGAAGGCGCCATTTTATCAGGTTCAGTCCTTTCGATCCCAGAAAAATAAGCGGGGAAAAGGAGGGTCTTTTCTGTCAAGAGGCAGAGGCAGGGGAAAAAGGCTGCAGCAAACAGCAGGTTCCCAGGAACAAAAGTCCTCCCCCGCTTCCTCTTCCAAGTCCGCCGCATGACGGTGGGGCTTCACAAGCGGAGCCGGGTACGGTGGGGGCCCGCCTCAGGAATTTCAGCGATCAGTGGGTTCGCTCACAGGTGGATCCCTGGATCCTTCAAATAGTATCTCAAGGATACAGGCTGGAATTCGAGGCGATTCCACCCCGCCGTTTCCTAAAATCCGCCTTGCCGATTGCTCCCTCAGACAGGGAGGCAGTGCTAGCGGCAATTCACAAGCTGTATTCCCAGCAGGTGATAATCAAGGTACCCCTACTCCAACAAGGCCGGGGTTACTATTCCACACTATTTGTGGTACCGAAACCGGACGGTTCGGTGAGACCCATTCTAAATTTGAAGTCCTTGAACACATACATAAAAAAATTCAAGTTCAAGATGGAATCGCTCAGGGCGGTTATTGCAAGCCTGGACGAGGGGGATTACATGGTATCCCTGGACATCAAGGATGCTTACCTACATGTCCCCATTTACAATTCTCACCAGGAGTACCTCAGATTTGTGGTACAGGATTGCCATTACCAATTCCAGACGCTGCCGTTTGGACTCTCCACGGCACCGAGGGTATTTACCAAGGTTATGGCGGAAATGATGATACTCCTTCGAAAAAAGGGAGTTTTAATTATCCCATACTTGGACGATCTCCTAATAAAGGCACGATCCAAGGAACAGTTGTTAGTGGGAGTAGCACTATCTCAGGAAGTGCTGAGCCAGCACGGTTGGATTCTGAATATCCCAAAGTCACAGCTGGTCCCCACGACACGCCTAATGTTCCTGGGAATGATTCTGGACACGGCCCAGAAAAAAGTGTTTCTCCCGGAGGAGAAAGCCAGGGAGTTGTCTTCTCTAGTCAGAGACCTCCTAAAACCAAAACAGGTATCGGTGCATCACTGCACGCGAGTCCTGGGAAAGATGGTAGCTTCCTACGAAGCAATTCCATTCGGCAGGTTCCATGCCAGAATCTTTCAGTGGAACCTGTTGGACAAGTGGTCCGGATCGCATCTTCAGATGCATCGTTTAATAACCCTGTCTCCACGAACCAGGGTGTCTCTTCTGTGGTGGCTGAACAGTGCTCATCTTCTGGAGGGCCGCAGATTCGGCATACAGGACTGGGTCCTGGTGACCACGGATGCCAGCCTACGAGGCTGGGGGGCAGTCACAAAGGGAAGAAATTTCCAGGGACTATGGTCAAGTCAGGAGACTGCCCTTCACATAAATATTCTGGAACTAAGGGCCATTTACAATGCCCTAAGTCAAGCAAAATCCCTGCTCCTACACTAGCCGGTGCTGATCCAGTCAGACAACATCACGGCAGTCGCCCATGTGAATCGACAGGGGGGCACAAGAAGCAGGACGGCGATGGCAGAAGCCACAAAAATTCTCCGATGGGCGGAGAATCATGTACTAGCACTGTCAGCAGTGTTCATCCCGGGAGTGGACAACTGGGAAGCAGACTTTCTCAGCAGGCACGACCTCCACCCGGGAGAGTGGGGACTTCATCCAGAAGTCTTCCAAATGATTGTAAATCAATGGGGTCGTCCACAGGTGGACATGATGGCGTCCCGCATAAACAAAAAACTAGAGAAGTATTGCGCCAGGTCAAGAGACCCTCAGGCGATAGCGGTGGACGCCCTAGTGACACCGTGGGTGTACCGGTCAGTGTATGTGTTCCCTCCTCTACCTCTCATACCAAAGGTACTGAGAATAATAAGAAAGCGAGGAGTAAACACAATTCTCGTGGTTCCGGATTGGCCAAGAAGAGCGTGGTACCCGGAACTTCAAGAGATGATCTCAGAGGACCCTTGGTCCCTGCCGCTCAGACAGGACCTGCTACAGCAGGGCCCCTGTCTGTTCCAAGACTTACCGCGGCTGCGTTTGACGGCATGGCGGTTGAACGCCGGATCCTGAAGGAAAAGGGCATTCCGGAGGAAGTCATTCCTACGCTTATTAAAGCCAGGAAAGATGTTACGGCAAAACATTATCACCGCATATGGCGGAAATATGTTGCATGGTGCGAGGCCAAAAAGGCCCCAACAGAGGAATTTCAACTGGGTCGATTTCTGCATTTCCTGCAAGCAGGAGTGAATATGGGCCTAAAACTAGGCTCCATTAAAGTACAGATCTCGGCTCTGTCGATTTTCTTTCAAAAGGAACTAGCTTCAGTACCTGAAGTTCAGACATTTGTGAAAGGAGTGCTGCATATTCAGCCCCCATTTGTGCCTCCTGTGGCACCGTGGGATCTCAACGTGATGTTGAATTTCTTGAAATCACATTGGTTTGAGCCACTAAAAACCGTGGATCTGAAATATCTCACGTGGAAAGTGGTCATGTTATAGGCCCTGGCATCAGCCAGGCGAGTGTCAGAATTGTCGGCTTTATCATGTAAAAGCCCTTATCTGATTTTTCATATGGATAGGGCAGAATTGAGGACTCGTCCCCAGTTTCTCCCTAAGGTGGTGTCAGCGTTTCACCTGAACCAGCCTATTGTGGTGCCTGCGGCTACTAAGGATTTGGAGGACTCCAAGTTGCTAGACGTTGTCAGGGCCCTGAAAATATATGTTTCCAGGACGGCTGGAGTCAGAAAATCTGACTCGCTGTTTATCCTATATGCACCCAACAAGCTGGGTGCTCCTGCTTCTAAGCAGACTATTGCTCGTTGGATTTGTAGTACAATTCAGCTTGCACATACTGTGGCAGGCCTGCCACAGCCTAAATCTGTCAATGCCCATTCCACAAGGAAGGTGGGCTCATCTTGGGCGGCTGCCCGAGGGGTCTCGGCTTTACAACTTTGCCGAGCAGCTACTTGGTCAGGGGCAAACACGTTTGCAAAATTCTATAAATTTGATACCCTGGCTGAGGAGGACCTGGAGTTCTCTCATTCGGTGCTGCAGAGTCATCCGCACTCTCCCGCCCGTTTGGGAGCTTTGGTATAATCCCCATGGTCCTTACGGAGTTCCCAGCATCCACTAGGACGTTAGAGAAAATAAGAATTTACTCACCGGTAATTCTGTTTCTCGTAGTCCGTAGTGGATGCTGGGCGCCCATCCCAAGTGCGGTCTATCTGCAATACTTGTACATAGTTATTGTTAACTAAATCGGGTTATTGTTGAGCCATCTGTTGAGAGGCTCTATCGTTTCATACTGTTAACTGGGTTTCATATCACGAGTTGTTCGGTGTGATTGGTGTGGCTGGTATGAGTCTTACCCGGGATTCAAAATCCTTCCTTATTGTGTACGCTCGTCCGGGCACAGTACCTAACTGAGGCTTGGAGGAGGGTCATAGTGGGAGGAGCCAGTGCACACCAGGTAGTCTAAGATCTTTCTAGAGTGCCCAGCCTCCTTCGGAGCCCGCTGTTCCCCATGGTCCTTACGGAGTTCCCAGCATCCACTACGGACTACGAGAAACAGAATTACCGGTGAGTAAATTCTTATTATTGCTTGTGCCACTCTATATTTCGCTAGAATTACTTGGAAAAAATAGAGCATAAAACCGATCCATATTCAGTGTTCATCGATGTTTCGGAATACATTTTTTAGAAGAAAATTACACATCTCAAATGAACTCCGAACAGACCCCATACAAAGGTAGTTCTAGCTACCGATGCTGCGCCTTTGCCTGCTCGTTGATCCTCTTTGAGGAAACATCTAGGTGCGAATCTAGTTAGAGGGAGAATTTGCTGATCATTCTACAAATTCCTACAACTGATGGTGATCTGGTCCATAAGCTGGGAACCGAGGACGGCCAAACGTGACTCCTTAAATCAGAAACCGCCGGCTGGGTCTTCTACAACGAGGACGCGGCCAACCAGCTGACAGGGAGAGTCAGATCTGCACAGCCGTCCGTATACAAGCGGCTCCAGCTTCCCGTGCTCTGTTGAGCGGACGTAGATGGGTGAGAGACAGCACCACACACCGCTGAGTGCAGCGCAAGATCCCGCAAAACAGCCAGTTGGGCTGCAGTGGTAAGCTGCCATACACGGCACATAAGCAGCAATCGCACTACGGGACAAGTGCTCTCAGGATCGTTTGCACATAACTTGTGACACCATACTTAGTGCCACTGCTTGTATATACAAGAGACTGCACCTTAAAACTGAAAAGCATACGAGTGTGAAAAAGTTTTCATACCATTTTAAGAAACATGTATATCATGGAACAATAAGCTGTGTGCATACAGCATATGAGTGGTAACCACAATTTGGGACAGCATCTTTAAACATAGTTGTTTCTACAATATCTATATGGATAACATTTTAAAGTTAAATTGCACTCTTTTATGAAAGATGTATACTTAAGATTGGATACTATTTAGAGTGTGCATAAGTATTCATACTACATGTGGTAATATATATCAGGTGTTTTCCATTGTTATAGCAATTGGGAAAAGTATTTGATGACTTGTACACATGAATTCTATATAGTAAAAGCAGAACGTTTCCCAATCTATCTATATATATATATATATATATATATATATATATATATATATATATATATATATATATATATATATATATATATATACATATATAATTTTTTGATTTTTTTTTGATTGAATAAATAAATCCGATGGTTATATATTATACAGGAGTTTTCATTCATATATGCACCATTTAGTATTTTAGCGCAAAACAGTCATTTTTTTGGTTCTCTGCTTGTTGATCAGGACCTACTACCACCTCTTAAGATACTATAAATGTATGCAGGTTATTGGGACATTGTTGACAGAGTAAAAATGACAGTTTCATCAGCCACACAGTAAGCACCAGTGGCAACTACCTATGATCTTGGTTCTCTTACATCAGCCAGCAATACCCCTTTCACACATGCAGCTTTATCCCGGGCTTTACACGTGAACGTGCATCAACCCAGGATTTCTGCATGTGTCAAAGGAAACAACCTGGGACCAAGTTTGAAAGCGGCACGCTGCTATGAGTAGGGAGAATATTGGGGATATAATATATTTCTAAGACTTGCTGACCCTATAAATATTGCTTGTTCTTTAAGCGATGGTCCCTAGGGTCAGACAGTAATAGTGACATTAAAGTAAGGTGGGCGCTCAGTGCTTCTCACTTAAATTCACACTTAAAACAAAGTGATAACGTGCAAATACCCTAAGTACAAACTAGCAATAAGGGGGATTTGGTGTTTAAGCTGTACAGTGGGTCGCTAATGTCTTCTGTAAGTTTGCTGCTACGACCCTTGTGCCCCCTTGTGCGTCTAGTGGTAGCAGGTTTCCCACAAAAATAGCGTTAGAGGGAAAAAACTTAAAAGAAGAGAACAGTGCTAAGTCTTCCGCACTTTCTCCTGACAGCTCCGACTTGTCTTAGACAAGCTGTGTTCCTTGTTAGCGGAAGACATGGTGAAGCATTTTGGAGCCCAGGTAAGTAACCATAGCAACCAATCAGATTCTACTTATCATTTATCTAGCACCTTCTATAAGATAATAGCTAGAATCTGATTGTTTGCTATGGTCAACATTTCCACTTCTAAAAACCCGCACTTTAGTAAATATACCCCTTAAGCCACATACACACAGTGCGATATAAAATGCCAAGATGGACTATATGGTGCATATTGGTAAAATAAACATAGTACATATCGCACCGTGTGTATGCAGCTTGCGATGCCGATGCATGCTTCACGGGGTCGGTATCGCAAGAAAAAATAGACTGTGCAGACAGGTCAATTTTGATTAGAAAGTGTACAATCTGTTACTAGTATAGTCAAAATTGTATATCGCCAAAATTGCATCGGGTGTATAGTCATTATTGGTGGTTCTGGGCTCCGGGGAGTTCAAGAGAAATCGCAAAGTCAAAATTGGCCTTTAGGCAGAATCATACCGTATGTAGACCCCTTTAGTCCCAGTATAAAGTGAAAAAACATCATCCTTCTTGGACTACTGGTGAAATTACCGGGGCCAGGAAAGCTGCGTCGGCACAAATACAAAAAAGAGGAGGGGGCTACATGCCCCCATTTTGTAAAACGGTCTCTGTCACCGCTAGGGAGGCCAATCCCGGGATCGGCGGGATCCTGAGATTTTTGGGCCAGAATCCCGGGATTCACGGGATTGCATTGCGCCTGTGCAGTGAGGGAGGGTGGGTGTAAGTAACACTTCCTATTAGGCGGGCCGCAACCATGAACACAGACCGCGACGGCGGCATCTGGCGGACAATCAGGGAAGCGGACGCAGCGGCTCCTGATTGGATGCCGGACTGCCCGTTCTGACTGGCCGACGGCCAGCGCTACAATTTGAAAGGCATCCTGCGCGTTCAGCGTATCTTGTCCATGGCTGCCTCCCACCTAATAGTAAGTGTAGTATTACTGACACCCACCCTCCCTCACTACAGTGCTCCCTGCAGCCTCCCTCCCGCTCTGCTTCCTACACCCTCCAGCACTGCTCCCTAGTCCCTTCACTACACCCACTATCCAGCGCTGCTCCCTAGTCCCTTCACTACACCCACCCTCCAGCTCTGCTCCCTACACTACACTCACCCACCAGCGCTGCTCCCTACACTCTTCTCCACTGCCCTCCACTCCCACTCTCCCTGCTTCCTACTGGAATCCCAGGACTGAGCGTTTTTCAATCCCGAATCCCGGGATGAAAAAACTGCCCAGGATTGGCCTCCCTAGTCACCGCCCCCAAGCTGCAGCTTATGGTGCACTGCATGCAACGATGCAGGACCTGTTCTACACATGCAAAGTACTTCAACCATCGTAGATGAACACAAACCGTTTTTTTGTGTACATATCTGAATTAGGCCCATGTCTGTAATTCTTCAGTACAGTATCCTATTTAAAAGAAATCACTCTCAAAAGTAAAACACTGTTTCTCTAACGTCCTAAGTGGATGCTGGGGACTCCGTAAGGACCATGGGGAATAGCGGCTCCGCAGGAGACTGGGCACAAAAGTAAAAGCTTTAGGACTACCTGGTGTGCACTGGCTCCTCCCCCTATGACCCTCCTCCAAGCCTCAGTTAGATTTTTGTGCCCGAACGAGAAGGGTGCACACTAGGTGGCTCTCCTGAGCTGCTTAGTGAAAAGTTTAGTTTTAGGTTTTTTATTTTCAGTGAGACCTGCTGGCAACAGGCTCACTGCACCGAGGGACTAAGGGGAGAAGAAGTGAACTCACCTGCGTGCAGAGTGGATTGGGCTTCTTAGGCTACTGGACATTAGCTCCAGAGGGACGATCACAGGCCCAGCCATGGATGGGTCCCAGAGCCGCGCCGCCGGCCCCCTTACAGAGCCAGAAGACTGAAGAGGTCCGGGAAATCGGCGGCAGAAGACGTCCTGTCTTCAATAAGGTAGCGCACAGCACCGCAGCTGTGCGCCATTGCTCTCAGCACACTTCACACTCCGGTCACTGAGGGTGCAGGGCGCTGGGGGGGGGCGCCCTGAGACGCAATAAAAACACCTTAGATGGCTAAAAATACATCACATATAGCTCCTGGGCTATATGGATGCATTTAACCCCTGCCAGTTTTTCCTTAAAAAAGCGGGAGAAAGGCCGCCGAGAAGGGGGCGGAGCCTATCTCCTCAGCACACAAGCGCCATTTTCCCTCACAGCTCCGTTGGAGGGAAGCTCCCTGACTCTCCCCTGCAGTCCTGCACTACAGAAACAGGGTAAAACAAGAGAGGGGGGGCACTAAATTTGGCAGATTAATAATACAGCAGCTATATAAGGGAAAAACACTTATATAAGGTTATCCCTGTATATATATATAGCGCTCTGGTGTGTGCTGGCAAACTCTCCCTCTGTCTCCCCAAAGGGCTAGTGGGGTCCTGTCCTCTATCAGAGCATTCCCTGTGTGTGTGCTGTGTGTCGGTACGTTGTGTCGACATGTATGAGGAGGAAAATGGTATGGAGGCGGAGCAATTGCCTGTAATAGTGATGTCACCCCCTAGGGAGTCGACACCTGACTGGATGGTCGTATGGAAGGAATTACGTGATAGCGTCAGCACTTTACAAAAGACTGTTGACGACATGAGACAGCCGGAAAAACAGTTAATACCTGTCCAGGCGTCTCAAACACCGTCAGGGGCTCTAAAGCGCCCGTTACCTCAGATGGTCGACACAGACCCAGACACGGACACTGACTCCAGTGTCGACGGTGAAGAAACAAACGTATTTTCCAGTAGGGCCACACGTTACATGATCACGGCAATGAAGGAGGTTTTGAACATTTCTGATACTACAAGTACCACAAAAAAGGGTATTATGTGGGGTGTGAAAAAACTACCCGTAGTTTTTCCTGAATCAGATGAATTAAATGAGGTGTGTGATGAAGCGTGGGTTTCCCCCGATAAAAAACTGCTAATTTCTAAAAAATTATTGGCATTATACCCTTTCCCGCCAGAGGTTAGGGCGCGTTGGGAAACACCCCCTAGGGTAGATAAGGCGCTCACACGCTTATCAAAACAAGTGGCGTTACCGTCTCCGGATACGGCCGCCCTCAAGGAGCCAGCTGATAGAAAGCTGGAAAATATCCTAAAAGGTATATACACACATACTGGTGTTATACTGAGACCAGCAATCGCCTCAGCCTGGATGTGCAGTGCTGGGGTGGCTTGGTCGGATTCCCTGACTGAAAATATTGATACCCTGGACAGGGACAGTATATTATTGACTATAGAGCATTTAAAGGATGCATTTCTATATATGCGAGATGCACAGAGGGATATTTGCACTCTGGCATCAAGAGTAAGTGCGCTGTCCATTTCTGCCAGAAGAGGGTTATGGACGCGACAGTGGTCAGGTGATGCGGATTCCAAACGGCATATGGAAGTATTGCCGTATAAAGGGGAGGAGTTATTTGGGGTCGGTCTATCGGACCTGGTGGCCACGGCAACGGCTGGGAAATCCACCTTTTTACCCCAGGTCACCTCTCAGCAGAAAAAGACACCGTCTTTTCAGGCTCAATCCTTTCGTCCCCATAAGGGCAAGCGGGCAAAAGGCCACTCATATCTGCCCCAGGGTAGAGGAAGGGGAAAAAGACTACAGCAGGCAGCCTCTTCCCAGGAACAGAAGCCCTCCCCCGCTTCTGCCAAGTCCTCAGCATGACGCTGGGGCCTTACAAGCGGACTCAGGTACGGTGGGGGGTCGTCTCAAGAATTTCAGCGCGCAGTGGGCTCACTCGCAAGTGGACCCCTGGATCCTGCAGGTAGTATCTCAGGGGTACAAATTGGAATTCGAGACGTCTCCCCCTCGCCGGTTCCTGAAGTCTGCTTTACCAACGTCTCCCTCCGACAGGGAGGCGGTATTGGAAGCCATTCACAAGCTGTATTCCCAGCAGGTGATAATCAAGGTACCCCTCCTACAACAGGGAAAGGGGTATTATTCCACGCTGTTTGTGGTACCGAAGCCGGACGGCTCGGTGAGACCTATTTTAAATCTGAAATCCTTGAACACTTACATACAAAGGTTCAAATTCAAGATGGAGTCACTCAGAGCAGTGATAGCGAACCTGGAAGAAGGGGACTATATGGTGTCTCTGGACATCAAGGATGCTTACCTCCATGTCCCAATTTGCCCTTCTCACCAAGGGTACCTCAGGTTTGTGGTACAGAACTGTCACTATCAGTTTCAGACGCTGCCGTTTGGATTGTCCACGGCACCCCGGGTCTTTACCAAGGTAATGGCCGAAATGATGATTCTTCTTCGAAGAAAAGGCGTCTTAATTATCCCTTACTTGGACGATCTCCTGATAAGGGCAAGGTCCAGGGAACAGTTAGAGGTCGGAGTAGCACTATCTCAAGTAGTGCTACGACAGCACGGGTGGATTCTAAATATTCCAAAATCGCAGCTGATTCCGACGACACGTCTGCTGTTCCTAGGGATGATTCTGGACACAGTCCAGAAAAAGGTGTTTCTCCCGGAGGAGAAAGCCAGGGAGTTATCCGAGCTAGTCAGGAACCTCCTAAAACCAGGCCAAGTGTCAGTGCATCAATGCACAAGGGTCCTGGGAAAAATGGTGGCTTCTTACGAAGCGATTCCATTCGGCAGATTCCACGCAAGAACTTTTCAGTGGGATCTGCTGGACAAATGGTCCGAATCGCATCTTCAGATGCATCAGCGGATAACCCTGTCTCCAAGGACAAGGGTGTCTCTCCTGTGGTGGTTGCAGAGTGCTCATCTTCTAGAGGGCCGCAGATTCGGCATTCAGGACTGGGTCCTGGTGACCACGGATGCCAGCCTGAGAGGCTGGGGAGCAGTCACACAGGGAAGAAATTTCCAGGGCTTGTGGTCAAGCCTGGAGACATCACTTCACATAAATATCTTGGAGCTAAGAGCCATCTACAATGCTCTGAGCCTAGCAAGACCTCTGCTTCAAGGTCAGCCGGTGCTGATCCAGTTGGACAACATCACGGCAGTCGCCCACATAAACAGACAGGGCGGCACAAGAAGCAGGAGGGCAATGACAGAAGTTGCAAGGATTCTTCGCTGGGCAGAAAATCATGTGATAGCACTGTCAGCAGTGTTCATTCCGGGTGTGGACAACTGGGAAGCAGACTTCCTCAGCAGACACGACCTCCACCCGGGGGAGTGGGGACTTCACCCAGAAGTCTTCCACATGATTGTGAACCATTGGGAAAAACCAAAGGTGGACATGATGGCGTCCCGCCTCAGCAAAAAACTAGACAGATATTGCGCCAGGTCAAGGGACCCTCAGGCAATAGCTGTGGACGCTCTGGTAACACCATGGGTGTACCAGTCAGTGTATGTGTTCCCTCCTCTGCCTCTCATACCCAAGGTACTGAAGATCATAAGAAGGAGAGGAGTAAGGACTATACTCGTGGCTCCGGATTGGCCAAGAAGGACTTGGTACCCGGAACTTCAAGAGATGCTCACAGAGGACCCGTGGCCTCTACCGCGAAGAAAGGACCTGCTCCAGCAGGGACCCTGTCTCTTCCAAGACTTACCGCGGCTGCGTTTGACGGCATGGCGGTTGAACGCCGGATCCTGAAGGAAAAAGGCATTCCGGATGAAGTCATCCCTACCCTGATCAAAGCCAGGAAGAATGTAACCGTACAACATTATCACCGTATTTGGCGTAAATATGTTGCGTGGTGCGAGGCCAGGAAGGCCCCTACAGAGGAATTTCAACTGGGTCGTTTCCTGCATTTCCTACAAACAGGACTGTCTATGGGCCTAAAATTAGGGTCCATTAAGGTTCAGATTTCGGCCCTGTCGATTTTCTTCCAAAAAGAACTGGCTTCAGTTCCTGAAGTACATACGTTTGTCAAGGGGGTACTGCATATACAACCTCCTTTTGTGCCTCCAGTGGCACCTTGGGATCTAAATGTAGTTTTGGGATTCCTAAAATCACATTGGTTTGAACCACTTTCCACTGTGGACTTAAAATATCTCACATGGAAGGTGGTAATGCTGTTAGCCCTGGCTTCAGCCAGGCGTGTCTCAGAATTGGCGGCTTTATCCTATAAAAGCCCTTACCTAATTTTTCATACGGACAGGGCAGAATTGAGGACTCGTCCTCAATTTCTCCCTAAGGTGGTTTCAGCATTTCACTTGAACCAGCCTATTGTGGTGCCTGCGGCTACTAGGGACTTGGAGGACTCCAAGTTGCTGGACGTAGTCAGGGCCCTGAAAAATATGTTTCCAGGACGGCTGGAGTCAGAAAATCTGACTCGCTATTTATCCTGTATACACCCAACAAGCTGGGTGCTCCTGCTTCTAAGCAGACTATTGCTCGCTGGATTTGTAGTACAATTCAGCTTGCACATTCTGTGGCAGGCCTGCCACAGCCAAAATCTGTAAATGCCCATTCCACAAGGAAGGTGGGCTCATCTTGGGCGGCTGCCCGAGGGGTCTCGGCTTTACAACTTTGCCGAGCAGCTACTTGGTCAGGGGCAAACACGTTTGCTAAATTCTACAGTCAGAAAATCTGACTCGCTATTTATCCTGTATACACCCAACAAGCTGGGTGCTCCTGCTTCTAAGCAGACTATTGCTCGCTGGATTTGTAGTACAATTCAGCTTGCACATTCTGTGGCAGGCCTGCCACAGCCAAAATCTGTAAATGCCCATTCCACAAGGAAGGTGGGCTCATCTTGGGCGGCTGCCCGAGGGGTCTCGGCTTTACAACTTTGCCGAGCAGCTACTTGGTCAGGGGCAAACACGTTTGCTAAATTCTACAAATTTGATACCCTGGCTGAGGAGGACCTGGAGTTCTCTCATTCGGTGCTGCAGAGTCATCCGCACTCTCCCGCCCGTTTGGGAGCTTTGGTATAATCCCCATGGTCCTTACGGAGTCCCTAGCATCCACTTAAGGACGTTAGAGAAAATAAGAATTTACTTACCGATAATTCTATTTCTCATAGTCCGTAGTGGATGCTGGGCGCCCATCCCAAGTGCGGATTGTCTGCAATACTTGTACATAGTTATTGTTACAAAAATCGGGTTATTATTGTTGTGAGCCATCTTTTCAGAGGCTCCTCTGTTATCATGCTGTTAACTGGGTTCAGATCACAGGTTGTACGGTGTGATTGGTGTGGCTGGTATGAGTCTTACCCGGGATTCAATATCCTTCCTTATTGTGTACGCTCGTCCGGGCACAGTATCCTAACTGAGGCTTGGAGGAGGGTCATAGGGGGAGGAGCCAGTGCACACCAGGTAGTCCTAAAGCTTTTACTTTTGTGCCCAGTCTCCTGCTTAGCCGCTATTCCCCATGGTCCTTACGGAGTCCCCAGCATCCACTACGGACTATGAGAAATAGAATTATCGGTAAGTAAATTCTTATTTTCTCTGACTTCCTAGTGGATGCTGGGACTCCGTCAGGACCATGGGGATTAGCGGCTCCGCAGGAGACAGGGCACAAAAATAAAAGCTTTAGGACTAGGTGGTGTGCACTGGCTCCTCCCCCTATGACCCTCCTCCAAGCCTCAGTTAGGTTTTTGTGCCCGTCCGAGCAGGGTGCAATCTAGGTGGCTCTCCTAAAGAGCTGCTTAGAAAAAGTTATTAGGTTTTTTATTTTCAGTGAGTCCTGCTGGCAACAGGCTCACTGCAACGAGGGACTTAGGGGAGAAGAAGTGAACTCACCTGCGTGCAGGATGGATTGGCTTCTTAGGCTACTGGACACCATTAGCTCCAGAGGGATCGAACACAGGCCCAGCCATGGAGTCCGGTCCCGGAGCCGCGCCGCCGACCCCCTTGCAGATGCCGAAAAGTGAAGAGGTCCAGAAACCGGTGGCAGAAGACTTTTCAGTCTTCATGAGGTAGCGCACAGCACTGCAGCTGTGCGCCATTGTTGTCAGCACACTTCACACCAGCGGTCACTGAGGGTGCAGGGCGCTGGGGGGGGGCGCCCTGGGCAGCAATGATAATACCTTGTTCTGGCTAAAAATACATCACATATAGCCCCTGGGGCTATATGGATGTATTTAACCCCTGCCAGGTCTCGCAAACACCGGGAGAAGAGCCCGCCGAAATAGGGGGCGGGGCCTATCTCCTCAGCACACAGCGCCATTTTCCTGCACAGCTCCGCTGCGAGGAAGGCTCCCAGGACTCTCCCCTGCACTGCACTACAGAAACAGGGTAAAAAAACAGAGAGGGGGGGCACTTATTTGGCGATATTGTTATATTAAGCTGCTATAAAGGAAACAACACTTCTGTAGGGTTGTTCCTATATATTTATAGCGCTTGGGTGTGTGCTGGCAAACTCTCCCTCTGTCTCCCCAAAGGGCTAGTGGGGTCCTGTCTTCGATAAGAGCATTCCCTGTGTGTCTGCTGTGTGTCGGTACGTGTGTGTCGACATGTATGAGGACGATGTTGGTGTGGAGGCGGAGCAATTGCCGGTAATGGTGATGTCACCCCCTAGGGAGTCGACACCGGAATGGATGGCTTTGTTTATGGAATTACGTGATAATGTCAGCACGTTACAAAAATCAGTTGACGACATGAGACGGCCGGCAAACCAGTTAGTACCTGTCCAGGCGTCTCAGACACCGTCAGGGGCTGTAAAACGCCCTTTACCTCAGTCGGTCGACACAGACCCAGACACGGACACCGAATCTAGTGTCGACGGTGAAGAAACAAACGTATTTTCCAGTAGGGCCACACGTTATATGATCACGGCAATGAAGGAGGCTTTGCATATCTCTGATACTGCAAGTACCACAAAAAGGGGTATTATGTGGGGTCTGAAAAAACTACCTGTAGTTTTTCCTGAATCAGAGGAATTGAATGAAGTGTGTGATGAAGCGTGGGTTAACCCCGATAGAAAACTGCTAATTTCAAAGAAGTTATTGGCATTATATCCTTTCCCGCCAGAGGTTAGGGCGCGCTGGGAAACACCCCCTAGGGTGGATAAGGCACTCACACGCTTATCAAAACAAGTGGCGTTACCGTCTCCTGAAACGGCCGCCCTCAAGGATCCAGCTGATAGGAGGCTGGAAACTACCCTGAAAAGTATATACACTCATACTGGTGTTATACTGCGACCAGCCATCGCCTCTGCATGGATGTGCAGTGCTGGGGTGGTTTGGTCGGATTCCCTGACTGAAAATATTGATACCCTGGATAGGGACAGTATTTTATTGACTATAGAGCAATTAAAGGATGCTTTTCTTTATATGCGAGATGCTCAGAGGGATATTTGCACTCTGGCATCGAGAGTAAGTGCGATGTCCATATCTGCTAGAAGAAGTTTATGGACGCGACAGTGGTCAGGTGATGCGGATTCCAAACGGCATATGGAAGTATTGCCGTATAAAGGGGAGGAATTATTTGGGGTCGGTCTATCGGATTTGGTGGCCACGGCAACAGCCGGGAAATCCACCTTTTTACCTCAGGTCCCCTCCCAACAGAAATAGACACCGTCTTTTCAGCCGCAGTCCTTTCGTTCCTATAAGAACAAGCGGGCAAAAGGACAGTCATATCTGCCCCGAGGCAAAGGAAAGGGTAAGAGAGTGCACCAAGCAGCTCCCTCCCAGGAGCAGAAGCCCTCCCCGGCTTCTGCAAAGCCCTCAGCATGACGTTGGGGCTTTACAAGCGGACTCAGGGGCGGTGGGGGGTCGACTCAATAATTTCAGCGCACAGTGGGCTCACTCACAGGTGGACCCCTGGATCCTGCAGGTAGTATCTCAGGGTTACAGGTTGGAATTCGAGAAGTCTCCCCCTCGCCGGTTCCTAAAGTCTGCTCTGCCAACGTCTCCCTCAGACAGGGAGGCGGTATTGGAAGCCATTCACAAGCTGTATTCTCAGCAGGTGATAGTCAAGGTACCCCTCCTACAACAGGGAAAGGGGTATTATTCCACACTATTTGTGGTACCGAAGCCGGACGGCTCGGTAAGACCTATTCTAAATCTGAAATCTTTGAACCTGTACATACAAAAATTCAAGTTCAAGATGGAGTCACTCAGAGCAGTGATAGCGAATCTGG
This sequence comes from Pseudophryne corroboree, assembly GCF_028390025.1. Taxonomy (NCBI): domain Eukaryota; kingdom Metazoa; phylum Chordata; class Amphibia; order Anura; family Myobatrachidae; genus Pseudophryne; species Pseudophryne corroboree. Next base: position 246,988,829 of record NC_086449.1, read on the forward strand.
AAGAAGGGGACTTTATGGTGTCCCTGGACATCAAGGATGCTTACCTGCATGTCCCAATTTGCCCTTCACATCAAGGGTACCTCAGGTTCGTGGTGCAAAACTGTCATTATCAGTTTCAGACGCTGCCGTTTGGATTGTCCACGGCACCTCGGGTCTTTACCAAGGTAATGGCCGAAATGATGTTTCTTCTGCGAAGAAAAGGCGTATTAATTATCCCTTACTTGGACGATCTCCTGATAAGGGCAAGGTCCAGAGAACAGCTGGGGGACGTAGTAGCACTAACCCAAGTAGTGCTGCAACAGCACGGGTGGATTCTGAATTTTCCAAAATCTCAATTGACCCCGACGACACGTCTGCTGTTCCTGGGAATGATTCTGGACACGGTTCAGAAAAAGGTGTTTCTTCCGGAGGAGAAAGCCAGGGAGTTATCCGAACTTGTCAGGAACCTCCTAAAACCAGGAAAAGTGTCTGTGCATCAATGCACAAGAGTCCTGGGAAAAATGGTGGCTTCTTACGAAGCGATTCCATTCGGCGGATTCCACGCACGAACTTTTCAGTGGGATCTGCTGGACAAATGGTCCGGATCGCATCTGCAGATGCATCAGCGGATAACTTTGTCTCCACGGACAAGGGTGTCTCTTCTGTGGTGGTTGCAGAGTGCTCATCTGTTAGAGGGCCGCAGATTCGGCATACAGGACTGGGTCCTGGTGACCACGGATGCCAGTCTGAGAGGCTGGGGAGCGGTCACACAGGGAAGAAACTTCCAGGGAGTGTGGTCAAGCCTGGAGATGTCTCTTCACATAAATATACTGTAGCTAAGAGCGATTTACAATGCTCTAAGCCTGGCAAAACCCCTGCTTCAGGGTCAGCCGGTGTTGATCCAGTCGGACAACATCACGGCAGTCGCCCACGTAAACAGACAGGGCGGCACAAGAAGCAGGAGGGCAATGGCAGAAGCTGCAAGGATTCTTCGCTGGGCGGAAGATCATGTGATAGCACTGTCAGCAGTGTTCATTCCGGGAGTGGACAACTGGGAAGCGGACTTCCTCAGCAGACACGATCTACACCCGGGAGAGTGGGGACTTCATCCAGAAGTCTTCCACATGATTGTGAACCGTTGGGAAAAACCAAAGGTGGATATGATGGCGTCCCGCCTCAACAAAAAACTGGACAGGTATTGCGCCAGGTCAAGAGACCCTCAGGCAATAGCTGTGGACGCTCTGGTAACACCGTGGGTGTTCCAGTCAGTGTATGTGTTTCCTCCTCTGCCTCTCATACCAAAAGTACTGAGAATTATACGGCAAAGGGGAGTAAGAACGATACTCGTGGCTCCGGATTGGCCAAGAAGAACTTGGTACCCGGAACTTCAGGAGATGCTCACGGAAGATCCGTGGCCTCTACCTCTAAGACGGGACCTGCTTCAGCAGGGACCGTGTCTATTCCAAGACTTACCGCGGCTGCGTTTGACGGCATGGCGGTTGAACGCCGAATTCTAAGGGAAAAAGGCATTCCGGAAGAGGTCATCCCTACCCTGGTAAAAGCCAGGAAGGAGGTGACTGCACAACATTATCACCGCATTTGGAGAAAATATGTTGCGTGGTGTGAGGCCAGGAAGGCCCCGACGGAGGAATTTCAACTGGGTCGATACCTACATTTCCTGCAAACAGGATTGTCTATGGGCCTCAAATTAGGGTCCATTAAGGTTCAAATTTCGGCCCTGTCGATTTTCTTCCAGAAAGAATTGGCTTCAGTTCCTGAAGTCCAGACTTTTGTAAAAGGAGTACTACATATACAGCCCCCGGTTGTGCCCCCAGTGGCTCCGTGGGATCTTAATGTAGTTTTGGATTTTCTCAAATCCCATTGGTTTGAGCCACTCAAATCGGTGGATTTGAAATATCTTACATGGAAAGTAACCATGCTACTGGCCCTGGCTTCAGCCAGGAGAGTGTCAGAATTGGCGGCTTTATCGTATAAAAGCCCATACCTGATTTTCCATTCGGACAGGGCAGAACTGCGGACGCGTCCTCACTTTCTGCCTAAGGTGGTTTCAGCGTTTCACCTGAACCAGCCTATTGTGGTGCCTGCGGCTACTAGCGATTTGGAGGATTCCAAGTTGCTGGACGTTGTCAGGGCATTGAAAATATATATTTCAAGGACGGCTGGAGTCAGAAAATCTGACTCGCTGTTTATACTGTATGCACCCAACAAGCTGGGTGCTCCTGCTTCTAAGCAGACGATTGCTCGTTGGATTTGTAGCACAATTCAACTTGCACATTCTGTGGCAGGCCTGCCACAGCCTAAATCTATCAAGGCCCATTCCACAAGGAAGGTGGGCTCATCTTGGGCGGCTGCCCGAGGGGTCTCGGCATTACAACTCTGCCGAGCAGCTACGTGGTCGGGGGAGAACACGTTTGTAAAATTCTACAAATTTGATACCCTGGCTAAAGAGGACCTGGAGTTCTCTCATTCGGTGCTGCAGAGTCATCCGCACTCTCCCGCCCGTTTGGGAGCTTTGGTATAATCCCCATGGTCCTGACGGAGTCCCAGCATCCACTAGGACGTCAGAGAAAATAAGATTTTACTTACCGATAAATCTATTTCTCGTAGTCCGTAGTGGATGCTGGGCGCCCATCCCAAGTGCGGATTGTCTGCAATACTTGTACATAGTTATTGTTACAAAAAAATCGGGTTGTTATTGTTGTGAGCCGTCTGTTCAGAGGTTCCTACGTTTGTCATACTGTTAACTGGGTTCAGATCACAAGTTGTACGGTGTGTTTGGTGTGGCTGGTATGAGTCTTACCCGGGATTCAAAATCCTTCCTTATTGTGTACGCTCGTCCGGGCACAGTATCCTAACTGAGGCTTGGAGGAGGGTCATAGGGGGAGGAGCCAGTGCACACCACCTAGTCCTAAAGCTTTTATTTTTGTGCCCTGTCTCCTGCGGAGCCGCTAATCCCCATGGTCCTGACGGAGTCCCAGCATCCACTACGGACTACGAGAAATAGATTTATCGGTAAGTAAAATCTTATTTTCTCTAGCATCCATAAGGGATATTGGGGAGAACTAGTACGATGGGGTGTAGACGGGGTCCAAAGGAGACAGTGCCAAGGGCATTTTTGGCGCTTTCCTCTGCTTACAGAAGCCATCTGCAGCACACACTCAGCGCTTCCTGCCTCACAGACATGCTGGAAACTGGTACAGGGTGTAGCAAAAGGGGGAGAGCCATTTGTATACACTGTCCTGTGTCTAATTAGGACTGTATTTGATAGTGTTTACTGTGAATTACAGAGCTGACAGCCTCACTGGGGCTTTGCAGCTCAGTGTGTGCTGAGGTCATCTCTCCTCTGTGTCTCCTCTCACATACAGTAGGGCAGGCTTGCATTATTACTGTCTGTGTGTATGTTGTTGTGTTTACTGTGAAATATGGGTAAGCACAAACTGTGCAGTATCTGTCACACCAGATTCTCTTCATTATCGAATGACTGTCTCCTGTAAGCAATGTAGTCAATCGTCCCAACATAGTGAAGAGGTTGGGGGAGAGGATACAGAGCCCCACTGGTTAGGGTCTCTAAAAATCATGATGTCTGATATGTCATCTCAACTCACTGCAAATGTGCAGAAAACTCAGCTACTGCAACAGGCTGTGGCAGATTTAGCTGCTAGGGCTGATGCACCCCCCTCTCCCATGCAGGTCCCCAGAACCGTGGTTTACCTGCACTGCTGTCTGATACAGATGATGATATACCGGATGATGGGGATGTCCCTGATCCTGATTCTGCCCAGGGTATTGAACTCCTCATTTTGGCTATAAGGGAGGTGTTAAAGCTCCCCCTAGAGGATGCTGCATCACAGCAGTCGTTTTTCTTTGTGCAAATAAGCCCAAAGTCACTTTCCCTGATTCTCCAGAGTTAGATGACTTATTCAAATAGACCTGGAAAAATCCAGACAAATTCCAAGTGTCAAAAAAGTTTTTGCGCACTTTCCCATTTCCTCCTGAAGGTAGAAAATTTTGGGAGGAGCCCACTGGGGTGGATGTCTCAGTCTTTCGTCTGTCTAAGAAGGCGGTGCTCCCTGCCCTGGGCTCCTTTTCCATGAAGGACCCTGGGGATCGGAAGATAGAAACTATCCTAAAGTCTATATACACTGCGACCAGCCTTTTACAAAGACCAGTTATTGCGGGATGCTGGATGACCCATGCTATTCATTCTTGGGCCATTCAAATTCAGGGGGGTCTCTCGGGGGATATGCCCTTAGTTACTATGGTCACCCTATTGAAGCACATTCAGGACACTACGCGGGTCCTCTGTGATTCCCTCAAGGAGATGGGGAATATTAATGCTAGGACGTCGGCCATGGCGGGGTCAACAAAGCAGGGTCTTGTGGTTGCGTCAGTGGATTGCGGACGTGGAATCCAAACGTAGTGTGGAATCTCTCCCCTTTTCTGGGGAATGGCTTTTTGGGGTTGAGTTGGATACCTGGATTTCTCTGGCTGGGTCCACAGGATTATCAACAGGATAACATTGGGATATTGTCGAGCGACAGCGAAAATGGCACCAACACAGTCACAAGCTTTCTGGCCTCCCAGGATGCATTGGGGCCTTCACCATATAGTCCCGCCCACTGACTCAGTCAAATCAGTTTTTTGCTTGGTGCAGCAGGAAGCCGCATGGTCGCAGGGCTGCTGAGAGTACAGCCTCAAGCTTTTATTATTTTATTATTTTTATAGACTTACTATGTTTTTTTTTTTTGAGCGACTTCTCTTAACAGCATCTTAAATGCATACTAGAAAGAGTCGCTCCAACAACTCCCCACCGTGTCGCAACAACGCTTACCTTCGGGTATTAGTGCTGTCTCGACGGGCGTCTGTGTCAGGATGTTCTAGCAGGTCCAGCAGACGTAACCAGGCTGTGGCCGGAGAATGGGGAGACGGTGAGTCTATGGACTTCCCCTTACTAGAGGGGTCAGGACACAGCTACACTGATTTGGTAGAGACTTCAAACAGTGTGTTGATGCGCCGACCATCTCGAGTGTGACAGCGCTACGCTCCGGGGATCATAGGCGCCAGGACTAGGTAGAGGCCGCGATCCTGGGAGTTTAAGTCAACAGGGGGATTCAGACGCTCTCCTGGCCGCCCCTCCTCCGAGTTCATGGCCAGTTTCCATGCGTCTCTCGTTTCATGAACTGAGTTACCTCACTTCCGGCTCAGACGCTACCACGAGGGTACTCGGTCGCAGCTTAGACGCTGCGGTTGTGTACACTGGAGATAAACCCGCCAGACCGAGTCGCAGGCCTTAGCGTCTGCATACACGTGGAAGTCGCTCAGCGTCCGTGTCCGTTATCAGTTATCAGGAGCGGCAGTGTACACCAGTAGCGTCTGAATCCACTCAGCGTCTTACGAGCGTATTTGCTTGGATATGGAAGTGTGGCGAGTCTCCCTGTATCCCGCTCTCTGGAGGCAGGGTATACAGTACTAAAAATTCCTTCTACTTGTTAGTATGAATTGTTAATTTTTAGTACCTATTGCATATGAGATCTGTATATTACTGTGTTTTCTGCATGCTATGTGGGAAAAAGAATCGGTTAAAACAGAAGTACAATTTTCCTACTTATGTATAAGTTGTTATGGAGGTTGTATTCTCATATGGCAATGTCTAATGCTTTAACATGCGGCTGACTGCTAGTATGTGTGCTGATTTTTCTGTGTAATGTCAGTCCTGTTCTGACCCTCAAGTCATGTGCACTGTGGTCAGATTGATCTCACCTCTATATATTGACATATAGGGTGATTTTCAGTCACAAATTGTGTAGTCAATAACAGATTAATACCATGTCTGTGAGCGGCAAAAGTGATGAGGAGAATTTATCAAGCACTCCTACAGCCCTAACATGCTTATCTTGTAAGTCAGGGGTAATTGATATGAATCAATTAGTCACTTATGAGGGTTTGTGTGCAAACTGTTTCGCGTTACAGCGAAGTAAAAAACAGGCGTTGGTTCAACCACCAACAGAGCCACCATGGAATATGTTCGCAAAGACTCTATCTTCTATAACGGACAAATTAACTCCAGTAGCACCACCTCAAGGGTTAGGTTATACTATGAACCCATACATGCAGCTCCCTTCCTACGGCTTGGTTCCAGTAGCTTCTACAAGCAACCAAGAGACAGGTAAGACTAAGGCAGATATGTCTATGTGGCAGACTACACAAGATGATACATCGGATGATGATACAATAGATTCAACTCCGTATGATGATCAGTCGCAGAGTTTTAGTTCAGATGATGTAGCTGAACTTATTAATGCTGTGAAGGCTGTTCTTTCGTTGGAAGAGCCAGCCAAGACAGTGTTAAAAGCTGAAGCACCTGTATTTAAACTAACAAAATCAGTGAAAACTGAATTCCCAGCGTCAGATGAGCTGACGGAAATTATGGATGAGTCTTGGGCAGCGCCCAGTAAAAAGTATAAGATTCTTAAAAGATGGGATTCTTTATTATCCATTTCCAGCTGTGGATTGTTCGAAAAGAGAAGTTCCTCCAAGAGTAGATGCACACGTTCTGCGACTCGTGCATAAATCTGCTTTACCACTGTCATCTACCTCACTAAATGATGTCACAGACAGAAGGGTAGATAGCCTTTTGAAAAATATTTTTTCTCTAGTAGGAGCAGTGGTAAGACCTGCTATGGCTTCGGCCTGGGTAGCAAAGGCAATGGGCGAATGGATAGAGGAACTAGAAAATAGCATCCCTTCTCCTACTAGGGAGCAGGAGGATCGTTTTTGCCGTTTAAGACTATCTGCCCAGTATTTGGAAGAAGCAGCAATTGATGTAGGTACAGTTGCTTCTAAAGCTTCAGCTTTGACAGTAGTTGCTCGCAGAGCAGTTTGGCTACGGACCTGGAAGGCAGATGCGGAGTCTAAGAAAGAATTGGAAGCATTGCCTTTTGTAGGTAATATATTATTTGGAAAACCTTTATCGGATATCCTAGAATCAGAGGCTGAATCGAAAAAGGTCAGATTTCCGGCTACTTATAACCCTAAATCCAAGGGTTTAAAATTTCGCTCATTTCGTTGGCAAAGCAAAGCAAAAGCTAAAGAGGAGCCTAAGCAACCCCAGTTTAAATCCAGGGGTAGGAAGCAGTGGGCTAGCAAAAAGCCAGCTTCCAAGCCTGAACAGAAACCGTCAGCCTGAAGAGACGGGCCTCCGCCTGGAGGATTCCAGGGTTGGGGGCCGACTCCTTCATTTTGCACACATATGGCAACAGTCAACAGCAGATGCTTGGGTGCAGAAGGTAGTATCTCAGGGGTATGGGTTCCCATTCAGGGAGGCAGCCTCCTCAAAGATTTTTTTTGCACCAGCCCGTCTCGTATAGAGTCGAAGGCCAATGCCCTGCAAGAAGCAGTACAAAAATTACTGCAGTCAGGTGTGATTGTCCCAGTACCTCCATCACAAAGGGGACGGGTTTTACTCCAATCTATTTCTAATCCAGGAACCAAATGGGTCATATCGACCAATTCTCAATCTGAAAATGTTGAACAAATACATATGGATCCCGAAGTTCCACATGGAGACGTTACGCTCCATAATGTTGGCTATGGAACCGGGAGATTACATGGTATCTCTGGATGTACGGGATGCTTACCTACATGTGCCTATAGCACTGTCGCATCAGTGTTACCTCAGGTTTGCTATCCTCCAGGAACATTTTCAGTTCCAAGCTCTGCCTTTCGGGCTAGCTACAGCACCCAGGGTGTTTATCAAGATCATGGTGGTTATGGCAGCTTGTCTGCGCAAACAGGGGATAAGAATGTTCCCATACCTAGACGACCTGTTAATCTTAGCACAGTCGCAATATTTACTGTTGAGCCATCTTCAACAGACGATAGTTTGTTTACAGAGACACAGGTGGCTCATAAATTTGGAAAAGTCGTCCCTGAATCCGTCACAGCGGATGGTTCATTTGGGGGCCATATTGGATTCAGTCCTACAGAAAGTTCTCCTACCAGAGAAAAAGATAGTCAAGGTGCAATGTCAGTCCATGCAGCAATGCGACTGTTGGGTCTGATGGTATCAACCTTCGACATGGTGGAATATGCGCAATTCCATTTCAGACCGTGGCAGCACCTTATTCTGACCAAATGGAACGGAAATCATCAGACGATAAAAAAGCAGATGATAAAGTTTCCAGTAAGTGTAAAAAGGTCTCTAGCGTGGTGGCTACAGACAGACCATTTAGACAAGGGGAGACCCTTTTGGATAAAAGAGTGGCAAGTCCTGACAACAGATACCAGCCTGCAGGGCTGGGGGGCGGTACTCTGAAGCCTATGGTTCCAGGGAAAATGGACCGCAAGGGAAAGTCGCCTGCCAATAAATCTGTTAGAAATAAGGGCCGTTTACTTGACTCTAGTTCAGGCAAAGGACAGTCTGCAGGGAAGACCAGTCCAGATTCGCTCAGACAATGCGACAGCAGTAGCATACCTCAATCATCCAGGAGGTACTCACAGCAGGAGACTGATGGAGGAAGTAACTCCCATTCTAAGATGGGCAGAACTCCATCTCCCAGCATTGTCAGCTGTATTTGTCCCGGGTGTACTAAACTGGGAAGCGGATTTTCTCAGTCTGCACACTATTCAGGAAACCGAATGGGCACTACACCCAGAAGTATTTCAGACACTGGTGAACAAATGGGGTCTACCAGAGAGAGACCTTATGGCGTCTCGTCTAAACAACAAAGTTCCAAGGTACGGATCGGGAACAAGGGACCCAGGAGCGGTCCTTGTAGACGCACTGTCAGTAGAATGGAGGTTTCAGCTGGCGTATCTGTTCCCGCCAATATCTCTGTTACCCATAGTAGTGAGAAAGATAAAACAAGCAAAAGGAGCAATGATTCTAATAGCTCCAGCTTGGCCAAGAAGGCATTGGTACACAGATCTGTTGAGAATGTCCGTGGAAGCACCGATACTGCTCCCTCAACGTCCAGATCTACTAACGCAGGGTCCTTGTTGCCACAGTCATCTGGATCGCTTGTCTTTGACGGCGTGGCTGTTGAAACCTCTATCTTAGAGGCTAAAGGATTTTCGAAACAAGTAATCCAAACTATGCTTAGAGCAAGAAAGCCTTCTTCGGCCCGTGTGTATCATAGAATATGGCAAGCCTATATTTATTGGTGTACTGGAAAAAATGTAAATCCGAGATCCTTTAAAGTGTCCAGGATTTTGGGTTTCCTTCAGGCAGGTTTGGATAAAGGGTTGAAAGTTGCTTCCTTGAGGGTTCAAGTATCAGCGTTAACCATATGGTTTCAGCAAAAGATTGCTGATTTACAGGATGTACGTACGTTTTTCCAAGGAGTAGTAAATATTCAACCTCCATTTGTTCCTCCTGCAGCTCCCTGGGATTTGAATTTAGTTCTTTAAATTTCTCCAGGGTCCTCTGTTTGAACCACTTAAGAGAGCAGATCTTAAGTGGTTAACGGCTAAAGTTCTTTTTTTTTTTTACTGGCAATGGCGTCAGCCAGAAGAGTGTCAGATTTAGGATCATTCTCGTGTAAGTCTCCTTTCCTAAGTTTTTTTCCAGACAGAGCAGTTCTCAGAACGAGATCTAGTTATCTTTCAAAGGTGGTATCAAAGTTTCACCTGAATGAAGAGATTGTAGTCCCAGCTTTTCAGGTATCGGGACTTTCTGCGGGAGAAGCGTCGCTGGACGTGTGTCAGGATTCTGTAACTTTGTCTGTCCCCGGAGGGGGCACTTAGTGGGTCAGTGTAGGAGTGATAGAGGAAACGGGGAGACTGACGAAAAGTTCCGCGCATGTGCGCTTGATATTTATTATCACACAGGGATAACGGATGACAGGAACAATGAATAATAACTTAATCCGATAAATGAATATTTCAAAAGTCACTGGTAACAAATGAGCAATGAAGATAAACTTGTAACTTGATATAAATGATAAGGCAATAATGAAATCAGATGCAGCAAACGAAACTCCGATATATAACAAATAGCAATAAAAGCACACAGTCTCTGTAGAAGCACACGTCTTTAAGCCAAGCAAGGCCCTAGCAGGAGACAGTTCTAACACAGCAAGTTGTTAAGTGCTGAATGCAATGCACAATGCTAGATGCTGGTAATCAGGTGCACAGGCTGAGTAATGGAGGAACACCTGAAGAAAGTCTCTTACTGCAAGTTGTTGTGGCAAACTGTGGCTGGAGTTCATAGCAAACTGAAGACTGAAGAATAACAACAAGGAAACCACTGGAAACAGGAACATAGGAACCAGGAGAACTTGTACACCGAATGTGACTCGTAGGAAAGCTGGAATGGATGCTGGTACTTGTAGTTCCACAGGAACACTGGAACAGGGAAACAACGTGGAAATGCCAGAAATAGGAGATCGCTGGAAACAGGGGATTGCAGACTGGAACTAGAACTGGAAACGGAACTGGAATGGAACTGCTGGAACCTGTAGTTCCACAGGTCCAATACACTGGGAAATCTCTGCAGACAGAGAACTGAAGACAGGAGACGCCTGTTCAAAGGATGTGACGCGTTGTCCAAGGCGATGAGACTGAGCCAGGAACTGGAGTTTATACCCCTTGGTCTGTGATTGGAAGTTGCATCTCTGTGAGAACACACCCCGCTGGATTGGGTGTTCAGATCAGCTGTGAGTTAGCTGAAGCACTGTGTACTCCAGGCTGCAGTAGACTGAAAACTGGAACAGAACTGAACTGCTGGAACCTGTGGTTCCACAGTAAGTGATGCGATGGAGAATGCAGATTCCTAACAACGTGGTCCGGGCTTTAAAAATCTACATAGATTGTACTAGTGCCATCAGGAAAACAAATTCTCTCTTCATCCTCTACGGATTCCATAGAAGAGAATGGCCTGCTAGTAAACGGACGCTGGCGAGATGGCTCCGAATGGTAATATCAGAAGCTTAGTCTCATGCAGATCTCCCTATTCCGGCTAATGTCTCTGCACACTCTACACGTAAGGTAGGTCCTTCTTGGGCAGCACAACAGGGTGCTTCAGCAGAACAGATATGTAGGGCAGCCACATGGCCTTCCATAAATACATTCATCAGACATTATGCCTTGGATACTTTTGCCTCTCATGACGCAGACTTCGGGTGAAAGGTCCTCCTGTGCAATCAGGAGCGTCCCCACCACTAAAATGGCTTTGGGAATCCCAATGTTATCCTGTGGACCCAGCCAGAGAAATATACGTTATGGTAAGAACTTACCGTTGATAACGTGATTTCTCTTATGTCCACAGGTATCCACAGGGATCCCACCCTGACGCATCTGATTTGAGGATCTAGACAATCACTAAAACCTCTTCCTTCTTGTATGGAAGGGTGTGCATGTATGTTCTTATCGCCTAAACAGGTCTCTACCTGATGTTCCTGCCTAAGATCGCTGTGGAAAGAACTAATTTGACTGAGTCAGTGGGCGGGACTATATGGTGAAAGCCCCAATGCATCCTGGGAGGCCAGAAAGCTCGTGACCGTGTTGGTGCCATTTTCGCTGTCGCTCGACAATATCCCAATGTTATCCTGTGGATACCTGTGGACATAAGAGAAATCACGTTATCAACGGTAAGTTCTTACCATAACGTATATTTCCAAGGCAACGGATGGAAAATCCACGTTTCTCCCCTCTGGGGCCCCACCGGCAAAACGCTCTTATCCGGTGCTGTCTGTCCAGTCCTTTCGGTCGCACAGATTTTGCTCGAAGGCCAGAGGTGCCTCCAATGCGGTCAGAGGCACCAGAGGTAAGTCCAGAAAACCTGCTATCACCTGTTCTCAGGAACAGTCCACCGGTTCTGCTTCCACTAAGGCCTCAGCATGACTGTGCCCACCCAGGGATTGCGGGTCTTGAAGACCGGGAATTTATGGTCTCCTTGGATATCAAGGGCACCTACCTGCATATTCCGATTTGGCCGCCTCATCAGGCGTACCTACGATTTGCCCTACTAGCCGATCACTTCCAGTTCCAGGCCCCACTCTTCGGTCTGTCTACAGCCCCGAGGGTATTCACAAAGGTGATGGCGGAGATGATGTTACAGCTCCAGGTCCAGGGGGTCAATGTGGTCCATTACCTGAACGATCTTTTGATAAAGGCAAGATCCAGAGAACTTTTGTTGCCCCATATCGACCACACCATCCATCTTCTGTCGGACCACGGGTGGGTCCTCAACTTACAGAAGTCCCACCTGGAGCCCACTCAGAGGCTCCTGTTCCTGGGGATGTTGCTTAGATACTGTGGCCCAGAAGGTCTTTCTACCAGAGGACAATGCGAAAACACTGCAGGAAATGGTCCGCATGTGCTCCGACCTTCTAGAGCAGTGGTTCTCAAACTCGGTCCTCAGGACCCCACACAGTGCATGTTTTGCAGGTAACCGAGCAAGTGCACAGGTGTATTAATTACTCACTGACACATTTTAAAAGGTCCGCAGGTGGAGATAATTATTTCACTTGTGATTCTGTGAGGAGACCCGCAAAACATGCACTGTGTGGGGTCCTGAGGACCGAGTTTGAGAACCTGTGTTCTAGAGTGTCCATCCACCTTTTGCATAAGATTGTTGGGAAAGATGGTCGCCTCCTATGAGGCGATCCAATATGGGAGGTGCCATGCCAGAACGTTTCAGTTGGATCTCCTGAGCAAGTGGTTCGGATCACATCTGCAGATGCACCGGATGATTCGGCTGTCGCCTCAGGCCAGGATTTCCCTCCTGTGGTGGCTACAGTCCTCCAAACTCCGGGAGGGCAGGAGTTTCGGAATTCAGAATTGGACCCTCCTCACGACGGATGCGAGTCTGAGAGGATGGGGAGCTGTCACCCAAGGGGTGCAGTTCCAGGGCAGGTGGTCAATCCACAAAAGCCTCCTTCCAATCAACATTCTGGAACTTCGGATGATCTACAATGCTCTACTTCAAGCCTCTCCTCTGCTCAAGGATCTCGCAATCCAGGTGCAGTCTGACAACGCCACAGCAGTGGCGTACATCAATCTGCAAGGAGGGACAAGAAGCACAGCCTGCATGCGAGAGGCATCAAAGATACTTCTCTGGGCGGAAAGAAATGCAAGAGCCATGTCAGCAATCTTCATTCCGGGTGTGGACAACTGGGAGGCGGACTTCCTGAGTCATCACGATCTCCACCCGGGGGAGAGGGGGCTCCACCATCTGGTGGTCCAGCAGATCATTGACCGGTGGGGTTGCCCACAAATAGACATGATGGCTTCTCGTCTCAACAAGAAACTTCCCTGTTATTGCTCGCGGACCAGGGACCCTCAGGCGAGGGCAAATGACGCGCTGTCGTCGCCTTGGCCGTACCAGCTGGTTTACCTGTTTCCTCCGATCCCATTGCTCCCACTAGTGCTAAAGCGAATCAGGAATCAAGGTGTCCAGGCAATTCTACTTGCCCCGGATTGGCCTCTGAAGGCGTGGTACGCGGATCTTCTGGACATGTCTGTCAAAGACCCCTGGCATCTACCACTAAGAAAAGATCTTCGACAAGGACCGTTTGTCTACCCGGACTTACGGCGTATTTGTTTGACGGCATGGAGGTTGAGTGGAACATCCTAGCTCTCAAAGGCCTTTCCAAGAAGGTTGTTTCAACCATGGTTCAGACCAGGAAACATGTGACGTCAAAACATTATCATCATATCTGGAGGCGATATGTCTCTTGGTGTGAGGAACGCATGTATCTGCCTGCTGAATTTCTCTTGGGATGTTTCCTACGTTTCCTGCAGGCTGGAGTGGATAAGGGCTTACGTCTGGGTTCTATTAAGGTCCAGATTTCAGCCCTCTCCATTTTCTTCCAGAAGAAATTGGCAGCATTGCCAGAAGTTCAGACCTTCTTGCAAGGGGTATTCCACATACAACCACCTTTTGTGCCGCCTACGGCACCCTGGGATTTGGATGTGGTGTTGAACTTTCTACAGTCGTCCTGGTTTGATCCTCTGATGACGGTAGAAGATAAGTACTTCACATGGAAGACGGTGATGTTACTGGCCGTGGCTTCTGCTCGACGTGTCTTGGAATTGGGGGTCTTATCGTGTAAAAGTCGCTACGTGGTCTTTTATGAGAACAGAGTGGAGCTCTGGACTAGATAGCAGTTCCTGCCGAAGGTTGTCTACGCATTCCACCTGAATCAACCTATTGTGGTCCCATCCTGTTCTGACGCTTCTGCTCCTCCGGAGATTTTGGATATTGGGCGTGCTTTGAAGATCTATGTCAGTCGCACAGCTCGGGTCAGAAAGACGGATTCTTTGTTCGTGCTCTATGATGCGCAGAAAAAGGGTTGTTCTGCTTCAAAGCAGTCTATTGCTCGTTAGATTAGGCTTATTATCCAACAGGCCTATGTGTCGGCAGTCTTACCTGTTCCTAAGTCTCTAAAAGCGGATTCTACAAGATCAGTGGGCTCTTCCTGGGCGGCTGCCCGTGGAGTCTCGGCCCTGCAAATATGCCGAGCAGCTACCTGGTCGGGAAGAGCACTTTTGTGAAATTCTACAAATTTGATACCCTGGCCTAAGAGGATACCCAGTTTGGGCAGGCAGTGCTGCAGCAGTCTCCGCACGTTCCCACCCGTTCTGGATGCTTTGGGACGTCCCCATCGTACTAGTTCTCCCCAATATCCCTTATGGATGCTAGAGAAAATAGGATTTTAATACCTACCGGTAAATCCTTTTCTCATAGTCCATAAGGGATATTGGGCGCCCGCTTCAGTGCGTTGACTTTAATGCAGGTTCTTGTGCTGTAGTTACCTGTTCAGCTGTTGCTGTTATTGTTACCAGCCGTTGGTTGTGGTCTGCTGTTGTGTAAATCTCGCCACATTTTGTTATCTTGTTCCTTCTCTCATATATGTCCTTTCTCCTTTGGGCACGTTTTTATCTATAACTGCCTGTGGGAGGGGGCATAGAGGGGAGGAGCCAGCACACCCAGTTGAAGAAATTTAAAGTGCACTGGCTCCTTTGGACCCCATCGTATTCTCCCCAATTTCTCTTACGTCCTAGAGGATGCTGGGGACTTCAAAAGGACCATGGGTTATAGACGGGATCCGCAGGAGCTTGGGCACACTGAAAAGACTTTGACTGGGTGTGAACTGGCTCCTCCCTCTATGCCCCTCCTCCAGACCTCAGTTAGACTTTGTGCCCAGGAGTGACTGGACACTCACTAGGGGAGCTCTACTGAGTTTCTCTAGAAAAGACTTTTGTTAGGTTTTTTATTTTGAGGGAGACCTGCTGGCTACAGGCTCCCTGCATCGAGGGACTGAGGGGAGAGAAGTCAGACCTACTTCTACTTAGTTAAGGGCTCTGCTTCTTAGGCTACTGGACACCATTAGCTCCAGAGGGTTCGATCACTTGGTTCGCCTAGCTGCTTGTTCCCGGAGCCGCGCCGTCACCCCCCTCACAGAAGCCAGAAGAAAGAAGCCGGGTGAGTATGTGAAGATCCGAAGACATCTGACGGCAGAAGACTTCAGTAACGAGGTAGCAGCGCAGCGGTAGCGCTGCGCTCCATGCTCCCACACACTTCACCATTGGCACTTGCAGGTGCAGGGGGGGGGGGGGGGGGAGCGCCGCAGGGCAGCAGGGCGCTGGGTCTTTTAAGGGCTGGCAGCAAGGTGTTTCTTTTTCATCCACTAGGGGTCACTGGAGTACTCTTGGGATATGGATGGCTTCCACAGGGAGTAGGCACTGAATGAATTAATTTTGAAACTACACCTCCCCTCCATATTCCTGAGTACTCCAGTGTTTTTTCTGTGCTCGACACAGTTAGTAGGCTTGTGGCTTTGCTGCCACAGAGGTCCACATTTCATTGGAATTTTTTCTAAGTTTTTTTCTTTTTTCAACGATTTACCACATCCCTTCCCCCCTTCCAATAGGCGTGGGTCCGGGATAGTGAAGGCTGCTTTAGCAGCTGTGGGTGTCGGACCTCTCTAAAAAGAGCTCCCTCACTACCACGTGCAGGACTAAAACCTGCAGTAAAGGCTGGACGGAACTTACAGAGAAGCCCCGTCATAGCCCTCACCACAGGGTCCAGGTATGTTGAACGGGGCGGTCAGCTCACGCTGCCGCCCCACTGTGTGGGATACTGTGTGTATGTGTGTGTATGTGTGTGGTCCCCCGCCGCTCTGAGCTGCGTCAGCCACATGGTTTTATGCATAGGCCGCTCCATGAGTAACTTTGCTGCCACAGTGATGTTCCCTGCACACAGAAATGTCAGGGTCACTGGATAAAAGATCATGATTCAACTCTTATTGATAAAGGGAATACAGCAGCGCTGCATATGTATTACAATAGGCTATGAAGTCTTTGTTAAAACAGGATACAAGTTACATGTGCAGGTTTGAGTGCAACATAAGATGTTTATTAAATCTGCCTACATAATTATAAGTCGGCACTTTGTGTTATACTGTGAGCATGGGGACATATTAACCATGCTTCCTGTTGTTTTCCTGTTGTATTTCCAGAATTTCCTGTGTTACATCTCTCCTCCATTGAAGGCGCAGGGGTGTTAAGGGGAATTTGGGATCAGGCATATTGCTGGAGTGCACTGCACTTGGCCAGATATATATTTTTAGAGACACCTTAGTGCTATTTACTGAGTCGTGCAAGTTGTCTGTCTTTGTTTTTTTTTTGTATTGTCTGTCTGCAGTAGTAAGACACCAGCAATTACTAATAAGCAGTTTCCCTGCCATGTCTAAAACATGGGTATACACTTACTAATTATTTATTTCATAAACTGTTTATAATGATCCTAAAGACTGCAAATCTGAATCATGGCTGTGGCAGCCAAATACTGGCTTTGTTCACTGTTGTAAAGTAAGATATGTTATATCAATTGGTCAGCACATGGTGATTATAAAACAGTATCTGTGGAGCACTGCAAAGCATTGAGTTCAGGTCTCACCTGCAGCAGCTTTGGCTTAATTCACTTGGCCACACCACACTGGATACGCCCAATCTCATCTGATTTTGGAAGCTAAGCAGTGTTGGGCCTGATTAGCCACCTGGGAGTACAAGGTGCTGTAGGTATTTTTAATCTACAGCCACACCACTCTGGATACGCCCAAACTCATTTGAGCTTGGAAGCTAAGCAATGTTGCATAGTGTTTTGCCATCTGGGGGAAACTGGTGATCCCACTAGATTGCATACTAATACATGCTAGTTCAAACTGTTAAAAATAGCTCAGTTGGGGCTTACACTATCAATATAAACCTACCATAGGTTTAACAGTCAGGATAGCTCTCCAGAGGCTGCTCCCAAGAGCGCGCTCCCGGCGCCGGCCACTAGATAGGGCCCATTAACTAAGCTGTGGTTAAGCAGCAGTCATCTCAGGTTTTAAGCCTGTGTGAGGTCACATTTAGTTTCAGACTTCTAAAAAAATGTATTATACCTCTGTATCAGGATATATCTGGATATTTGTGTATGGGTATATAATATATATGTATATATGTGCATGTATGCATATATGGAATATATATATATATTTATTAAGGTCTGAGTATGTGTGAATATACATTGTTGTATGTATGTGTGTATATATATATATATATATATATATAATATGCTGACATTAAAAATCTATTTTGCTGTAAGCAAGACTAATTG
Organism: Pseudophryne corroboree; assembly: GCF_028390025.1. NCBI lineage: Eukaryota > Metazoa > Chordata > Amphibia > Anura > Myobatrachidae > Pseudophryne > Pseudophryne corroboree. Next base: position 247,006,434 of record NC_086449.1, read on the forward strand.
GTCAGCACACAGTGCTTATTAAACAGTATCTGTTGAGCACGGCAAACATGGTGCGTTCAGGCCTCATCTGCAGCAGCTTTGCTTATTGTTTTTACAGGTGGCTCTGTAGCTAAGTGGTTAGGCTTTCCGGCCACAGTGAACATTGTGATTGCATGGACACTGGTTCAGATCCTGGTTTAACAAAAACCAAAAAAAAAAAAAAAAAAAAAAACATGGTAGGACACCATTTTCTTTTAACGTTACTTCCTGGTTCTTTCCCGGAGGTTGCTGCTCTACAACACTTAGCATCTGAAGGAGCGGGGTGTTGTTAGGATTTTAATTTATTAATTGTTTTTGTACAGCATGACTCTACAGGAAGATTCACTATTGCTGGTAACCACGTGCACGGTAATGCAGGTTAATACACACGTTACTTCCGTGGTGTACTTACTGGTTGGAGTACATGATCACTAAGTCTAATGCATAGTCAAACAAGCAGCTTCGCTGCAAAGTCGGTCACACAGTGTGTCGGACAAATACGAATCTGGGCCAGTGGCGCAATGTATAACGCATCTGACTACAGATAACAAGATTGTAGGTTTGTCTCCTACCTGGCTCGTTTAAGTTGTCGTGATCGTATAGTGGTTAGTACTCTGCGTAAAAACTGCACAGACAGACCCTTACCGGTCCTCTTTTGGGGGAATGCAAGGGCATGTACTGCCTGAGGGGGGAAAAAAAAAAATAATAATTTTTTTTTTTACTGTTTCAGTTAGATTGTTGCGGTCGATTTACCGCCAGCCCTCATAGCACCAGGCCAGTACGTCAGGTTCTCAGCGAAGGCTGAACGATTTCCAATGAGAGACTATTACAATTATTGGGTGTTTTACTACCTATCGGAGTGTACCCTACACAGCAGTAGGGCTGTTGCTTCGCCCTGCTTTGGTAAGGGTTTTGAGGTAACAAGGCTGTAGGGGCAGGGCACTCCAGTTCAGGTTTGCCCTAAATAAAGACCACCTTACACTTCTTGCTACCTACAGCTTCTTTGGACGTTGGCAGTTGGTTCTTGCGTTTTCAGCTTCGCTAGTGGCGCATAACGTCCACTTTGGCTACGTTCCTAACAGGCGGAGTCGGATTCCAAACGAGATAGATTGCAGACCAAGTGGGGAGGAAAATCTGATTTCCTACCATTGTCTACGCGAATTCCTGAATGATTCCGTCTCAGCGACTTCAATTCCTAGGCATGATTCTCGATACGGTAAATCAATGAATTTACCTACCCGAACAGAAAGTACAGGTCATTCGTCATCTGGTACAATTAGTGCTCAAGCCACGCACAGTCTCGGTTCATTTGTGCATTCGCCTATTAGACACAATAGTGGCGGCTTTCGAAGCGCTTCAGTTCGGAGGACTTCACTCACGTCCTTTTCAATTGGATGTGCTCGCACAGTGGTCGGGCTCGCATCTGCAGATTTACCGCAGGGTGAGGTTGTCTCCAAGGGCCAGAGTGTCTCTACTCTGGTGGCTCAAAGTACAGAATCTAACCGCAGGGAAACGGTTCGGTGCCTGGAATTGGATAATTCTCACGGCGGACGCGAGTCTCAGAGGTTGGGGAGCTGTAGTTCAAAATTATCAGCTCCAGGGTCTCTGGGCGGTTCACGAAAGATTGCTGTCTATAAATGTCCTGGAACTCCGGGCAATTTACAGTGCGCTACGACAAGCAGTGCACAGGCTGCAGGCTCAGGCTGTTCAGGTGCAGTCAGACAATGCGACGGTGGTCGCATACATCAACAAACAAGAAGGAACGAAAAGCCGTATGGCAATGCGGGAAGTAGCTTGAATCCTCTATTGGGCCGAGTATCACCAAATGATATTGTCGGCAGTAGTCATTCCGGGCGTGGACAACTGGGAGGCGGATTATCTCAGCCGTCTGAATTTTCATCCAGGAGAATGGGCATTAAATACAGAAGTATTTCACATGCTGGTCCAGAAATGGAGTTACCCGCAGGTGGACCTGATGGCATTTCGCCACAATCATCAAACGCCCCAGGTCGTGTCCAGAACGAGAGATCCAAAGGCAGTGGCGGTGGATGCTCTCACAATCACGTGGCCATACAGTCTCGTGTATCTGTTTCCACCGTTTCCACTGCTCCCTCTGTGGCTAAAACGGATCAAAGGAGAGTCCGTCACAGTTATACTAGTGGCGCTTCTTTGGCCTCGGAGAGCTTGGTTCTCGGATCTCCGCGGTCTACTCGCAGTCGGTCTTTGGCCGCTCCCACTACGTTCAGACCTGTTACAGCAGGGTCCGTTCCTTTACCCCGAATTAGCGCGGCCGCGTTTGACGGGGTGGCTGTTGAGACAGCCCTCTTAAGAAGAGAAGGCATTCCAGAATCTGTTATACCAACCATGTTACGAGCTAGGAAGCCGGTTACGGCAGCTCATTATTACAGAATTTGGCGTGCCTATGTAGGTTGGTGTGAAGCTCTGAAGTTTCCGACATCATCTTTTAAGTTATCCCGTCTTTTGTTATTTCTACAGATGGGGTTAGATAGAGGTCTGAGTTTATCCACACTTAAAGTGCAGATATCGGCGTTGTCCATTTATTTTCATAGTAGATTGGCCCTATTGCCAACGGTTCACACCTTTATGCAGGGTGTCCTCAGAGTTCAGCCTCCATTCACTCCACCTACTGCGCCATAAGACTTGAATCTGGTTTTTAGATTTCTTACAGTCTTTTTATTATGAACCCTTACAACAAGTGGATATTACATTTCTCAATTGGGAAAACAATTTTTTCTTTTAGCCTTAGCGTCAGCAGGGCGTGTTTCAGATTTGGGTGCTTTGTCGTGCAAGCCACCGTATTTAGTGTTTCATGATGACAGAGCGGAACTCCGGACGAATTCCGCTTTTCTACCAAAGGTAGTGTCATCTTTTCACATCAATCAACCAATAGTAGTTCCTGTGTTACAGGAGACTCTTGTAGGTTGGATGTGGTACGCGCATTACGCATTTATGTATCCCGAACGTCGACCGTTCGTAAGACGGATACGTTGTTTGCTCTCTATGATGCTGCCAAGATGAGTTGGCCAGCTTCTAGGCAGACCTTATCCAGTTGGATTAAACTGACCATACGTCAGGCTTACCTTCATGCTAGGTTACAGCCGCCTACATCAGTAACAGCTCATTCCACACGGGCTGTGGGAACATTATGGGCAGCGAGTCGTGGAGCTTCTACGACACAGCTTTGCCGGGCGGCTACATGGTCTTCGGTGCACACGTTTGTGCGCCTCTACAAGTTTGATACGTTGGCGGCATCAGCATCTAGCTTTGGCCGCCTAGTGTTACAGGTGCCAAACAGCTCTCCCGCCCACGGGGGAAACTTTGGTACGTCCCAAGAGTACTCCAGTGACCCCTAGTGGATGAAAAAGAAAATAGGATTTTGGTACTTACCAGGTAAATCCTTTTCTTTGAATCCATAGGGGGCACTGGACGCCCACCCAGAGCAGTTTACCTGGTTTGGGGTAGGTTCAGTAGATCTTATAGAGAAAAAAACGAAGACTGCTTCTACAGCGCCTCAATTGCAGGAGGCTAATAATCAAATTACCCTGATACATGCGCGGCTGAAAAACACTATGTGGGTGTTTGGTTGGAGAATATAGAAACAGACAAAATCAGCTGCGCAAAGTATCAGGGAAAGGACAGTACAATTTTAGGAGAACCGATGTATGTATATAAATTGATTTATTAATGAAAAAGCATAAAATAGCAGTAAAAGATGACATTAAATTGTTGGATATAAAAAGGCACACCTTGACTCAGTTTATCCGTTTAAACAGACACCAAATTGTGTCAGTTCTCTATATAGAAGTCCACAAAAGGAAATAAAGTCCAGCTGTTTGTTGGAAAGCAATAGATGGTAGTAGCCGTAAGGTTAATATTGGAAGTGAATGATCAGTGCAGTAGACATCCCATAATAATAAATTGAGGGAGTGATCCAGTGTTATTTAATGTTCAATTACCTCTCCTTAGGTGGGCTGGCCCAAAGCCGAGCGTCCTCGGCGATGTGTCCTGCAATGCCCACTGTGCGAATGCCGCAGGGGAGAGGGAGCCGTAGATTCACTGTAAAGTATAAGCCGTGTGCTGGTTTATCCGGCTGACGGGGAGCCGTATGTTGATACGGGCGGCTCAAGAATTCAGATCCGCGGCTATTCTGGGATCTCTGTGGAGATGAAGGACGGCTTGCGGGGAGAACAAACCCGCTGATGCTTTCAAATCGGATACCTCGGCAGGTGTGCAGACAGGAGGCGTGGCCTAACTAGTTTCGTCACGTGACCCGTGACTTTCTCAAAGGAATAGAAAGTCACGGGTCACGTGACGAAACTATTTAGGCCACGCCTCCTGTCTGCACACCTGCCGAGGTATCCGATTTGAAAGCATCAGCGGGTTTGTTCTCCCCGCAAGCCGTCCTTCATCTCCACAGAGATCCCAGAATAGCCGCGGATCTGAATTCTTGAGCCGCCCGTATCAACATACGGCTCCCCGTCAGCCGGATAAACCAGCACACGGCTTATACTTTACAGTGAATCTACGGCTCCCTCTCCCCTGCGGCATTCGCACAGTGGGCATTGCAGGACACATCGCCGAGGACGCTCGGCTTTGGACCAGCCCACCTAAGGAGAGGTAATTGAACATTAAATAACACTGGATCACTCCCTCAATTTATTATTATGGGATGTCTACTGCACTGATCATTCACTTCCAATATTAACCTTACGGCTACTACCATCTATTGCTTTCCAACAAACAGCTGGACTTTATTTCCTTTTGTGGACTTCTATATAGAGAACTGACACAATTTGGTGTCTGTTTAAACGGATAAACTGAGTCAAGGTGTGCCTTTTTATATCCAACAATTTAATGTCCTCTTTTACTGCTATTTTATGCTTTTTCATTAATAAATCAATTTATATACATACATCGGTTCTCCTAAAATTGTACTGTCCTTTCCCTGATACTTTGCGCAGCTGATTTTGTCTGTTTCAGTAGATCTTATGGTAACACATTTTCACCGACTGGTTTAGATTAACAAGTTATGGTGTCAACTGTTTAGTTGTCAGTAATGTTGTGTCAACTTTATTGTTGTCCGTTACGTTATATGTAATTCTACATTGTCAACCTCTCTATCGCTCCTGTTCGGCTCAGTAAAAAACACTGAGGTACTCAGGAATATGGAGGGGAGGTGTAGTTTCAAAATTAATTTATTCAGTGCCTACTTCCTGTGGAAGCTGTCCATATCCCAAGAGTACTCCAGTGCCCCCTATGGATTCAAAGAAAAGGATTTACCTGGTAAGTACCAAAATCCTATTTTTCCGTACCCCCGCCAGCATTCAAGTTTAAATTTTTGCGGGACTGAAGTGCGCTGGGAAGGGGCGGGGCTTAGCCACACAGCTCACCAGCGCCATTTTCTCTCATCCAAAGCCGCTGCATGAGACGCTGGCCCGGGGCCTCCAAGCTCCACTCAATTAAAAGGGAGCAAATCGGGGGGGGGGGGCGCGCACAGATTTTTGGTGCATATATTGTAATTAACAGCAGCGCTTTTCCACATATATCGTTTGGTGGGATATATGGGCGCAGTGGTGTGAGCTGGCATACTCCCTCTGTGTTTTCTCTATCCGGGCTTCCTTGTGGGTCTGTCCACTAGCTGAGTCAGTGTGTGTGTGTCGGTACTACGTGTCGGCATGTCTGAAGATGAGTGTTACTCCCCGGAGGAGGTTGCTGGGGGCGCAGATGCGGGTCTGGAGATGGCTCTGTCGGCACAGCCGACACCTGATTTACTTACAATGTTAAGTGCACTTAATACAAATGTGGCCTCATTGTCTAAGAGATTGGATAAATCGGAGTCTCAGACTCAAGTGTGGAGGAAATCCATGGAGGATGCTTTGTCTCAGGTGCAGGCCCCGTCAGGGTCGCAAAAGCGTTTGTTTACCCAGATGGTAGATACGGATACCGACACGGATTCTGATTCCGATGTCGACTTCACTGGGGCTACTTTACACCCAAGGCTAGTTAAGAGTATTCAGTACATGATTTTGGCTATTAAAGATGTTTTACGTATCTCTGACGAACCTGCGGTGCAGGAAACAAGGATATGTTTTTTTAAAGGGAAACAACCTGAAGTGAAGTTTCCCCCCTCATGAAATGAATACTCTTTGTGAAAAGGCTTGGGAGTCGCTGGACAAGAGGTGGCAGATTCCCAAGAGAATTTTCATGGCGTATCCTTTCCCCTCTGATGACAGGGAAAAATGGGAGTCGTCTCCGAATGTCGACAAGGCTTTATCCCGTTTATCTAAGAAGGTGGCGCTTCCGTCCCCTGACACGGCAGCTCTCAAGGATCCGGCATACGGGTGCATTGCTCAGACCCGCTGTGGCGTCTGTATGGGTGAGTAGTGCTATTGCTAAATGGGCTGAGAATTTAGCTAATGATATGGATACTCTTGATAAAGATAATATCCTTCTAACTCTCGGTTATATTAAGGACGCTGCAGATTACATAAAAGACGCGGCGAGGGACGTCTGTCTCTTGGGTTCAAGAGCCAATGCCATGGCGATCTCGGCCAGGAGGGCGCTGTGGATCCATCAATGGAATGCTGATGCCGACTCCAAGAAAGCTATGGAAGCTCTCCCCTTCAAAGGTAGTGTCTTGTTTGGTGACGGCTTGAATGACCTGGTGTCTACCACGACTGCGGGTAAGTCATCTTTTCTTCCTTATGTTCCAACACAGCAGAAAAAGGCACCCCATCAGTCCTTTCGTCCAAATAAATACAAGCGAGGGAAAGGCTCGTCCTTTCTCGCTTCAAAGGGTAGAGGACGGGGAAGAAAGTCGCCTGCAGTATCAGGCGCCCAGGACCAAAAGTCCTCCCCCGCCTCTACCAAGTCCACCGCATGACGCTGGGGCTCCCCTGGGGAAGTCCGGACTGGTGGGGGGCCGTCTGCGGATCTTCAGTCAGGTCTGGGTTCAATCAGGCCTGGATCCTTTGGTCCTAGAAATAGTGTCTCAGGGATACAGGCTGGAGTTTCAGGAGATGTCCCCTCACCGCTTTTTAATTTCGGCCTTGCCACTGTCTCTTCCGGACAGGGAGGTCTTGAAGGCAGCAATACAAAAGTTGTGTCAACAGAGGGTCATTGTGCCCGTTCCCCCGTCCCAACGGGGGGAGGGGTCCTACTCGAGCCTCTTTGTTGTACCGAAGCCGGACTGTTCGGTCAGACCTATTCTGAACCTAAAATCCCTCAATCCTTACTTGAAAGTTTTTAAGTTCTAGATGGAATCTCTTCGAGCTGTGATTTCCAGCCTAGAAGGGGGGGATTTTATGGCGTCAGTCGATATAAAAGATGCCTACTTACACTCCCGATATATCCTCCGCATCAAGCTTTCCTCAGGTTTGCGATACAGGCTTGTCATTACCAATTTCAGACGTTGCCGTTTGGGCTTTCCACGGCCCCGAGGATTTTCACCAAAGTCATGGCGGAAATGATGGTTCTCCTTCGCAAACAAGGGGTTACAATTATCCCGTACTTGGACGATCTCCTGATAAAGGCGAGGTCCAAGGAAAAATTGTTTGTGGAAATGTGGAATTGTCTCTGTCGGTTCTGCGACAACACGGTTGGGTTCTAAATTTACCAAAGTCTCAGTTGATTCCGACCACTCGGCTGCCCTTTCTGGGCATGATTCTAGATACGGAGTTACAGAGAGTGTTTCTTCCGGAAGACAAAGCTCTGGAACTACAGACAATGGTCAAGGAGCTTCTGAGGCCGACAAGTGTGTCGATTCATCAGTGTACTTGGGTTCTGGGGAAGATGGTTGCGGCGTACGAAGCCATTCCGTTTGGCAGGTTTCATGCCCGGGTGTTTCAGTGGGATCTGCTGAGCAAATGGTCCGGGTCTCACCTGCACATGCACCGGAAAAAGAGTCTATCTTCCAGGGCCAGGATTTCTCTCCTGTGGTGGCTACAAAGCTCCCTTCTAGGAGGGCGCCGATTCGGAATCCAGGACTTGGGTCCTAATGACAACAGATGCAAGTCTCCAATGCTGTGGTGCAGTCACCCAAGGAAGAAATTTCCAGGGGAAATGGTCAGACCAGGAATCTTGTCTCCACATAAATGTCCTCAAGTTAAGAGCCATTTACAACTGCCTGCTACAAGCAAATCAGGACAGGGTCGACCTGTCCTGATCCAGTCGGACAACAATAACAGCGGTGGCGCATGTAAACCGTCAAGGCGGAACAAGGAGCAAGGTGGCTATGGTGGAGGCGACAAGAATCCTTCGCTGGGCGGAACAGTACGTGAGCGCTCTGTCGGCAGTCTTCCTCCCGAGAGTGGACAACTGGGAAGCAGACTTCCTCAGCAGACACGATGTCCATCCGGGAGAGTGGGCTCTTCATCAAGAGGTATTTGCAGAAGTAACGAAGCATTGGGGAATTCCTCTGATAGACATGATGGCGTCTCGCCTCAACAAGAAGCTTCCGAAGGTATTGTTCCAGGTCAAGGGACCCCCAAGCCAGTGCAGTGGACGCCCTGGTGACTCCGTGGGTGTTTCAGTCGGTATATGTGTTCCCTCCACTTCCTCTCATTCCAAAGGTGCTGGGAATCATACGACGAGCAAAGGTTCAGGCGATTCTCGTAGTTCCAGATTGGCCGCGCAGGGCCTGGTATCCGGATCTTCTGGATTTATTGGTGGAAGATCCTTGGCCGATCCCTCTAAGAGAGGACCTGTAACTGCAGGGACCATGCGTGTTTCCGGACTTACCGCGGCTGCGTTTGACAGCATGGAAGTTGAGCGCCAAATTTTAGCTCGAAAAGGTATTCCTGGGGAGGTCATCCCCACACTCCTTAAGGCGAGGAAGGAGGTTACGGCGAAACATTATCACCGTATTTGGAGAAAGTATGTTTCGTGGTGTGAGACCAAAACCGCTCCTGCGGAGGAATTTCACTTGGGTCGGTTTCTTCATTTTTTGCAGGCAGGCGTCGATGCAGGGCTGAAATTGTGTTACATCAAAGTGCAGATTTCGGCTTTATCTATTTTCTTTTAAAAGGATTCGGCAGTCCTTCCAGAGGTTCAGACTTTTGTGAAGGGAGTGCTGCATATACATCCTCCATCTGTGGTGCCGTAGGATCATGAAGTGGTCTTGCAGTTTCTTATGTCTCCCTGGTTTGAGCCTTTGCGTAAGGTTGAGTTAAAGTTTCTCACTTGGAAGGTAGTCATGCTTTTGGCTCTGGCGTCTGCCAGGCGAGTGTCAGAGTTGGCGGCCTTATCTCACAAGAGTCCATATTTGATCTTCCATTCGGATAGAGCAGAATTGAGGACTCGTCAACAATTTCTGCCGAAGGTGGTTTCTTCCTTTCACATTAACCAACCGATTGTTGGTACCTGTGGCAGTTCCAAAGTCTCTTGATGTTGTAAGAGCTTTGAAGATTTACGTCGGCAGAACGGCTCTTGCCAGGAAAACAGAGGCTCTCTTTGTCCTGTATGCTTCCAACAAGATTGGAAATCCTGCTTCTAAGCAGACTATTGCACGCTGGATTTGTAGTACGATTCAGCAAGCGCATTCTTCGGCTGGGCTACCGTTGCCGAAGTCAGTAAAGGCCTATTCTACCAGAAAAGTGGGCTCGTCTTGGGCGGCTGCCCGAGGGGTCTCGGCACTTCAGCTTTGCCGAGCTGCTACGTGGTCGGGTTCAAACACATTTGCTAAGTTTTACAAGTTTGATACCCTGGCTGATGAGGACCTCATGTTTGCTCAATCGGTGCTGCAGAGTCGTCCGCACTCTCCCGCCCGTTCTGGAGCATTGCTATAGACCCCATGATCCTTTTATAGTCCCTAGCATCCTCTAGGACGTAAGAGAAAATAGGATTTTAGTACCTACCGGTAAATCCTTTTCTCCTAGTCCGTAGAGGATGCTGGGCGCCCTTCCCAGTGCGGACTGTTACTTGCAGTTTATTATTGCTGGTTAAATTTGTTTACACGCGGGTTGTGTATTAGTTGAATTCAGCATGTTGCTGTTGTTAATTCATACTGTTATCTGGTTTCCTGATACTCCGGTTGTACGGTATGTTGTGGTGTGGGCTGGTAGGTTTTCTCGCTCTTGGTTTAAACAAAAATCCGTTCCTCGAAATGTACGTCTCTCCTGGGCACAGTTCCTATAACTGAGGTCTGGAGGAGGGGCATAGAGGGAGGAGCCAGTTCACACCCAGTCAAAGTCTTTTCAGTGTGCCCAAGCTCCTGCGGATCCCGTCTATACCCCATGGTCCTTTTGGAGTCCCCAGCATCCTCCACGGACTAGGAGAAAAGTATTTACCGGTAGGTACTAAAATCCTATTATCTTTTATGGACTACGAGAAAAGAATTTACCGGTAGGTGTTAAAATCCCTATTTTTAGAATGTTCAGATGTTGCGTAGTGGCATTCTCCTAATACCACTTTCAGACATAAATTCCCAGCTCGGACCCGGGACCCAGAGCAAGGGTTGAAGCTGGGACCTACCCCTTTCATACATGGATGATGATCCGGATTATTCCCGGGCTATCCCCCTTCACAATGGACTTGGATCTTCCAGTGACCTGTGTCTTCTGGCATCTAGTGTGTGCTTGGAGATGATCTCATCTTCAAGCGCTACTGTCCCCAGCAAATCATTTTCTTTTAGGCGTTACCTGTGACATCAGGACTTTGTTCACATCGGGTAGTCTATCCGGATTGCAGTTCCAAGGAAAAACTCAGCGTGCAGGGTAGCAGACCCAGGGCTCTTAACACTGGTAGACCATTTCAAACATAAAACTGGATCCGGGTCAATGCATGTTCACAAGCAAAAACCTGGGTTTTAGGCCTGTTGTTTGAAAGGGGTTATATCCTATATCCAATCCTCTGACTGGGGAGGTGTCACAGTATCGCTCATGGGAAGATGGGAAGCTCCAGAGGGAGGGACCTTGACAACAACTAACAGTTTGTTTGTTTTATGGGTTTTTAAAAAAAATAAATGTTTAGTTTTATTAATAATGCCTCTCCTTCTGTTTTTATAAAATAATTTTGTTTGGAATCACACTTTGAAACACAATTTACCATTAGACATTAATGTCATTAGGAATAATATATAAAATCTTGAAACGCCTAAAATGCCTATACCATTCATTTCACAGGCAGCACTACTGCACGATACTGTAGAAGATACCGACACGACATTTCTGGAAATTGAGGTGAAGTTTGGGCAGGAGGTCCGGAAAATAGTAGAGGAGGTGACTGATGATAAGACATTACCGAAAATGAAAAGAAAGCAGCTGCAGATAGAACATGCACCACACTGCAGCCACAAGGCCAAGCTGGTCAAATTGGCAGACAAGTTATACAACCTACGGGACCTGAACCGCGGCACTCCCAAAGGTAATTATACTGGCAATGTTCAGTGAGGGTATGTTCATGCAGATGTGGTCTATGCTGAGCTGGATATAAATAAATATACATCTGTTTGGGATGCATCAATTGTACCTAGTATAGAACAGGTGTAAGTCCGCATTTGATGACTATGACTAATCGTAAACCAGGAGCTCGCTGTCGCATTTTGAAATGCTTACAACTAGTCATATACACAGTTTTTTTCCATTCATGCATCTTTTGAACAATGTACGCCCAATTCACTTCCATTTTGCATCAGGCCCAGAGTGTTCCTTATATAACATATGTAAACATGGAGAAGTAATTGGAACAGGACTGGTTTTGGAACCTGCTCAATTACTGCACAGTAGAGCAAGAAAAGGCCTTGCTGCCAGTGCTGTTTGGGTTGCATCAACTGTTTATTAACTGGCCAGCTATTATACATTCAGCAGTGCTGCACTGACATGATAGGAGGGTGATTATAACAACTCCATAACCATGGCCTCTTTTCCCTGTCTGTATCCTTAATCATATTCCAGAGGTTCCCAAATGCAGTCCTCAAGACACTTTAATGGTCCAGTTTTTAAGTATATCCATGCTTGACCACAGGTGACATAATTAGTAGCTCAGTAGGTATACGTTCAGGATCCCGGCTGCCGGGATCCTGGCAGTCGTAATACCACACCAGGATTCCGACAGCCGTCAGAAGACAGATGACGGCATCCCGAAAAGATCAGGATACTGGCGACGGAATCCCGACAGCCAGGATCCCCAAGGGTAAGTATTAACGTCCAGGTTAGGTTTAGGCTGCTGGAAAGGGGGTTGGGTTTAAGCACACACCAGAGGGGATTAGGGTAAGGCTGCAGGGTGGACGAGGTGAGGGTTAGGGTGCAGGGGGGGTTAGGGTTCGATATCACCGGGAGGTTGTTACGGTTAGGCACTAAGAGGGAAGGGTTAGGTTTAGGCTGCGGGAAGGGGGTGGGTGTTAGGTTTAGGCACCACCGGGGGGAGGTTAGGATACTTACCTGAATGCCTGCATCCCGAACGCCGGGATTTCATTCTGAATCGACTCCGTATAAACAACATGAAAAATGTAACAGTGGCATCTGGAAAGATAAAGCTTTCTGTTAGTCACAGCATTGTTTGTAGCTCTTGTGAGTGACATTTTTAAGGGTGAATGCCAGGTACTACGAAAGAACTTCCAGTATTTTTCATGGAAACCAGTGTTTCCATATCTGTAACCCCGCTGTTATAGGGTGTTTATACTGGTTCCTGGTATGGAGTGCTATCCCTATCTATTTCTATCATAATTCAAGGACTGCAGTCCCCTTTCTCTTCTCTTTGCTGATGATGTCATTCTGAAATTACATTTCCAAAAGTAAGTGATGCAAAACTGAAAGGACTTTTTATAGGGCCACAGATAAGGTCCGTAATGGATGGTGAAAATTTTCAGGAACTGTTAAATCCGCTGGAAAAAGCAGCCTGGTTGTCATTCAGAAATATCTGTTCTTGTTTTCTTGGAAATCATAAAGCAGAAAACTATCGTGATATAGTGAGTGATCTGGTAAATTCATACAAAGCTATGGGATGCAACACGTCTTTACAACTCACTTCTTGGACTCCACCTAGACTTCTATCCAGAAAATTTCGGGCTGTCCGTGGTGAGCATGGGAAGCGTTTTCATTAGCAGATTTCTATGATGTTCCAGTATGCTGGCTGATAGTGTTGCTGGACCTTGCGGAGAGACATCCCAAAGGCAAAATATGCTGGAAAATCACCATCTACAACTTTTTAGATCAGGCTTTTGACTTAAGTACTAATTTAATAAAACTTTAAACGTATGTTACAACAAAAACCCTGCCCGATGGAACAAAATCTGAATGCATATTCAAATGCAGCATGAAAAAAAAAAATACATTTTAGAATCCGTTTTTGCTCATTTTTGTAGACCAGTGTAATTAGTACCTCAGTCAATTTAGTTTAATCATCGGTGCTGAGTCATGGATATCATTAAAACCTTGACTGTTAGGCAGCCATGAGAGCCAAGGATGAGAACCACTGTCATAGTCTGCAGTGTAGTAAAATGTATGCTGCCGCAGGAGAGCTTTATTTAAAAGACTGCACCAGATGCATGACTTTATCTTTTTATACTTATGTGAAATAAACAAATAATAAAAGCTTAACAAATGAGCACTACAGCCCTTAAATTATAGGTTCCAATGGAAAAGTTGATGACGTTAAGAAAGAATGACGGGTTACAAAAGGTAAAGGGCATTCTTACTGAGTGCTGCTTACTGGCAGTTCTAGCATCCCATTTAAAAGGGCAATATTTTTTGGGCATGTAATGTTGTTTTTTCAATAATACATATATATATATATATATATATATATATATATATATATACACACCACTGTATAATAGTGGTAATAGATCTCCACTGACAGAGCCCTTATGTTGGGCATAACCACCTTATGTCAATGCCCCTTGCCCACATGCAGATGGCAGCATGTGTCGGGACTGGTCATCAATCCCCCTGCTGCAGCTGATCTCTGCAAATGCTTGGGAGGAGAAAAAAAGAGTTTCCCTCCATGCACTTTTGTTACCAGCGCATGTGCCCAGAGTGCCATTCGCACAGCATTCCAGGGCGTAATTTTGCATTGATGTTGGCGATCTGAGGCTGGAGCAGCAGGAGGAAATCCATTCTGCACATGTGCTTCATTACAAGATGTGCCAGGCAAAGCCCAGCTGGCTGCAGTCATATCCCATGCGACAGGGCCAGGTAAGTGTTAAACCCTTAGTATACCAAGGGGGGTGTCTTCTGAGGACGCCAGAATGTTATTTTTTGTGATCCTGCCGTATCTATAACAACTATTTTACTCTTGATTTTTCTGTGTGTCCTGCATCGGATTAAGATAAATACTGTGTAAAATTAGGCTTATAAAATGTTCTTTCAAAAAAACGTAAATAATAAAAAACACAATTAGTGTCCCACCGGGACCCCGCTTGGTATATTACGTTACAAATGCAGAACGTTTTATATGTGAGAAACACAGGAAAACCACCACCACTGTGACATGTGCTAAGGACTATAGCGATGGCAACACATGAATAGTGATGTATTGTTACCGTAGTAAAATGATATAACCTTTTTACAAGAATATACAGTATCCAATCGGATGTAAAAATGTACACACTAATGAAGAAGAATATATGGCTTTTATTGGCTAACTACTCTTGAGATAAACTATTTTATGCTGTCGCACCCTTACTAGAACGTATCTCTTCAGAAATACAAAAAACATAATTTTAGTAAATTAAAGCATCAAACAGTTGAGAATTTAGACAAAAAAACGTTGGGTCCTCAGAAGACCCCAGCTTGGTAAAGTACATTGACGAGGTAGACTTGGTATATTAAGGGGGTGCTTCCAAGTTACATTTTGCAAATGGCTCTTGGGATTTTTAGTACTGTACATTCTCTGTGACTGAGTATAAGCAACTTCGGAGTCGTATGCACCTCAGCTGCATGTACAGATGTGTTCTGATACATCTTGCCCCAATACGCCATGCAGCGGAGCTGACGTTAGTCAACCAGCAGCTCTGCTAACATCAGGCATCTTTTTCTTTATTTTTTATGCCGAAAATGTGTTTTATTCGCATAGCTATGTGACTAGGATGCACAAGAAGCCTATGCTGATTAAAATGATATGCAGCATGCCTATATTCTGTGTGCTACTGTGGCTGTATCTGCATATGAAATGCTACATTATAGTGATTTTTAGGAAAGCACTGTAATGTAGCACTTCGTATGCAGATACAGCCGTGGTCGCAAACAGAATGTAGGGGGTCATTCCGAGTTGATCGCTAGCTGCTTTTGGTCGCTGCGCTGCGATCAGGCAAAAAAATCTGCACGTCTGCGCATGCGCGTCGTACTATTAAAACGAACGATGTAGTTTCACACAAGGTCTAGCGAAGCATTTCAGTCGCACTGCTGGCAGCAGAGTGATTGACAGGAACAGGGCGTTTCTGGGTGTCAACTGACCATTTTCAGGGAGTGTTCGGAAAAACGCAGGTGTAGCAGGAAAAATGCAGGCGTGGCTGGGCGAACACAGGGCGTGTTTGTGACGTCAAAACAGGAACTGAATAGTGTGAAGTGATCGCAAGCGCTGAGTAGGTCTGAAGCTACTCTGAAACTGCACAAAATAATTTCTCTAACGTCCTAGTGGATGCTGGGGACTCCGTAAGGACCATGGGGAATAGACGGGCTCCGCAGGAGACATGGGCACTTTAAGAAAGAATTTGGATTCTGGTGTACTCTGGCTCCTCCTTCTATGTCCCTCCTCCAGACCTCGGTTTGAATCTGTGCCCGGAAGAGCTGGGTGCTGTTTAGTGAGCTCTCCTGAGCTTGCTATAAGAAAGTATTTTGTTAGGTTATTTTATTTTCAGGGAGCTCTGCTGGCAACAGACTCCCTGCATCGTGGGACTGAGGGGAGAGAAGCAGCCCTACTCTCTGCAGATAGGTCCTGCTTCTTAGGCTACTGGACACCATTAGCTCCAGAGGGATCGTACACAGGATCTCACCCTCTGTCGTCCGATCCTGGAGCCGCGCCGCCACCCCCCTCGCAGAGCCGGAAGACAGAAGCCGGGTGAAAGAAGCAAGAAGACTTCAAAATCGGCGGCAGAAGACTCCAGTCTTCACTGAGGTAGCGCACAGCACTGCAGCTGTGCGCCATTGCTCCCACACTACACCCACATACTTCGGTCACTGTAGGGTGCAGGGCGCAGCGCCCTGGGCAGCAATTAGGACCTCTTGGCAAAAGTTGGACATATATACAGTTGGGCACTGTATATATGTATGAGCCCCCGCCATAATATTGTACAGAAACGCGGGACAGAAGCCCGCCGCTGAGGGGGCGGGGCTTCTTCCTCAGCACTCACCAGCGCCATTTTTTTCTCCACAGCTCCGCTGAGAGGAAGCTCCCCAGGCTCTCCCCTGCAGATTCACGGTAGAAGAGGGTAAAAAGAGAGGGGGGGGCACATAAATTAGGCGCAAAAACATAATATACAGCAGCTACTGGGTTAACACTAAGTTACTGTGTGATTCCTCGGACATATAGCGCTGGGGTGTGTGCTGGCATACTCTCTCTCTCTGTCTCTCCAAAGGGCCTTGTGGGGGAACTGTCTTCAAAAGAGCATCCCCTGTGTGTGTGGTGTGTCGGTACGCTTGTGTCGACATGTTTGACGAGGAAGGCTATGTGGAAGCAGAGCGGGAGCAAATGAATGTGGTGTCTCCGCCGACGGCGCTGACACCTGATTGGATGGATATGTGGAAGGTTTTAAATGATAATGTTAATTCCTTGCATAAAAGGTTGGATAAAGCTGAAACCTTAGGACAGTCGGGGTCTCAGCCCATGCCTGATCCTATGTCGCAGAGGCCGTCAGGGTCTCAGAAGCGCCCACTATCCCAAATTGTTGACACAGATACCGACATGGATTCTGACTCCAGTGTCGATTACGATGATGCAAAGTTACAGCCAAAATTGGCTAAAGCCATCCGTTATATGATTATAGCAATGAAGGATGTGTTGCACATCACAGAGGAAACCCCATTCCCTGACAAGAGGGTTCATATGTATGGGGAAAAAAGGCAGGTGGTGACCTTTCCCCCTTCACATGAGCTAAATGAGTTATGTGAAAAGGCTTGGGAATCTCCAGATAAAAAACTGCAGATTTCCAAACGGATGCTTATGGCGTATCCTTTCCCGCCAACGGACAGGTTACGCTGGGAATCCTCCCCTAGGGTGGACAAAGCTTTAACACGCTTATCCAAGAGGGTAGCCCTGCCGTCACTGGATACGGCCACCCTAAAAGATGCTGCTGATAGAAAGCAAGAGGGTACCCTGAAGTCCATTTATACACATTCAGGTACCTTACTAAGGCCGGCAATTGCATCGGCCTGGATGTGTAGTGCTGTAGCAGCATGGACGGATACCTTATCTGAGGAACTTGATACCTTAGACAAGGATACTATATTAATGACCCTGGGGCATATAAAAGACGCTGTCCTATATATGAGAGATGCTCAAAGAGACAGCCTACTGGGCTCTAGAATAAATGCGATTTCTATTTCTGCCAGAAGGGTCCTGTGGACTCTGCAATGGACAGGTGATGCCGACTCAAAAAGGCACATGGAGGTTTTACCTTACATGGGTGAGGAATTGTTTGGGGAGGGTCTCTCGGACCTGGTCTCCACAGCTACTGCTGGAAAGTCAAATTTTTTGCAATATGTCCCCTCACAACCTAAGAAAGCACCGTATTACCAAATGCAGTCCTTTCGATCACAAAAAGGCAAGAAAGTCTGAGGTGCATCCTTTCTTGCCAGAGGCAGGGGCAGAGGAAGGAAGCTGCACAACACAGCTAGTTCCCAGGAACAGAAGTCCTCCCCGGCTTCCCCTAAATCCACCGCATGACGCTGGGGCTCCACAGGCGGAGCTAGGCCTGGTGGGGGCGCGTCTCCGAAATTTCAGCCACAAGTGGGTTCACTCCCAGGTGGATCCCTGGGCAATAGAGATTGTGTCTCAGGGATACAAGCTGGAATTCGAAGAGATGCCCCCTCACCGATACCTCAAATCGGCCCTGCCAGCTTCCGCCTTAGAGAGGGAAATAGTGTTAGCTGCAATTCACAAATTGTATCTTCAGCAGGTGGTGGTCAAGGTTCCACTCCTTCAACAAGGAAAGGGTTATTATTCGACCAGGTTTGTGGTACCGAAACTGGACGGTTCGGTCAGACCCATATTGAATTTAAAATCCCTGAACATATACCTGAAAAGGTTCAAGTTCAAGATGGAATCGCTCAGAGCGGTCATCGCAAGCCTGGAAGGGGGGGATTTTATGGTGTCTCTGGACATAAAGGATGCATACCTTCATGTCCTCATTTATCCACCTCATCAGGCGTACCTCAGATTTGTGGTACAGGATTGTCATTACCAATTCCAGACGTTGCCGTTTGGTATCTCCACGGCACAGAGAATATTTACCAAGGTAATGGCATAAATGATGGTGCTCCTGCGAAAGCAAGGGGTCACAATTATCCCATACTTGGACGATCTCCTCATAAAGGCGAGGTCCAGAGAGCAGTTGCTGATCAGCGTAGCACGCTCTCGGGAAGTGTTACAACAGCACGGCTGGATTCTAAATATTCCAAAGTCGCAGTTAATTCCTACGACTCGTCTGCCTTTCCTGGGCATGATTCTGGACACAGACCAGAAGAGGGTTTATCTCCTGATAGAGAAGGCTCAGGAGCTCATGACACTGGTCAGAGACCTATTAAAACCAAAACAGGTGTCGGTGCATCACTGCACGCGAGTCCCGGGAAAGATGGTGGCATCATACGAGGCCATTCCCTTCAGCAGGTTCCATGCGAGGACCTTTCAATGGGATCTGTTGGACAAGTGGTCCGGATCACATCTTCAGATGCATCGGCTGATCACCCTATCCCCCAGGGCCAGGGTATCTCTCCTGTGGTGGCTGCAGAGTGCTCACCTTCTCGAAGGTCGCAGATTCGGCATTCAGGACTGGGTCCTGGTGACCACGGATGCAAGCCTCCGAGGGTGGGGGGCAGTCACACAGGGAAGAAATTTCCAAGGGCTGTGGTCAAGTCAGGAGACTTGCCTTCACATCAACATCCTGGAACTAAGGGCCATATACAACGCCCTACGTCAAGCGGAGTCCCTACTTCGCGACCAACCGGTTCTGATTCAGTCAGACAACATCACCGCAGTGGCTCATGTAAACCGCCAAGGCGGCACACGGAGCAGGGTGGTGATGGCGGAAGCCACCAGAATTCTTCGCTGGGTGGAGAATCACGTAAGCGCACTGTCAGCAGTGTTTATTCTGGGAGTGGACAACTGGGAAGCAGACTTCCTCAGCAGGCACGACCTCCACCCGGGAGAGTGGGGACTTCATCAAGAAGTCTTCACGCAGATTGCAAGTCGGTGGGAACTGCCACAGGTGGACATGATGGCATCCCGCCTCAACAAAAAGCTACAGAGATATTGCGCCAGGTCAAGGGACCCTCAGGCGATAGCTGTGGACGCACTGGTGACACCGTGGGTGTTCCAGTCAGTCTATGTATTTCCTCCTCTTCCTCTCATACCCAAGGTGCTGAGAATCATAAGAAAAAGAGGAGTGAGAACAATACTCATTGTTCCGGATTGGCCAAGAAGGACTTGGTATCCAGATCTGCAAGAAATGCTCACAGAGGACCCGTGGCCTCTGCCTCTAAGACAGGACTTGTTGCAACAGGGGCCCTGTCTGTTCCAAGACTTACCGCGGCTGCGTTTGACGGCATGGCGGTTGACCGCCGGATCCTAGCAGAGAAAGGCATTCCGGATTAAGTTATTCCTACGCTGATAAAGGCTAGGAAGGATGTGACAGCTCAACATTATCACCGTATATGGCGAAAATAATAAGATTTTACTCACCGGTAAATCTATTTCTCGTAGTCCGTAGTGGATGCTGGGGACTCCGTAAGGACCATGGGGAATAGACGGGCTCCGCAGGAGACTGGGCACTCTAAAGAAAGATTTAGTAAACCTGGTGTGCACTGGCCCCTCCTCCAGACCTCAGTTAAGGAAACTGTGCCCGGAAGAGCTGACATTACAAGGAAAGGATTTTGGAATCCAGGGTAAGACTCATACCAGCCACACCAATCACACCGTATAATTCGTGATAAACTTACCCAGTTAACAGTATGAACAACAAACCAGCATCACTCAACTGATGCCACATAACATAACCCTTTAGTAAGCAATAACTATATACACGTATTGCAGAAAGTCCGCACTTGGGACGGGCGCCCAGCATCCACTACGGACTACGAGAAATAGATTTACCGGTGAGTAAAATCTTATTTTCTCTAACGTCCTAGTGGATGCTGGGGACTCCGTAAGGACCATGGGGATTATACCAAAGCTCCCAAACGGGCGGGAGAGTGCGGATGACTCTGCAGCACCGAATGGGCAAACTCAAGGTCCTCCTCAGCCAGGGTATCAAACTTGTAGAACTTTGCAAATGTGTTTGAACCCGACCAAGTAGCAGCTCGGCAAAGCTGTAATGCCGAGACCCCTCGGGCAGCCGCCCAGGAAGAGCCCACCTTTCTTGTGGAATGGGCTTTCACTGATTTTGGATGCGGCAATCCAGCTGCAGAATGAGCCTGCTGAATCGTGCCACAGATCCAGCGAGCAATAGTTTGCTTTGAAGCAGGAGCACCCAGCTTGTTGGATGCATACAGGACAAACAGCGAGTCAGTCTTCCTGACTCCAGCCGTTCTGGTCACATAAATCTTAAAAGCCCGGACTACGTCAAGCAACTTGGAATCCTCCAAGTCACAAGTAGCCGCAGGCACCACAATAGGTTGGTTCAAATGAAAGGATGACACCACCTTTGGCAGAAATTGCGGACGAGTCCGCAATTCTGCCCTATCCATATGTAAACCCAGATAGGGGCTTTTACATGACAAAGCCGCCAATTCTGACACACGCCTAGCCGAAGCTAAGGCCAACAGCATGACCACTTTCCACGTGAGATACTTTAGCTCCACAGTCTTAAGTGGCTCACACCAGTGGGATTTCAGGAAACTCAACACCACGTTAAGATCCCAAGGTGCCACTGGTGGCACAAAAGGGGGCTGAATATGCAGCACTCCCTTAACAAACATCTGAACCTCAGGCAGTGAAGCCAGTTCTTTTTGGAAGAAAATGGATAGGGCCGAAATCTGGACCTTTATGGACCCTAATTTTAGGCCCATAGTCACTCCTGACTGTAGGAAGTGCAGGAATCGACCCAGCTGGAATTCCTCTGTAGGGGCCTTCCTGGCCTCACACCAAGCAACATATTTTCGCCATATACGGTGATAATGCTTTGCTGTCACGTCCTTCCTAGCCTTTATCAGCGTAGGAATAACTTCATCCGGAATGCCTTTTTCCGCTAGGATCCGGCGTTCAACCGCCATGCCGTTAAACGCAGCCGCGTTAAGTCTTGGAACAGACAGGGCCCTTGGTGTAACAGGTCCTGTCTGAGAGGCAGAGGCCATGGGTCCTCTGTGAGCATTTCTTGCAATTCCGGGTACCAAGTCCTTCTTGGCCAATCCGGAACAATGAGTATTGTTCTCACTCCTCTTTTTCTTACAATTCTCAGCACCTTTGGTATGAGAGGAAGAGGAGGAAACACATAGACCGACTGGAACACCCACGGTGTTACTAGTGCGTCCACAGCTATCGCCTGAGGGTCCCTTGACCTGGCACAATACCTTTTTAGCTTTTTGTTGAGACGGGACGCCATCATGTCTACCTGTGGCAGTTCCCATCGATTTGCAATCTGCGTGAAGACTTCTTGATGAAGTCCCCATTCTCCCGGGTGGAGGTCGTGCCTGCTGAGGAAGTCTGCTTCCCAGTTGTCCACTCCCGGAATGAACACTGCTGACAGTGCTAGAACGTGATTCTCCGCCCAACGAAGAATCCTGGTGGCTTCCGCCATTGCCACCCTGCTTCTTGTGCCGCCCTGGCGGTTTACATGGGCCACTGCAGTGATGTTGTCTGACTGAATTAGCACTGGTTGGTTTCGAAGCAGAGGCTCCGCTTGACTCAGGGCGTTGTATATGGCCCTTAGTTCCAGGATATTGATGTGCAGACAAGTCTCCTGACTTGACCACAGCCCCTGGAAGTTTCTTCCTTGAGTGACTGCCCCCCATCCTCGGAGGTTTGCATCCGTGGTCACCAGGACCCAGTCCTGTATGCCGAACCTGCGGCCCTCGAGGAGGTGAGCACTTTGCAGCCACCACAGAAGAGACACCCTGGCCCTGGGGGACAGGGTGATCAGCCGATGCATCTGAAGATGCGATCCGGACCACTTGTCCAACAGATCCCACTGAAAGATCCTCGCATGGAACCTGCCGAAGGGAATGGCTTCGTATGACGCCACCATCTTTCCCAGGACTCGCGTGCAGTGATGCACCGATACCTGTTTTGGTTTTAGGAGGCCTCTGACCAGAGTCACGAGCTCCTGAGCCTTCTCCTCCGGGAGAAATACCTTTTTCTGGTTTGTGTCCGGAATCATGCCCAGGAAGGGCAGACGCGTCGTAGGAATCAGCTGCGACTTTGGAATATTCAGAATCCAGCCGTGCTGTTGCAACACTTCCTGAGAGAGTGCTACGCTGATCAACAACCTCTCCCTGGACCTCGCCTTTATGAGGAGATCGTCCAAGTATGGGATAATTGTAACCCCTTGCTTCCGAAGGAGCACCATCATTTCCGCCATCACCTTGGTAAATATTCTCGGTGCCGTGGACAGGCCAAACGGCAACGTCTGGAATTGGTAATGACAGTCCTGTACCACAAACCTGAGGTACTCCTGATGAGGTGGATAAATGGGGACATGCAAGTACGCATCCTTGATGTCCAGAGACACCATAAAATCCCCTTCCTCCAGGCTTGCAATGACCGCCCTGAGCGATTCCATCTTGAACTTGATTTTCTTCAGATAAATATTCAGGGATTTTAAATTCAAAATGGGTCTGACCGAACCGTCCGGTTTCAGTACCACAAACATGGTGGAATAGTAACCCCCTCCCTGTTGAAGGAGGGGAACCTTCACTACCACCTGCTGGTGATATAGCTTGTGAATTGCTGCCAACACTACCTCCCTTTCCGTGGGGGAAGCTGGCAAGGCCGATTTTAGGTAACGGTGAGGGGGCGTCACCTCGAATTTCAGCTTGTATCCCTGAGACACAATTTGTATAGCCCAAGGATCCACCCGTGAGCGAACCCACTGGTGGCTGAAATTTCGGAGACGCGCCCCCACCGCTCCTGGCTCCGCCTGTGGAGCCCCAGCGTCATGAGGTGGATTTAGTGGAAGCCGGGGAGGACTTTTGTTCCTGGGAACTAGCTGCATGGTGCAGCTTTTTTCCTCTACCCCTGCCTCTGGCAAGAAAGGATGCACCTCTGACTTTCTTGCTTTTCTGTGAACGAAAGGACTGCATTTGGTAATACGGTGCTTTCTTTGGCTGTGAGGGAATATATGGCAAGAAATTTGACTTCCCAGCCGTAGCCGTGGAAACTAGGTCCGAGAGACCGTCCCCAAACAATTCCTCACCCTTATAAGGCAACACCTCCATGTGTTTTTTTAGAGTCGCATCACCTGTCCATTGCAGAGTCCATAAGACCCTTCTGGCAGAAATCGACATTGCGTTTATTCTAGAGCCCAGCAGGCAAATGTCCCTCTGGGCATCCCGCATATATAGGACAGAGTCTTTGATATGTCCTAGGGTCAGTAAAATAGTCTCCCTGTCCAGGGTATCTAACTCCTCAGACAGAGTATCTGTCCATGCTGCTACAGCACTACACATCCAGGCCGCAGCAATTGCTGGCCTCAGAAGAGTACCAGAATGTGTATAAACAGACTTCAGGATACCTTCCTGCTTCCTATCCGCAGGATCCTTTAGGGCGGCCGTATCCTGTGACGGCAGGGCCACCTTCTTAGATAAGCGCGTCAACGCTTTGTCTACCCTAGGGGAGGATTCCCAGCGTAACCTATCCATTGGCGGGAAAGGATACGCCATAAGTAACATTTTGGAAATCAGTACTTTCCTATCAAGGGAATCCCACGCTTTTTCACATAACTCATTTAATTCATGTGAAGGGGGAAAAGTCACTTCTTGCTTTTTCTCCCCAAACATATAAACCCTCTTGTCAGGGACAGGGTTTTCCTCCGATATGTGCAATACATCCTTCATTGCTATAATCATGTATCGGATGGCTTTAGTCATTTTAGGCTGCAACTTTGCCTCATCGTCATCGACACTGGAGTCAGAATCCGTGTCGACATCTGTGTCGACCAACTGGGATAGTGGGCGCTTTTGAGACCCTGACGGCCTCTGAGCTGTAGAATCAGACACGGGTTGAGACCCTGACTGATTATCCAACATTTTATGCAAGGAGCTTACGTTATCATTTAACACCTTCCACATATCCATCCAATCAGGTGTCGGCGCCGACACCACATTCACTTGCACTTGTTCTGCCTCCACGTAACCGTCCTCGTCAAACATGTCGACACAAACGTACCGACACACCGCACACACACAGGGAATGCTCTACTTGAGGACAGGACCCCACAAGGCCTTTTGGGGAGACAGAGAGAGAGTATGCCAGCACACACCCCAGCGCTATATAACCCAGGGATTACACAGTAACTTAGTGTTTACCCAGTAGCTGCTGTTTATAATATTTTGCGCCTAAATTTATGTGCCCCCCCCCCCTCTCTTTTTACCCTTTGTCTACCTTGATACTGCAGGGGAGAGCCTGGGGAGCTTCCTCTCAGCGGAGCTGTGAAGAGAAAATGGCGCTGGTTAGTGCTGAGGAAGAAGGCCCCGCCCCCTCAGCTGCAGGCTTCTGTCCCGCGTCTGTGTAATAAAATGGCGGGGGCTCGTACATATATACAGTGCCCAGCTGTATATATGTGTCTTTTTGCCAAGAGGTATCCTAATTGCTGCCCAGGGCGCCCCCCCCTGCGCCCTGCACCCTACAGTGACCGGAGTGTGGGCGCAATGGCGCACAGCTGCAGTGCTGTGCGCTACCTCATGTGAAGACAGGAGTCTTCTGCCGCCGATTTCGATGTCTTCTTGCTTCTGCCAGCTTCTGATTTCTGGCTCTGCGAGGGGGACGGCGACGCGGCTCCGGACGACCAAGGTTAAGATCCTGTGTTCGAACCCTTTGGAGCTAATGGTGTCCAGTAGCCTAAGAAGCGCAACCTAGCCGCAGTTAGTAGGTTTGCTTCTCTCCCCTCAGTCCCACGTAGCAGAGAGTCTGTTGCCAGCAGAAGCTCTCTGAAAATAAGAAAGTATTTTAGTTAGGTTTTTTTATTAGCAAGCTCAGGAGAGCTCACTAAAAGCACCCAGCTCTGGCCAGGCACAGATTCTAACTTTCTAACTGAGGTCTGGAGGAGGGGCATAGAGGGAGGAGCCAGTGCACACCAGGTAGTACTAAATCTTTCTTTAGAGTGCCCAGTCTCCTGCGGAGCCCGTCTATTCCCCATGGTCCTTACGGAGTCCCCAGCATCCACTAGGACGTTAAGAGAAATGTGGCTTGGTGTGAGGCCAGGAATGCCCCTACGGAGGAATTCCAGCTGGGCTGTTTCCTTCACTTCCTACAGGCGGGAGTGACTTTGGGCCTTAAATTGGGTTCCATTAAGGTTCAGATTTTGGCCTTATCCATTTTCTTTCAAAAAGAACTGGCTTCTCTGCCTGAAGTTCAGACGTTTGTAAAGGGAGTGCTGCATATTCAGCCCCCTTTTGTGCCTCCAGTGGCACCTTGGGATCTTAACGTGGTGTTGAGTTTCCTGAAATCACACTGGTTTGAACCACTCAAAACGGTGGAATTGAAATATCTCACGTGGAAGGTGGTCATGCTATTAGCCTTGGCTTCGGCTAGGCGTGTCAGAATTGGCGGCTTTGTCACATAAAAGCCCTTATCTGGTTTTCCATGCGGATAGAGCAGAATTGCGGACCCGCCCACAATTTCTGCCGAAAGTGGTTTCATATAAACCAACCTATCGTGGTGCCTGTGGCTACTACTGACTTGGAGGATTCCAAGTCACTGGATGTGGTCAGGGCTTTGAAGGTTTATGTGGCCAGAACGGCTAAGGTCAGGAAAACAGAATCTTTGTTTATTCTGTATGCTTCCAACAAGCTTGGAGCACCTGCTTCAAAGCAAACTATTGCTCGCTAGATCTGTAACACGATCCAGCAGGCTCATTCTGCGGCAGGGTTGCCGCTGCCTAAATCAGTTAAGGCCCATTCCACAAGGAAGGTGAACTCTTCTTGGGCGGCTGCCCGAGGGGTCTCTGCATTACAGCTTTGCCGAGCGGCTACTTGGTCAGGTTCAAACACCTTTGCAAAGTTACCCTGGCTGAGGAGGACCTTGTGTTTGCTCATTCGGTGCTGCAGAGTCATCTGCACTCTCCCGCCCGTTTGGGAGCTTTGGTATAATCCCCATGGTCCTTACGGAGTCCCCAGCATCCACTAGGACGTTAGAGAAAATAAGATTTTACTTACCGGTAAATCTATTTCTCGTAGTCCGTAGTGGATGCTGGGCGCCCGTCTCAAGTGCGGACTTCTTCTGCAATGCTTGTATATAGTTATTGCTTAAATAAGGGTTATGTATAGTTGCATCAGGGTTGATCTGATGCTCTGTTGTTGTTCATACTGTTAACTGGGTAAAGTTATCACAAGTTATACGGTGTGATTGGTGTGGCTGGTATGAGTATTACCCTGGATTCCCAAAATCCTTTCCTTATACTGTCAGCTCTTCTGGGCACAGTTTCTCTAACGAAGGTCTGGAGGAGGGTCATAGGGGGAGGAGCCAGTGCACACCAGATAGACCTAAATCTTTCTTTAGATGTGCCCAGTCTCCTGCGGAGCCCATCTATTCCCCATGGTCCTTACGGAGTCCCCAGCATCCACTACGGACTACGAGAAATAGATTTACCGGTAAGTAAAATCTTATTTTTGTAGCCGCTCTGCGATCCTTTCGTTCGTACTTCTGCTAAGCCAAAATACACTCCCAGTGGGAGGCGGCATAGCGTTTACTTAAAAACTGCTAGCGAGCAAACTACTCGTCGGAATGACCCCCATAGTCATGCTGCATATAATTTTAACCCGCATAAGCTGTTTGTCTGATCTATTTGCATAGCAATGCAACTTTATGTGCAACTTTTTTTCATTTAAATGCATCTAAGACCCTTAGTGCTACTGAGTCACGCCATGGCATGGTGTGACTAGAAGGCTATTTAACGTGATTGCAGCAAGAATGTAGGAGGACATACTGGGCTGGATTCAATTCTTTTCACATCTGTTCTGTTTCTGCCCTCAGGGACGTTGTATCATTATTTCAGCTCGCTACCGCCGGAGTAGCGAGGCACCCAACCCTTTACACAGCTAAACCTGATTACTATGGGTGCGATAACGGAGATCATTTTAGAAAGGAAATTGGGTGTGATGTAGCATTTGAATCTCACCCACAGTATCTGTAACAGGAAAGCTATGTGATATGCGGTCGTGCCATTAGCCTATAGGTGGAACTGCAGAGCTGAGCGTATGAAGATATCAGTCTGATTTTGGATTAAACTCTTACATAGGTATAAGACTACTGCAGATGCACATGAATAGTGATGGGGATGGTGCTGCCAAATAATAAGAATTTACTCACCGGTAATTCTATTTCTCGCAGTCCGTAGTGGATGCTGGGGACTCCGTAAGGACCATGGGGAATAGACAGCTCCGCAGGAGACTGGGCACATCTAAAGAAAGATTTAGGTCTATCTGGTGTGCACTGGCTCCTCACCCTATGACCCTCCTCCAAGCCTCAGTTAGGACACTGTGCACGGAAGAGCTGACACAATAAGGAAGGATTTTGAATCCCGGGTAAGACTCATACCAGTCACACCAATTACACCGTATAACTCGTGATAGGAACCCCGGTTAACAGTATGATAACAACGGAGCCTCTGAACAGATGGCTCGCAATAACAACCCGATTTGTGTAACAATAACTATTTACAAGTATTGCAGACAATCCGCACTTGGGATGGGCGCCCAGCATCCACTACGGACTACGAGAAATAGAATTACCGGTGAGTAAATTCTTATTTTCTCTGACGTCCTAGTGGATGCTGGGGACTCCGTAAGGACCATGGGGATTATACCAAAGCTCCCAAACGGGCGGGAGAGTGCGGACGACTCTGCAACACCGAATGAGAGAACTCCAGGTCCTCCTCAGCCAGGGTATCAATTTTGTAGAATTTTGCAAACGTGTTTGCCCCTGACCAAGTAGCAGCTCGGCAAAGTTGTAAAGCCGAGACCCCTCGGGCAGCCGCCCAAGATGAGCCCACCTTCCTTGTGGAATGGGCTTTTACAAATTTAGGCTGCGGTAGTCCCACCGCAGAATGCGCCAGCTGAATAGTGCTACAAATCCAGCGCGCAATAGTCTGCTTAGAAGCAGGAGCACCCAGTTTGTTGGGTGCATACAGGATAAACAGCGAGTCAGTTTCCCTGACTCCAGCCGTCCTGGAAACATAAATTTTCAGGGCCCTGACTACGTCCAGTAACTTGGAATCCTCCAAGTTCCTAGTAGCCGCAGGCACCACAATAGGCTGGTTCAAGTGAAACGCTGATACCACCTTCGGGAGAAACTGAGGACGAGTCCTCAACTCTGCCCTATCCATATGGAAAATCAGATAAGGGCTTTTATAGGACAAAGCCGCCAATTCTGACCCACGCCTGGCCGAAGCCAAAGCCAACAGCATGACCACTTTCCACGTGAGATATTTCAAATCCACAGTCTTAAGTGGTTCAAACCAATGTGATTTCAGTAACTCCAAAACCACATTGAGATCCCAAGGTGCCACTGGGGGCACAAAAGGAGGCTGAATACGCAGAACTCCTTTGACAAAAGTCTGAACTTCAGGCAGTGAAGCCAGTTCTTTCTGGAGGAAAATCGACAGGGCCGAAATCTGGACCTTAATGGACCCCAATTTGAGGCCCAACGTCACCCCTGCTTGCAGAAAATGCAGGAATCGACCCAGTTGAAATTCCTCCGTTGGGGCCTTCCTGGCCTCACACCAAGCAACATATTTCCGCCAAATGCGGTGATAATGTTTTGCAGTGACATCCTTCCTGGCTTTAATCAGGGTAGGGATGACTTCCTCCGGAATGCCCTTTTCTCAGTACCTTGGGAATGAGAGGCAGAGGAGGAAACACATAAACCGACTGGTACACCCACGGTGTTACTAGAGCGTCCACAGCGATCGCCTGAGGGTCCCTTGACCTAGCGCAATATCTTTTTAGCTTTTTGTTGAGGCGGGACGCCATCATGTCCACCTGTGGTCTTTCCCACCGGTTTACCAGCATTTGGAAGACTTCTGGATGAAGTCCCCATTCTCCCGGGTGGAGGTCGTGCCTGCTGAGGAAGTCTGCTTCCCAGTTGTCCACTCCCGGAATGAACACTGCTGTCAGTGCTAACACATGATTTTCCGCCCATCGGAGAATCCTTGTGGCTTCTGCCATTGCCCTCCTGCTTCTTCTGCCGCCCTGTCTCTTTACATGGGCGACCGCCGTGATGTTGTCTGATTGGAACAGTACCGGCTGGTTCTGAAGCAGGGGCCTTGCTTGGCTTAGGGCATTGTAAATGGCCCTTAGCTCTAGAATATTTATGTGAAGCGAAATCTCCTGATTTGACCACAGTCCTTGGAAATTTCTTCCCTGTGTGACTGCGCCCCAGCCCCGAAGGCTGGCATCCGTGGTCACCAGGACCCAGTCCTGTATTCCGAATCTGCGGCCCTCTAGTAGATGAGCCCTCTGCAGCCACCACAGCAGCGACACCCTGGTCCTTGCCGACAGGGTTATCCGCTGTTGCATCTGGAGATGGGACCCGGACCATTTGTCCAACAGGTCCCACTGGAAAGTCCTTGCGTGGAACCTTCCGAATGGAATCGCTTCGTACGAAGCTACCATTTTTCCCAGGACTCGTGTGCATTGATGTACCGACACCTGTCCCAGTTTTAGGAGGTCTCTGACTAGAGATGACAACTCCTCGGCTTTTTCCACTGGAAGAAACACTTTTTTCTGGTCTGTGTCCAGAATCATTCCCAGGAACAGAAGACGTGTGGTCGGGACCAGCTGTGACTTTGGAATATTGAGAATCCAGCCGTGCTGTTGTAGCACTTCCCGAGAAAGTGCTACCCCCACTACCAACTGTTCCTTGGACCTCGCCTTTATCAGGAGATCGTCCAAGTACGGGATAATTAAAACTCCCTTCTTGCGAAGGAGTATCATCATTTCGGCCATTACCTTGGTAAAGACCCTCGGTGCCGTGGATAACCCAAACGGCAGCGTCTGGAACTGATAGTGACAGTCCTGTACCACAAATCTGAGGTACTCCTGGTGAGGAGGGTAAATGGGGACATGCAGGTACGCATCCTTGATGTCCAGGGAGACCATGTAATCCCCCTCGTCCAGGCTCGCAATAACCGCCCTGAGCGATTCCATCTTGAACTTGAACCTTTTGATATAAGTGTTCAAGGATTTTAAATTTAAGATGGGTCTCACCGAACCATCCGGTTTCGGTACCACAAACATTGTGGAATAGTAACCCTTCCCTTGCTGAAGGAGGGGTACCTTGACAATCACTTGCTGTGAATACAGTTTTTGGATAGCCACCAACACTGCCTCCCTGGCAGAGGGAGTTGCTGGTAAGGCAGATTTTAGAAAACGGCGGGGGGGGGGGGGGACGTCTCGAATTCCAGCCTGTACCCATGAGATACTACATGAAGGGCCCAGGGATCCACCTGTGAGAGAGCCCACTGTGTGCTGAAATTTCTGAGACGGGCCCCCACCGTACCCGGATCCGCCTGTGAAGCCCCAGCGTCATGCTGTGGACTTACTGGACGCGGGGGAGGACTTTTGCTCTTGGGAACTGGCTGTATGCTGCATCTTTTTCCCTCTACCTTTGCCTCTCGGCCGAAAGGATGCGCCTCGAGCCCTCTTGTGTTTATGGGGCCGAAAGGACTGTACTTGATAATACGGTGCCTTCTTTTGCTGTGGGGTAGCCTGTGGCAAAAATTTCGATTTCCCAGCCGTAGCTGTGGAAACGAGGTCTGAAAGACCATCCCCAAACAGTTCCACCCCCTTATAAGGCAAAACTTCCATGTGCCTTTTTGAATCGGCATCACCTGACCACTGCCGAGTCCATAACCCCCTTCTGGCGGCAATGGACATTGCGCTTATTTTTTATGCCAGCCGGCAAATATCCCTCTGTGCATCACGCATGTATAAGACAGCGTCCTTTATATGCTCTACTGTCAGCAAAAGTGTCCCTATCGAGGGTATCAATATTATCCGACAGGGAATCTGACCACGCAGCAGCAGCACTGCACATCCATGCTGATGCAATCGCTGGTCGCAATATAATGCCCGTGTGTGTATATATAGCTTTTAGGGTAGCCTCCTGCTTTCTATCAGCAGGATCCTTTAGGGCGGCCGTATCCGGAGACGGTAGTGCCACCTGTTTTGATAAATGTGTAAGCGCTTTATCTACCCTAGGGGACGTTTCCCAACGTGACCTATCCTCTGGCGGGAAAGGGTACGCTGCCAATAACAGTTTAGAAATTATCAATTTCTTATCGGGGGAAGTCCAGGCTTCCTCACACACCTCATTTAATTCCTCAGATGCAGGAAAAACTACTGGTAGTTTTTTCTCACCGAACATAATACCCTTTTTTGTGGTACCTGGGGTACTATCAGAAATGTGTAATACATTTTTCATTGCCTCAATCATGTAACGGGTGGACCTATTGGAGGGTACACTAGTCTCATCGTCGTCGACACTGGAGTCGGTATCCGTGTCGACATCTGTGTCTGCCATCTGAGGTAGCGGGCGTTTTAAAGCCCCTGATGACATTTGAGACGCTGGAACAGTCACAAGCTGAGTAGCCGGCTGTCCTATGTCGTCAAACCTTTTATGTAAGGAGCTGACACTGTCACGTAATTCCTTCCATAAGTCCATCCACACAGGTGTCGACCCCTCATGGGGTGACAACACATTTACAGGCATTTGCTCTGCCTCCACATCATTTTCCTCATCATACATGTCGACACAGCGGTACCGACACACAGCACACACACAGGGAATGCTCTGACAGAGGACAGGACCCCACAAAGCCCTTTGGCCAGCACACACCAGAGCGCTATATACCACAGGGATATCACCTATAAAATAAGAATTTACTTACCGATAATTCTATTTCTCATAGTCCGTAGTGGATGCTGGGGACTCCGTAAGGACCATGGGGAATAGCGGCTCCGCAGGAGACTGGGCACATCTAAAGAAAGCTTTAGGACTATCTGGTGTGCACTGGCTCCTCCCCCTATGACCCTCCTCCAAGCCTCAGTTAGGATACTGTGCCCGGACGAGCGTACACAATAAGGAAGGATTTTGAATCCCGGGTAAGACTCATACCAGCCACACCAATCACACCGTATAACCTGTGATCTGAACCCAGTTAACAGCATGATAACAGAGGAGCCTCTGAAAGATGGCTCACAACAATAATAACCCGATTTTTGTAACAATAACTATGTACAAGTATTGCAGACAATCCGCACTTGGGATGGGCGCCCAGCATCCACTACGGACTATGAGAAATAGAATTATCGGTAAGTAAATTCTTATTTTCTCTAACGTCCTAAGTGGATGCTGGGGACTCCGTAAGGACCATGGGGATTATACCAAAGCTCCCAAAACGGGCGGGAGAGTGCGGATGACTCTGCAGCACCAAATGAGAGAACTCCAGGTCCTCCTCAGCCAGGATATCAATTTTGTAGAATTTTACAAACGTATTTGCTCCTGACCAAGTAGCTGCTCGGCAAAATTGTAAAGCCGAGACCCCTCGGGCAGCCGCCCAAGATGAGCCCACCTTCCTTGTGGAGTGGGCATTTACAGATTTTTGGCTGTGGCAGGCCTGCCACAGAATGTGCAAGCTGAATTGTACTACAAATCCAACGAGCAATAGTCTGCTTAGAAGCAGGAGCACCCAGCTTGTTGGGTGCATACAGGATAAACAGCGAGTCAGATTTCCTGACTCCAGCCCTCCTGGAAACATATATTTTCAGAGCCCTGACAACGTCTAGCAACTTGGAGTCCTCCAAGTCCCTAGTAGCCGCAGGCACCACAAATAGGTTGGTTCAGGTGAAACGCTAAAACCACCTTAGGGAGAAACTGAGGACGAGTCCTCAATTCCGCCCTGTCCGAATGGAACATCAGATAAGGGCTTTTTCAGGATAAAGCCGCCAATTCTGACACGCGTCTTGCCCAGGCCAGGGCCAACAGCATGACCACTTTCCATGTGAGATATTTTAACTCCACAGATTTAAGTGGTTCAAACCAATGTGACTTTTGGAACCCAAAACTACATTGAGATCCCAAAGTGCCACTGGAGGCACAAAAGGAGGCTGTATCTGCAGTACCCCTTTTACAAACGTCTGAACTTCAGGGACTGAAGCTAGTTCTTTTTGGAAGAAAATTGACAGGGCCGAAATTTGAACCTTAATGGACCCCAATTTCAGGCCCATAGACACTCCTGTTTGCAGGAAATGTAGGAATCGACCCAGTTGATTTTCCACCGTCGGGCCTTACTGGCCTCGCACCACGCAACATATTTTCGCCAATTGCGGTGATAATGTTTTTGCGGTTACATCCTTCCTGGCTTTGATCAGGATAGGGATGACTTCATCCGGAATGCCTTTTTTCCTTCAGGATCCGGCGTTCAACCGCCATGCCGTCAAACGCAGCCGCGGTAAGTCTTGGAACAGACAGGGTCCTTGCTGGAGCAGGTCCCTTCTTAGAGGTAGAGGCCACGGATCCTCCGTGAGCATCTCTTGAAGTTCCGGTTACCAAGTCCTTCTTGGCCAATCCGGAGCCACGAATATAGTGCTTACTCCTCTCCATCTTATCAATCTCAGAACCTTGGGTATGAGAGGCAGAGGAGGGAACACATACCCTGACTGGTACACCCACGGTGTTACCAGAGCGTCTACAGCTATTGCCTGAGGGTCCCTGGACCTGGCGCAATACCTGTCGAGTTTTTCCCAACGGTTTATAATCATGTGGAAGACTTCTGGGTGAAGTCCCCACTCTCCCGGGTGGAGGTCGTGCTGAGGAAGTCTGCTTCCCAGTTGTCCACTCCCGGAATGAATACTGCTGACAGTGCTATCACATGATTTTCCGCCCAGCGAAGAATCCTTGCAGCTTTTGCCATTGCCCTCCTGCTTCTTGTGCCACCCTGTCTGTTTACGTGGGTGACTGCCGTGATGTTGTCCGACTGGATCAACCCCGGCTGACCTTGAAGCAGAGGTCTTGCTAAGCTTAGAGCATTGTAAATGTCCCTTAGCTTCAGGATATTTATGTGAAGTGATGTCTCCAGGCTTGACCATAAGTCCTGGATATTCCTTCCCTGTGTGACTGCTCCCCAGCCTCGCAGGCTGGCATCCGTGGTTACCAGGACCCAGTCCTGAATGCCGAATCTGCGGCCCTCTAGAAGATGAGCACTCTGCAACCACCACAGGAGGGACCCCTTGTCCTTGGTGACAGGGTTATCCGCTGATGCATCTGAAGATGCGACCCGGACCATTTGTCCAGCAGGTCCCACTGGAAAGTTCTTGCGTGGAATCTGCCGAATGGGATTGCTTCGTAGGAAGCCACCATTTTACCCAGAACCCTTGTGCATTGATGCACTGAGACTTGGCTCGGTTTTAGGAGGTTCCTGACTAGCTCGGATAACTCCCTGGCTTTCTCCTCCGGGAGAAACACCTTTTTCTGGACTGTGTCCAGGATCATCCCTAGGAACAGAAGACAAGTCGTCGGAACCAGCTGCGATTTTGGAATATTGAGAATCCAACCGTGCTGCAGCAACACTACCTGAGATAGTGCTACACCGACCTCCAACTGTTCCCTGGATCTTACCCTTATCAGGGAATTGTCCAAGTAAGGGATAACTAAAATTCCCTTCCTTTGAAGGAATATCATCATTTCGGCCATTACCTTGGTAAAGACCCGGGGTGCCGTGGACCATCCATACGGCAGCGTCTGAACTGATAGTGACAGTTCTGTACCATAAACCTGAGGTACCCTTGGTGAGAAGGGTAAATTTTGACATGAAGGTAAGCATCCTTGATGTCCCGAGACATCATGTAGTCCCCTTCTTCCAGGTTCGCAATCACTGCTCTGAGTGACTCAATCTTGAATTTGAACCTCTGTATGTAAGTGTTCAAAGATTTTAGATTTAGAATCGGTCTCACCGAGCCGTTTGGCTTCGGTACCACAACAGTGTGGAATAATACCCCGTTCCCTGTTGCAGAAGGGGTATCTTGATTATCACCTGCTGGGAATACAGCTTGTGAATGGCTTCCAAAACTGTCTCCCTGTCAGAAGGAGACATCGGTAAAGCCGACTTTAGGAAACGGCGAGGGGGAGACGTCTCGAATTCTAATTTGTACCCCTGAGATATCACCTGAAGGATCCAGGGGTCTACTTGCGAGTGAGCCCACTGCGCGCTGAAATTCATTGAGACGGGCCCCCCACCGTGCCTGATTCTGCTTGTAAAGCCCCAGCGTATACTGAGGGCTTGGCAGAGGCGGGAGAGGGTTTCTGTTCCTGGGAACTGGCTGATTTCTGCAGCCTTTTTCCTCTCCCTCTGTCACGGGGCAGAAATGAGGAACCTTTTGCCCGCTTATCCACGAAAAGACTGCGCCTGATAATACGGCGTCTTCTCATGTTGAGAGGCGACCTGGGGTACAAACGTGGATTTCCCAGCTGTTGCCGTGGCCACCAGGTCTGAAAGACCGACCCCAAATAACTCTTAATAAGACAATACTTCCAAATGCCGTTTGGAATACGCATCACCTGACCACTGACGTGTCCATAACCCTCTACTGGTAGAAATGGACAACGCACTTAGACTTGATGCCAGTCGGCAAATATTCCGCTGTGCATCACGTATATATAGAAATGCATCTTTCAAATGCTCTATAGGCAAAAATATACTGTCCCTATCTAGGGTATCAATATTTTCAGTCAGGGAATCCGACCACGCCAACCCAGCACTGCACATCCAGGCTGAGGCGATTGCTGGTCGCAGTATAACACCAGTATGTGTGTAAATACATTTTAGGATACCCTCCTGCTTTCTATCAGCAGGATCCTTAAGGGCGGCCATCTCAGGAGAGGATAGAGCCCTTACAAGCGTGTGACCGCTTTATCCACCCTAGGGGGTGTTTCCCAACGCACCCTAACCTCTGGCGGGAAAGGATATAATGCCAATAACATTATAGAAATTATCAGTTATCGG
Source organism: Pseudophryne corroboree (assembly GCF_028390025.1). Lineage (NCBI taxonomy): Eukaryota > Metazoa > Chordata > Amphibia > Anura > Myobatrachidae > Pseudophryne > Pseudophryne corroboree. The sequence goes on from NC_086449.1 coordinate 247,042,777, forward strand.
GGGAAACCCACGCATCATCACACACCTCATTTAATTTCTCAGATTCAGGAAAACTACAGGTAGTTTTTCCTCACCGAACATAATACCCCTTTTTGGTGGTACTCGTATTATCAGAAATGTGTAAAACATTTTTCATTGCCTCAATCATGTAACGTGTGGCCCTACTGGAAGTCACATTTGTCTCTTCACCGTCGACACTGGAGTCGGTATCCGTGTCGGCGTCTATATCTGCCATCTGAAGTAACGGGCGCTTTAGAGCCCCTGACGGCCTATGAGACGTCTGGACAGGCACAAGCTGAGTAGCCGGCTGTCTCATGTCAACCACTGTCTTTTATACAGAGCTGACACTGTCACGTAATTTCTTCCAACAGTTCATCCACTCAGGTGTCGACCCCCTAGGGGGTGACGTCACTATTACAGGCAATCTGCTCCGTCTCCACATCATTTTTCTCCTCATACATGTCGACACAAAAGTACCGACATACAGCACACACACAGGGAATGCTCTGATAGAGGACAGGACCCCACTAGCCCTTTGGGGAGACAGAGGGAGAGTTTGCCAGCACACACCAGAGCGCTATATATATACACAGGGATAACCTTATATAAGTGTTTTTCCCCTTATAGCTGCTGTATAGTTAATACTGCGCCTAATTTGTGCCCCCCTCTCTTTTTTAACCCTTTCTGTAGTGTAGTGACTGCAGGGGAGAGCCAGGGAGCTTCCCTCCAACGGAGCTGTGAGGGAAAATGGCGCCAGTGTGCTGAGGAGATAGGCTCCGCCCCCTTATCGGCGGCCTTATCTCCCGTTTTTTTAATGTATTTTGGCAGGGGTTAAATGCATCCATATAGCCCAGGAGCTATATGTGATGCATTTTTTGCCATCCAAGGTGTTTATTTTTGCGTCTCAGGGCGCCCCCCCCAGCGCCCTGCACCCTCAGTGACCGGAGTGTGAAGTGTGCTGAGAGCAATGGCGCACAGCTGCAGTGCTGTGCGCTACCTTGTTGAAGACAGGACGTCTTCTGCCGACGATTTTCCGGACCTCGTCTGCCTTCTGGCTCTGTAAGGGGGCCGGCGGCGCGGCTCTGGGACCCATCCAAGCTGGGCCTGTGATCGTCCCTCTGGAGCTAATGTCCAGTAGCCTAAGAAGCCCAATCCACTCTGCACGCAGGTGAGTTCGCTTCTTCTCCCCTTAGTCCCTCGATGCAGTGAGCCTGTTGCCAGCAGGTCTCACTGAAAATAAAAAACCTAAACTAAAACTTTCACTAAGAAGCTCAGGAGAGCCCCTAGTGTGCACCCTTCTCGTTCGGGCACAGAGATCTAACTGAGGCTTGGAGGAGGGTCATAGGGGGAGGAGCCAGTGCACACCAGATAGTCCTAAAGCTTTCTTTAGATGTGCCCAGTCTCCTGCGGAGCCGCTATTCCCCATGGTCCTTACGGAGTCCCCAGCATCCACTTAGGACGTTAGAGAAAGAGTGTTTTCCCTTATAGCTGCATATATATATTATACTGCGCCTAAATTTGTGCCCCCCCTCTCTTTTTTACCCTTTCTGTAGTGCAGGACTGCAGGGGAGAGCCAGGGAGCGATCCTTCCAGCGGAGCTGTGAGGGAAAATGGCGCCAGTGTGCTGAGGGAGATGGCTCCGCCCCTTTTTCGGCTGGCTTTCTCCCGCTTTTTGTGTTATTCTGGCAGGGGTAATTTACACCTATATATCCTCTGGGGCTATATATGTTGTCAGTTTTGCCAGCCAAGGTGTTAATATTGCTGCTCAGGGCGCCCCCCCCCCCCCCAGCGCCCTGCACCCATCAGTGACCGAAGTGTGTGGTGTGCATGAGGAGCAATGGCGCACAGCTGCAGTGCTGTGCGCTACCTTGGAGAAGACAGAAGTCTTCAGCCGCCGATTTTCCGGACCTTCTTGCTTCTGGCTCTGTAAGGGGGACGGCGGCGCGGCTCCGGGGAACGGACGACGAGGTCGGGTCCTGTGTGCGATCCCTCTGGAGCTAATGGTGTCCAGTAGCCTAAGAAGCCCAAGCTACCACCACTTAGGTAGGTTCGCTTCTTCTCCCCTTAGTCCCTCGCTGCAGTGAGCCTGTTGCCAGCAGGTCTCACTGAAAATAAAAAACCTAAACTATACTTTCTTTCTAGGAGCTCAGGAGAGCCCCTAGTGTGCATCCAGCTCGGCCGGGCACAGAAATCTAACTGAGGCTTGGAGGAGGGTCATAGGGGGAGGAGCCAGTGCACACCAGATAGACCTAAATCTTTCTTTAGATGTGCCCAGTCTCCTGCGGAGCCGTCTATTCCCCATGGTCCTTACGGAGTCCCCAGCATCCACTAGGACGTCAGAGAAAATCACATTTATTTTTTGCACACAATGCAGCCAACTTACATGCAACTCTAATGGGGCCCATACACTTGTGCGATGCCCCGCGACGCGACATTGCACCGGCAGTTCAGGTGCAATGAAATCGCACCTGAACTGTCAGTGATTACCATGCGATAGATCGCATGGTAATCCTGTGATGGGCACGTCACCGCCAAGTGGGAGCGGCTTCTGGCTGCTCCCGGTGGGTGCCCATCGCAGTGCGATATATTGCATGTGTTTTTAAAAACACATGCAATCGCGCAGCGATGCGATAAATATTAGGTGCAGCACTTACTATCTTGCAACGCGATATTCGACCAGCATGCCCGCGCATCGCATGGTGCTCAATATGTGCATACAGTCATGCGATTGATCGCACAGATGCGATCGAAATCGAAGGATTGTATGCCATATTGTATAAGTGTATGGGCACCATAAGTCAGCCCCTATGTCTTTTAAGCGTTATGTACTTTGGTACCATTTTTCTAATTGCACTTAAATATGCTTCGTTTCTATAGGCTGGTCAGAACGACGAGTCCAGGAGTATTTCCAGTGGGCATTCCAAGTGGTAAACGGTCTACGAGGAACCAACTTAGTGATGGAAAGTAGCCTGGATCAGCTATTCAGAGATAGGGGAATTGAGGCCTAAATATTCCAGAAAATTATTTAACCTAACCTGTGTCATAAATGATGTGCTGCTTACAGTGACGAGAGTTTAAAGTTATGCGCTGATATTTCTAATACTGTGGTGAATTTTGTACTATTTTATGAAATAAATAGTGCTTGTAATGGAGGTAGCGTTCCTTTCCAGGCTGTACCCCATTGGCAACTTGCAGAGACCAGGATGCTTTACTTAACAACAAGCACACAATGGGTATCTGGACTATGCATTAGGTCGACAGGTTCAAAATTGTCGACAGCTTTTATTTTTTTTAGCATTGTATTCAACTTTTTCATACTTTATCATCCACTTGGACTACGATTGGGAATAGTAAACTGTCAAGTGCAGCGTGGCACCTTGCCCAAAGCATGGCGAGCGAAGCAAAGACCCGGTACACTAATTAGGGTTCCATGGCCCTCATTCCGAGTTGTTCGCTCGCAAGGCGATTTTAGCAGAGTTACACACGCTAAGCCGCCGCCTACTGGGAGTGAATCTTAGCTTCTTAAAATTGCGAACGATGTATTCGCAATATTGCGATTACAAACTACTTAGCAGTTTCAGAGTAGCTTCAGACTTACTCGGCATCTGCGATCAGTTCAGTGCTTGTCGTTCCTGGTTTGACGTCACAAACACACCCAGCGTTCGCCCAGACACTCCTCCGTTTCTCCAGCCACTCCTGCGTTTTTCCCGGAAACGGTAGCGTTTTCATCCACACGCCCATAAAACGCCGTGTTTCCGCCCAGTAACACCCATTTCCTGTCAATCACATTACGTTCGCCGGAGCGAAGAAAAAGCCGTGAGTAAAAAAACTATCTTCATAGCAAAATTACTTGGCGCAGTCGCAGTGCGAACATTGCGCATGCGTACTAAGCAGAAAAACGCTGCGATGCGAAGAAAATTACCGAGCGAACTACTCGGAATGAGGGCCCATGTGCTGTGACTGCAAAAACTACACCAAAGAAAAACGTAAAAATGTTTTCAACCTTTTTTGTGTCTATCTTTAGTCATGTCGACCTGTTCACCCTGTAAACCATTGAATAAACAGGCGGTAACAACTAGATAGATTAACGTAATGTATGTGGTGTTAGTGACTTTGTGCCTTATTCACGGTTGGACAGTACTGCTGCCGTGACTGCTTCTTTATGCTAATACAATAGCTGATGGAGCTGCGGCACTAAAGTCACACCATCGGTCACACATTACAGAATGACCATCGGGAACTGATCACTGGTACAAGTGGAACTGGGTCTTTGGATGCAGCCACTGGCCGCGACACTCCTGCATCTGCTTAGCTCCTCCCCCCATTACCTCCCAGCAACAACCACAGAAATTGCCTCTCTGTGCGTCTAAATTGATCCTACGTCCCCCGATGGTAACCATCAGTATGCATGCACAGTGCAACTCGCATGTGCTGACTTACAATATTGGCTGCTTCTGTCCACCTCTGAATTAGGCCAGTCAAGTCAATATAATTTACTATATATCACTGTATAGCTTGTAGACAGCCAATACATAGTTTGGGTGGGTACTAATATAAATGGGATGGATTGTTTCTTGACGATAGAAAACCACTATATTTCTTTACACTGCTGGTTAGGAAAGAAGGGAAGGTCTGAACTACTTATTTTTTATTTTTACATCCCAGAACTAAAGTGCGACGAACTCCATTTCCCCTGAATAACTGCTGTCATATACAGTACTGTGACAAAGCAGCAACTAAGTGCTGCATGCAGCCTCTCCTGCTCCCAAACACTCGCTCATTATGTCTGTGGATGAGATGAGCATCCCTCACTTACTCATACCTCCCAACATGACCCTCTCCAGGAGGTACGGAATGCTCTGCTCCTGGACTTCCCTCTTTAACTTATGATTGCCATCACCTATGCTGAAACACCTTTCTTATACATTAACCTGTTCAAAACAGGTGTCTGCAATCATAAATTAGAAGAAAAGTCCAGGAGCAGAGCATTTTGTCCTTCCTGGAGAGGGTCATGTTGGGAGGTATGACTTACTGTCACTATAGGAGTAATACAGGGCTTACAAAAGCTTTCTGTTGTGACACCAACCATTGTTTATTTCACATGTGAAAGGATTTAAAGAAACAATGTATGGCTACACCAGTCAGTTTAGATTCATACTGTTCAGCTGTTATCTATTTAATGATAAAACCAGAAAATTTGGCTTTTAAATTGAATATACTTAGTTGACTTTACCTAGGTCAAATTTGCATACCTCCCAACATGACCCTCTCCAGGAGGGACAGAATGCTCTGCTCCTGGACTTCCCTCTTAATTTAGTATTGCCATCACCTGTGCTGAAAACACCTTTCTTATCCATGAACCTGTTCAAAACAGGTGCTGGCAATCATACATTGAGAAAAGTCCAGAAGCAGAGCATTGTGTCCCTGGAGAGGGTCATGTTGGGAGGTATGAATTTGTTTGTGTAGCCAAGATCTAGCCCAGAGGTTCCCAAACATGGCCCTCAAGGCACCCCAACAGTCCAGGATTTAGGTATATCCATGGCTCAGAACAGATGGTTAAATCAAATTGACTGAGGTGGTAATTAAGGATGGATACATTTAAAACCTGGACCGTGGGGTGCCTTGAGGACCGTGTTTGGGAATCTCTGATCTCAGGGAGTTGCATTGCAACAAAATAAATACAATAACACTAATGTAAGTTTAAATAACAGCCATTCTTAGAGAGCATGTTATAAGTTTATAATTAAAGGAAATCAGAAGGTTTTTTTAAATAAATTGAATCAATGAGTTGACATGTTGTTTTGGCTATTTTCTATTCATATTATCTAAACATTACAAATTGATAGTGACTGCTGGGTATGTAAAGTTATGAAATACAATCTGTGTGTAAATAATGTATTAATACATAAAAGGGTAATTGAATGAACGTGTGATTTTATTACTTGTGGAAGGGTATGACGTGCTTAGAAAAATGCTGTTATTCGTTATACCATCATTAATGTGTGGCAGGTATCTTTGTGCTATATTGCAGGTATTCATGCTAACTATATCAATTAAGCTAATAGCCATATCTGTAGCAGAGAGTTCCCATTTACCTTTATTTTCATTCTAGACAGCAGGGAATGGGAAACACAATCTAGAGTTCCTGAAGTAGACAGATCCTAAAGTGGCATTACCTATAGTTGCTAGGCACTGTTGGGGCAACTGGATATGGCTTTGTTCAATGATTACTGTGATTCTATTAATTGTTAGGCTCTCTCATAGGTTTACTACACTACCAGGATTCATGTGGTTAGAAAAAAAATTGGATTTTGGTACTTACCGATAAATCCTTTTCTCCTAGTCCGTAGAGGATGCTGGGGACACCAAAAGGACCATGGGGTATAGACGGGATCCGCAGGAGCTTGGGCACACTGAAAAGACTTAATCTGGGTGTGAACTGGCTCCTCCCTCTATGCCCCTCCTCCAGACCTCAGTTATAGGAACTGTGCCCAGGAGAGACGGACATTTCAAGGAAAAGGATTTTTGTTTAAACTAAGGGTTACAAACCGACCAGCCCACACCACAAACATACCGTACCACCGGAGTAACTTTAAACCAGATAACAGTATGCATTAACACCAGCAACAAGCTGAAAAAAAAAATACATAACCCGTGTATAAACTAATTTAACCAGCAAGAAAACACTGCAAGTAATAGTCCGCACCGGGACGGGCGCCCAGCATCCTCTACGGACTAGGAGAAAAGGATTTATCGGTAAGTACCAAAATCCTATTTTCTCTTATGTCCTAGAGGATGCTGGGGACACCAAAAGGAGCATGGGGATTATACCAAAGCTCCAGAACAGGCGGGAGAGTGCGGACGACTCTGCAGCACCGACTGAGCAAACGCCAGGTCCTCATCGGCCAGGGTATCAAACTTATAGAATTTAGCAAACGTGTTAGAACCCGACCAAGTAGCTGCTCGGCAAAGTTGTAACACCGAAACGCCTCGGGCAGCCGCCCAAGATGAGCCCACTTTCCTGGTAGAATGGGCTTTCACCAACTTCGGCACCGATAGTCCGACCGAAGAATGAGCCTGCTGGATCGTACTACAAATCCAGCGTGCAATAGTCTGTTTTGAAGCAGGATGACCAATCTTGTTGGCAGCATACAAGACAAACAACGCCTCAGTCTTCCTAGCAACAGCTGTCCTAGTGACGTAGATCTTCAACGCTCTTACAACATCCAGAGATTTTGGAATCGCCACCGGAACCACAATAGGTTGGTTAATGTGAAATGAAGAAACCACCTTCGGCAGAAATTGTTGACGAGTCCTCAATTCCGCCCTATCAGAATGAAAAATCAAGTACGGGCTCTTATGAGATAAAGCCGCCAACTCTGACACCCGCCTGGCAGACGCCAGCGCCAAAAGCATAACTACCTTCCAAGTGAGAAACTTCAACTCAACCTTACGCAAAGGTTCAAACCAGGAAGACATGAGAAACCGTAAGACCACATCAAGGTCCCATGGAGCTACGGGAGGCACAAACGGAGGATTGATATGCATTACTCCTTTCACAAAAGTCTGAACCTCTGGGAAGGCAGCTAACTCTTTTTGAAAGAAAATAGACAAAGCCGAAATCTGCACTTTGATGGAACCCAATTTTAGGCCTGCATCTACCCCTGCCTGTAAAAAGTGGAGAAAGCGACCCAAGTGAAAATCTTCCGCAGGAGCCATTTTAGACTCACACCAGGAAACGTACTTCCTCCAAATACGGTGATAATGTTTCGCCGTAACCTCCTTCCTAGCCTTAATGAGAGTTGGAATGACTTCCCTGGGAATACCCTTACGAGCTAAGATCTGGCATTCAACCTCCATGCCGTCAAACGCAGCCGCGGTAAGTCTGGAAACACGCATGGCCCCTGCAACAACAGATCCTCTCTTAGAGGAAGTGGCCAAGGAGCTTCCATCAGTAAGTCCTGAAGATCCGGGTACCAGGCCCTTCTTGGCCAGTCTGGAACGACGAGAATCGCCTGAACCCTTGCTCTTCGAATGATCCCCAGTACCTTTGGAATGAGAGGAAGTGGAGGGAACACATACACCGACTGGAACACCCACGGAGACACCAGGGCGTCCACTGCAGTGGCTTGGGGGTCCCTTGACCTGGAACAATACCTCGGGAGCTTCTTGTTGAGACGAGACGCCATCATGTCGATCAACCGAATTCCCCAACGTTCTGTCACCTCTGCAAATACCTCTTGGTGAAGAGCCCACTCTCCCGGATGGAGATCGTGTCTGCTGAGGAAATCTGCTTCCCAGTTGTCCACTCCTGGTAGGAAGACCGCTGATAGGGCGCACACGTGTTGTTCTGTCCAGCGAAGGATTCTTGTGGACTCCTCCATTGCCGCTCTGCTCCTCGTTTCGCCTTGATGGTTTATATGCGCCACCGCTGTGATGTTGTCTGACTGCACCAGGACAGGTCGACCCTGAAGAAGGCTTCTTGCTTGCAGCAGGCCGTTGTAAATGGCTCTTAACTCGAGGACATTTATGTGGAGACAGGCTTCCTGAAGCGACCATTTCCCCTGGAAGTTTCTTCCTTGGGTGACTGCGCCCCAGCCCCGGAGAGTTGTATCTGTTGTTAGAAGTACCCAAATCATGGATACCGAATCGGCGTCCCCCTAGGAGGTGATGACCTTGTAGCCACCACAGGAGAGAAATTCTGGTTCTGGGAGATAAATTTATCTTCCGGTGAATGTGCAGGTGAGACCCGGACCATTTGCTCAGCAAGTCCCACTGAAACACCCGGGCGTGAAACCTGCCGAATGGGATGGCTTCGTACGCCGCAACCATTTTCCCTAGAACCCGAGTACATTGATGGATTGACACACTTTTCGGCCTCAGAATTTCCCTGACCATCGTCTGCAGTTCCAGAGCCTTTTCTTCTGGAAGAAATACCTTTTGTAATTCCGTGTCCAGAATCATGCCCAGAAAAGGAAGCCGAGTGGTCGGAATCAACTGGGATTTTGGCAAATTGAGCACCCAACCGTGCTGTCGCAGAACCGACAGTGACAACTCTACACTTCTCAGCAATTGTTCCTTGGACCTCGCCTTTATCAGGAGATCGTCCAAGTACGGGATAATTGTAACCCCTTGTTTGCGAAGGAGAACCATTATTTCCGCCATGACTTTGGTGAAAATCCTCGGAGCCGTGGAAAGCCCAAACGGCAACGTCTGAAATTGGTAATGAGAATCCTGTATCGCAAACCTGGGAAAGGCCTGATGTGAAGGATATATCGGGACATGTAAGTAGGCATCCTTGATGTCGACTGACGTCATAAACTCCCCCCCCTTCCAGGCTGGCAATCACCGCTCGAAGGGATTCCATCTTGAACTTGAAAACTTTCAAGTATGGATTGAGGGATTTTAGATTTAGAATTGGTCTGACCGAACCGTCCGGTTTCGGCACAACAAAGAGGCTCGAGTAGAACCCCTCCCCCCGCCGGGATGAGGGAACGGGAATAATGACCCTCTGTATACACAGTTTTTGAATCGCTGCTAGCACCACCTCCCTGTCCGGAAGAACTACTGGTAATGCCGAAATGAAGAACCGGTGAGGGGGCATCTCCTGAAACTCCAGTTTGTATCCCTGAGACACGATCTCTAGTACCCAAGGATCCAGGCCTGATTGAATCCAGACCTGACTGAAAATTCGTAGACGGCCCCCCACCGGTTCGGACTCCCCCAGGGAAGCCCCAGCGGCATGCGGTGGACTTGGTAGCAGCAGGGGAGGACTTTTGGTCCTGGGCGCCTGAACCTGCAGGAGGTTTCCTTCCCCTTCCTCTACCCTTTGAAGCGAGGAAGGACGAGCCTTTTACACGCCTGTATTTATTGTGACGAAAGGACTGCATTTGCTGATGTGGTGCCTGTTTCTGTTGTGTGGGAACAAAAGGAAGAAAAGAGGACTTGACCGCAGTCGCGGTCGAGACCAGGTCAGCCAAGCCGTCCCCAAACAGGACAATACCTTTGAAGGGTAGCGCTTCCATAGCCCTCTTGGAGTCGGCATCAGCATTCCATTGATGGATCCACAGCGCCCTCCTTGCTGATATCGACATGGCATTGGTTCTTGAACCCAAGAGACAGACGTCCCTCGCCCCGTCTTTTATGTAATCTGCAGCGTCCTTAATATAACCGAGAGTTAGAAGGATATTATCTTTATCAAGAGTATCCATATCATTAGCTAAATTCTCAGCCCATTTAGCAATAGCACTACTCACCCATACAGACGCCACAGCGGGTCTGAGCAATGCACCCAAATTAGCGAAAATGGACTTCAGAGACGTCTCCAGTTTGCGATCCGCCGGATCTTTGAGAGCTGCCGTGTCAGGAGACGGAAGTGCCACTTTCTTAGACAAACAAGATAGAGCTTTGTCAACATTTGGAGATGCCTCCCATTTTTCCCTGTCATCAGAGGGGAAAGGATACGCCATGTAAATCCTCTTGGGAATCTGCCATTTCTTATCCGGCGACTCCCAAGCCTTTTCACAAAGAGTATTCATTTCATGAGAGGAGGGAAATTTCACCTCAGGTTTTTTTCCCTTGAACAAGCAAATCCTTGTTTCCTGTACCGCAGGTTCATCAGAAATGTGTAAAACGTCTTTTATAGCTACAACCATGTATTGAATACTCTTAACTAACCGTGGATGTAAAGCTGCCTCAGTGAAATCGACCTCGGAATCAGAGTACGTGTCGGTATCAGTATCTACCACTTGAGTAAATGGCCTCTTTTGCGACCCGGATGGGGTCTGCACCTGAGACAAAGCCTCTTCCATGGACTTTTTCCACACCTGGGTCTGTGCCTCAGACTTATCTAACCTCTTTGATAAGGAAGCTACATTCGAGTTTATCGTACTGAGCAATGCTAGCAAATCAGGTGTCGGCTGCGTCGACAGTCCCAACTCTAGCCCCGCATCCGCTCCCCCAATAACCTCCTCCGGTGAATAACCTTCAGCCTCTGACATGCTGACACGTAGTACCGACACACCACAACACACACAACGTCCCAGCTAGGTGACAGGCCCACAATAAAGCCCAGATAGAGGACACAGAGGGAGTATGCCAGCTCACACCCCAGCGCCCATATATCGCAAGAAACGATATGTACCCAGCGCTGCCTTATGTTACTATTAAGCACCACACTGCAGCCCCCCCCCCCCACTCCACCCCGTTACTTGGGAGAGAAGCGTGGATGTCCCGGCAGCGTCTATCCCTCAGCCGCGTGTTGCAGGGAAAATGGCGCCCGTGAGCTGCAGGGCGAAGCTCCGCCCCCTTCCCGGCGCGCTTCGGCCCGCCAATTTCAAATCTGTAAAAAAATGCCGGCGGGGGTCTGTAAACGGTGCCAAGGCACCCACAATCTTTTTGCCGCCCAAACAACCTCCAGTAACATGCTGCCCAGCCCCCCCCCCCCCCCCCCCAATCACCCAGTGAAAACCGTTGGTGATGTGTGTTACCGCTGTGCTGTACCTTCCGTTACTGAAGTCTTCTGCCGTCCTGAAGTCTTCTGATCTTCTCATACTCACCCGACTTCTGGCTTCTGTGAGGGGGTGACGGCGTGGCTCCGGGAACAAGCAGCTAGGCGCACCAAGATATCGAACCCTCTGGAGCTAATGGTGTCCAGTAGCCGAGGAGCAGAGCCCTTAACTAAGAAGAAGTAGGTCTGCTCCTCTCCCCTCACTCTAACGCTGCAGGGAGCCTGTAGCCAGCAGGTCTCCCTGAAAATAAAAAACCTAACAAAGTATTTTCTAGAGAAACTCAGGAGAGCTCCCCTAGTGTGCATCCAGTCACTCCTGGGCACAAAGTCTAACTGAGGTCTGGAGTAGGGGCATACAGGGAGGAGCCAGTTCACACCCAGATTAAGTCTTTTTAGTGTGCCCAAGCTCCTGCGGATCCAGTCTACCCCATGGTCCTTTTGGTGTCCCCAGCATCCTCTAGGACGTAAGAGAAATATATATTTATAAAAATAATTGCAATATCACACATACTATTTTAATTCACAACACTGGATATCGGATTAAATAGGATTTTGGTACCTACCGGTAAATCCTTTTCTCTTAGTCCGTAGAGGATGCTGGGGACTCCAAAAGGACCATGGGGTATAGACGGAGCCGCAGGAGCCTGGGCACACTATAAAGACTTAAACTGGCTCCTCCCTCTATGCCCCTCCTCCAGACCTCAGTTAGAAAACTGTGCCCAGGAGAGATGGACAATTTCGAGGAAAGAATTTATTGTTATAACACAGTGAGTGTCATACCAGCTCACACCTCAACACACCGCAGAACGTGGCATTCAGTAGAATACCAGCCAACGGTATGAACAAAACACAGCCGCATGCTGAGAGAATATGTAACAACCATTGTGTCCACATAAGCAAAATATAAGACCCCACATGCCATGTCATGAACAACGGTAGCAACCGCCAGACAGAGAATACACACCACCAGGGTGTAACCAAAAGCAATAACTGCAGACACAGTACGCACTGGGACGGGCGCCCAGCATCCTCTACGGACTAAGAGAAAAGGATTTACCGGTAGGCACCAAAATCCTATTTTCTCATACGTCCTAGAGGATGCTGGGGACTCCAAAAGGACCATGGGGTTTATACCAAGGCTCCAAAATGGGCGGGAGAGTGGGGACGACTCTGCAGCACCGAATGAGCAAACATAAGGTCCCCAAAAATCAGGGTATCAAACTTGTAGAGCATAGCAAAAACGTTTGATCCCGACCAAGAATCCGCTCAGCAAAGTTGAACTGCCGAGACTCCTCGGGCATCCGCCCAAGAAAAACCCATCTTCTCAAAAGAATGGACTCCACCTACTTCGGTGACGGCAATTCAGCCGTAGAACGAACATGCCAAACCGCATCACAGATTCAGCATGTAACAGACTGCATAACGCAGTCTCCCAAACCATGCTGGGAACATACCAGCCAAACAGAGCCTCTGTTTCTCCAAACTGAGCCAAATTGACGACCTACATACTCAAATCCCTGGCCAGATCAAGGGAATTTGAATCGGCTAAAACCTAAGTAACCACCGGCATCAAAATAGGCCGATTTCAGCTAAACCCAGAAACCACTCTTGGTAGAACTACCAACCGAGTACTCAATTCCTCTCTATCCACCTGAAAGATCAACAAGGCTCTTGTGAGACAAAACCACCACTTCCGACACCCGCCTCGCGGACGTCAAAGCCAATAGCCTGACCACGTTCCAAGAGAGAAATTTTGTAAAGAAACTTATTAGGCTTGCCTCCACACCGGCTTGTAACGTATGGATAAGCACGACCTAGCTGAAAGTCCTCCATAGGAGCCTTCCTGGATACACACTGAGACACATAATTACTCCAACTACGGTAGTAACGCTTTGCCGTTAGTTATTTCCTAGCAGCAGATCGAGGAAACGACTTCCCTGGGAACACCCGTTCGGCTTAGGATATGGCATTCAACCGCCCCGCCGTCAGACGCAGCCGCGGTAAGTCCCGATACACGCCCTGATCTTGTTGCAACATTACCTCACGTAGAGGAAGAGGGCAGTAATCTTCTATGAGTAAACCATGAAAACTGGATAGCCAACCCTCGCTGGCTAGACCGGATTCAAGAGGATCACCGGAACCTTTGATCATCTTACGCTTACCACTGTCAGAAAAGTGAAAGCGAAGAGGCCACAGACCGACTAAAAACACCCACGCTGTCACGAGGATATCCACTGCTTTATCTTGAATGTCCCTTGACCTGGACCAATCTCCTTGAGGCCCCTCGTTGAGGCGAGACGCCAACATGTCCAATCGTGACACTCCTCAAAGACTTGTCACGTCTGTGAAAGCTTCTCGATGATGACTGAATTTTTCCCGGCTAGATATCGTGTCAGCAGAGGAAATCTATTTCTCCGTCGTTTACCTCCGGAACGAAGACTGCTAATATAGCGTTTACCAGACTTCCCACTCAACTGCAAACTGTGCATCTTCCGCCATTGCCGCTTTGCTCCTTGTTCCACCATAGCGGCATACGGACGCCACTGCTGACAAGTCGTCTGGCAGAACTAACACGGGCAGAACACGAAGAATACGTTCATCTAAAATAGCTCTTAATTCAAGAAAGCTTACAGCAGACAAGTTACCCAACTTGACCTTATCCTCTGGAAATATGTCCCTTGCAACGGACTGCTCCCCAGTTCGGAGATCTGTATGCACGGACACCAGGATCTAAACCTGGATCCCTAACCTTCATTCCTCTAGAAGAAAAGAACCGAGCAGACACCACAGGAGCGATGTCCTGGCCGTTTGGATTATATTCCGGTTCATGCGCAGGTGAAACCCAGACCGCATTTCCAACCGGTCTCATGAAAAACACTCTGGTATTAGACCTGCTCACCGAAAAAGGCCTCTTAGGCCACACCCATCTGTCCTATTAACGGAACATATTGATGAGGTGTCACCTCAAAGCCGATCCAACTCTGGATCCTCATACCTCCTTCCACATGAAAAACGCCGAACCTTAACCGATCAGTGTCTTCTCTGAAACCCACTTTTGACATCTGCGTCGATGGGAACAACAGCCAATCCCTGTGCCGAATAACAGTCAGAGAGAAACAACGATTTGTACCTTCATACAGGGACAACCAGACAATGTCCTGACCTGACGCACCTCTGTATGGCGTCGCGCACTACCTCCCCTTCCAGAGGGGAAAGGCAAGACCTATTAGAAAAACCGTAAGGGGAAACCACCCTAGCACAGAATGTTCCCCTGTGGATTCTATAAATAACTCACTGGTCCTAGTCTATTCCTTGACTAGCTAAAAATTAGTAGACGAGTGCTCACCGGAGCGAGGACCAGCCCGATAGACTCAGCGACAAGAGGTGGATGTAGTGGAAACAGAAACGACAT